>NC_092241.1:42729796-42927617 GCF_036320965.1 Panulirus ornatus | reverse complement strand
TATATATATATATATATTATATATATATATATATATTATATATATATATATATTATCCCTCGGGATAGGGGAGAAAGAATACTTCCCACGTATTCCCTGCGTGTCGTAGAAGGCGACTAAAAGGGGAGGGAGCGGGTGGCTGGAAATCCTCCCCTCTCGTTTTTTTTTAATTTTCCAAAAGAAGGAACAGAGAAGGGGGCAGGTGAGGATTTTCCCTCTAAGGCCCAGTCCTCTGTTCTTAACGCTACCTCGCAAACGCGGGAAATGGCGAATAGTATGAAAAAATATATATATATATATATATATATATATATATATATATATATATATATATATATATATATATATAGATATATATCCTTGGGGATAGGGGAGAAAGAATACTTCCCACGTATTCCCTGCGTGTCATGGAAGGCGACTAAAAGGGAAGGGAGCGGGGGTCTGGAAATCCTCCCCTCTCATTTTTTTTTTTAATTTTCCAAAAGAAGGAACGGAGAAGGGGGCCAGGTGAGGATATTCCCTCAAAGGCCCAGTCCTCTGTTGTTAACGCAACCTCACTATCGCGGGAAATGGCGAATAGTATGAAAGAAAGAATATATATATGTATGTAGACATATACATACATATAAATGAAGTTTTTTGTATGTAGTATTTATTAATCTGAAGAAAGCATATGATGAGGTAGAAGGTCTTGAATATACTATATGAAAGGCAAGTTACAGCAAGGAGTGACAAGTTATCAAAAGTGCAAGGTGTACATGCAAGTAGCTAGGGAAGAGAGCAAGTGGTTTCAGGTGAAGGTGGGTCTGCAGAAGGTGTCTGTGATGTCACCATGGCTGTTTGATCTGTTTATGAATGGGGTTGTGAGGTAGGTAAATGCATGGGTCCTGGAGAGGGAGGTGAGTATGTAATCTATTGGGGGTTAGAATATCTGAGAAGTGAGTCAGTTGTTGTTTGCCTATAATATGGTACAGTAGGCAGGTTTGAGTGAGAAACTGCTTAAGTTTGTGTCTGAATTTGGGAGTGTGTTTGCCAGGAAAATATTGAAAGTAAATGTGAATACAAGCAAGGTTATCATGTTTAGCATTGCTAAGAGACAGGTCACTTAGAATAGGTAATTACAGGGTTAAACTCTCTTATTTTGAAACTGAAGATGGAAGCAAGAGACTTTTGATAAGGAGACACTGCATTTTAACGTTATTAAATCTAACTGGGTTACTGCTTCACCATTTTGAGATGCTGCAAAGATCTGAACTAAGACAGCCAATATGTTCAGTATGAAAGAATGACTTGAAGATGTCAGGAAAAGTGGAATCATCAGCAAAAAAATGTATAGGATTAGATGTAGACAATAATCTAATGTGAAAAGAGATAGAGTAGGCAATACAACAGTATCCGAAGAAGCACCACTCTTAACAGGATATTGGGAAGGTTACTCCATGAATAACTACAGTAATGCAATGGCTAGAGAGGAAGCTATTCCTTTGAGAGCAGGAAGAAGCAAAAATACCAAAGGAAGCAAATCTAAAAAGCAAATGCTACACCTTCAAATACTTTGGAGATGTTGAAGGTTACATCAAAAGTAAGACAAATTCTTTGGGGAAGGAGGACTAGATGAGTCTTATTGGAGAGATCACCAGTAGACCTAGCATTATATAATCTGTATTAGTGATCATAAAGAAGGGAATGGGATTTCAAGTGTTTATGAAAGTCAAAGTTTAGGAAAGTTTCAAAGATTTTGAATAAATAACAGAAATATGAGCAATGAGGCAACAGATATAGAGGTTAAAGCAGTCTCATTTCATTGGATAGGCTGCACCAAGAGATATTTCCAGGAAGATGAAAGTCTGGGTTTTTAGGAAAAGAATAAACAGAAAGGCAAGGATTGGAGTTTATTCCAAGACATTCCCATAGGACTCAAAGAGGTATACCGTGAAGGCCATGTACCTACTCGACCAAAAACTGGGAGAGTACAGTACAAGGATATGATGCCACAGGTTCACTGGGAAGAGATAAAGTAGAGTAGTAGTAGTAGTATTGTTTTGCTTATCTTAATGATGGGGGTTTATGTTTTTAGATGGTAATTGTATGTAATACATGCAAAGACATAGAGTAATATAAATATCATTCATGTAACATCTACTTCTTGTACCTTTGTAAGATTTTCCTTTTCTCCACTTACCATGCAAGTCAGTTGTTGTTTGCAGATAACATGGCAAAGCTTGAAAAATACATACATAGAAGTTATGCCAAGTTGGATGTTTGCTGGATGGGAGGTGAATACCAGGGTCTTGGAGAGATGAGCAGGTATGCAGCCTGTTTGGGTGGGGTTGAGCTCTGTTGTTTGCTAATGACCTGGTGCTGTTGTCTGATTTAAGTGAGAACCTGTTGAAGCTGATATTCTAATTTAGAAAAGTGTGTGAAAAGAGAATGCTGAGAGTAAATATGGTTAAAATCAGGGTTATTAGATTAAGCAGTGAAGAAAGACTGGTTATTTAGAGAACAAGTTTGAATGGTGAGATCTTGATGTGGAATGTTTCACGCACCTGGGAGTAGATATGGCAGCAAATAGAATCAGGGGAGCTGACATGAGCTATTGGGTAGGTTAGGGTACAAAGATCTTAGGCACTTTGAGAAATGTGTGGAAAGAGAGGTACATACCTGGTTGCATATGTGGTGAAGTCTTTGTGGTCTTCAGCCTCTCAGCATAAGCCGGGTCCAGGCTGTTGGTTATGGTCATTGGTCAACCAAGCTGTTGGAAGCCGCAGCCTTCATGTCTAACTAGCCCCACAGCCTGGCTGCCAGGTCTGGTACATTGTTCAGGTACTCGTCTGGTGCACTCCTGTCTCAACTGTGCATTCCATCCTGTTTCTGGTGGTAGCTGGAAAGATGTTGAAGATAAAGGTATTATTCCTTTTTGTGTATACTATGAGGTAGTAATTTACTGTCTTCCTTACCTGTTGTCCCAGTAGGATGTTATTTGTGAGTGGAAGTTGGGAACCATACCTTTTAGGATTTTCAGGTATTGATGATGATATACCTCTCTTGTTTCCACTCCAGGGAGTATAATGTGAGATTTCAGTTGTTCCCAGGAATTTAGCTCCCTTCCCACTGGTATGAGCTTTGAAAGACCTGAATATTTTCTAATTCCACAATATCACCTACTTTTCATAGTGATGTTAGAATGCAACAATATTCAATTCATGAAAGAAATAGTGCTTCCAATATCATTGTTGGTTTTTCTTCTCGTCTTGAATGTCCACAGGATCCAGCTTGCCATCTTTCTGCATAAGGCAGCTGTGACTGTGTTGTGTTTACTGAAGGTTAAGTTATTAGGCATTAGTAATCTATGGTGTTTCACATTATGGCTGGTTTATGGTTGTGTCTGTGCTTGTCTGGTATTGTGTTGTTTTTTATTCTTTCATTTTCCCAATACTTGAGGAATTGATACTCATCTCCATTGAAAAGCATATAGTTCTCAGTTGTCCAGTTAAAGACTTTATGTCTCTCTGTAGCCTTCCAGCATCTTTTTTTGATGTGATTTTCATATTTATTCTTGTATCAGCTGCACAGAATGATATGAAACTGTGGATTGCGTTTGCATCAATGTCAGATGTAAGAATGAAGAATGGAAGGGGTGCAAGTACAGTTTCTTGGGGGACTGAGCTTTTTACCATGAAGGCACTGGAGATGGCATGATTTACAACTAGTGTGTACTTAGTGAAGTCTTCAGTGGTCTTCCTCCCCACATCCTTTGCTTGACCTAGGATGTTGTATTTGGTCTTTGGTTGACCAAGCCACTGGAAAGTTTGTGTAAATCACAGTTTCAATAATTCCATCACTGTGGTCAAGTAACTGAGAGGCAAGATCTTCCTTCCATGAAACCATGTTTCACTTTCATAAATTCATACAGCTTCCCTCTGAGGACTCTTTCTAAGATATTAATAATGTGCAATGCTAATGCTGTTGGTTGATACTTTTTTGGGACTGCTTTGCTTCCACCTTTACTTTTTTTTGGAACTGCTTTGCTTCCACCTTTGTGGAGTGGGGTGATATGGGTCAGATGACAATCTCTTTTCGTACACTCCTAATTCCACCCAAACCCTTTGTCCCTTAACCCATCCTGTGACCCACTTCCACGTCCATGATTCCATTTGCTGCCAGTTCCACTCTCGGGTATCTAAAACACTTCACTTCCTCCGAATTTTCTACATTCAAATTTGCATCCTAATTAACCCGTCCCTCTACCCTGCTAAATCTAAAAACCCTGCTTTTATTCTTATTTACTTTCAACTTCCTCCCTTTACATCCCAACCTTGGAAACTGACTTGTACAGTTTCTCACTTGAATCTGCCACCAGTGCTGTATCATCTGCAAATGACAACTAACCTATTTCTTAGGCCCACCACCCCACTCCTTACAGACTGCGTATTTCTCCCTCTCTATAAGACCCTTGCATTTAGGTGACATCACACAACCCAGGCACAAACTAGCCCACTCCTGGAACTATTGGCTCCTCACTTCCTGCTTGCACAAGTCTTAAACTCTTGATAAGACTTCTCAGTTATTTTAGTTGCTTTCCTCCCACACCATATCTTTACAAGACCTACTGTAAATGCTACATACCAATTCTTCAGTCTCTTAAGTATTTTTCCTGTGCATTCTTCAAAGCAGACACTTGATCCACACCTCAACCACTCCTGAAACCACATTTTCTTCCCCAATCTGATGCTCTGTACATGCCTTAACCCTCTCCGTCACCACTTTTCCATATACCTTACTAGGTACTCTTACAAACTTATACATTTGTATTATCAAATGACATGCATTCCTCCTCGCCTTAGGCATCTCATGTGATCCATACATACATCAAAACTTCTAACTAACCAATCAGCAATACTGTCAGCCCCTTTCTTAAGAAATTCAACTACAGTACCATCCCCAGTTTGATGCGTTGTACATGCCTTCACATATCGGTTACCACTTTCCCATACATCTTTCCAGGTACTCTTGTATAAATGCTTGTATAAATGACACCACATCCATTCCTCCAATCCTCAGGCATCTCACCTTGATCCATACATAAATCAGTAATCCTGATTACCAGTCAACAACACTGTCAACCCCTTTGTTAAGAGATTCAACTGTAATACCATCCACTGTAGCTGCTTTGCCATGTTCCATCTTACACACCACTTTAACCACCTTTTCTTTCATGACAGTTGATGACTCTTTCACTTCACACACTGTACCTCCCCAACCCAAAATCCTGCATCTACCATCTAATCATTCAATTGTCCTTCAAAATATTCGGTCCATCTCACTTCATCACTACTTATTACCTCCTATTAGCCCTCCTTCACCAGTGTTTCCATTTGTTTTCTTGTTTTCTCACAAATAACCTTCCAAAATGCTTTACTTTCTTTGAAATTAATTATATAGAGAAAAATTTGGGGAAGTGAAGGGTTTTAGATATCTGGGAGTAGACTTAGCAGTGAATGGAACCATGGAAGTGGAAGCAAGTCATAGGTTGGGGGAGCTGGTGAAGGTTCTGGGAGCAATGAAGAATGTGTGGAAAGAGAGAATATCTCAGAGGGAAAAAAAAAAAGGTATGTTTGAAGGAATAGTAGTTCCAACAATATTATATGGTTGTGAGGCAGAGGCTATAGATAGGGCTGTACGGAGGAGGATGGATGTGTTGGAAATGAAATGATTGAAGAACATATGTGATGTGTTGGTTTGATCAAGTAAGAAATGAAAGGGTGAGAGAGATGTATGACAATAAAAAAAAAGAGTGTGGTTGAGAGAGCGGAAGAGGGTGTGTTGAAATTGTTTGGGTATAAGGAGAGAATGAGTGAGAAAAGATTGACAAAGGGGATATATGTGTCAGAGGTGGAGGGAACAAGAAATGAGGGAACAAATTGGAGGTGGAAGGATGGAGTGAAAACATTTTGAGCGATCACGGCCTGAACATGCAGGAGGGTGAGAGGCTTGCAAAAAAAGGATTGAACTGGAATGATGTGCTATACCGGGGTTCATGTGCTGTTGGTGGACTGAACCAGGTCATGTGAAACGTCTGGGGTAAACCATGGAAAGGTGTGTGGAGCCTGGATGTGGATAGGGAGTTATGGTTTTGGTGCATTACACACAACAGCTAGAGACTGAGTGTGAACGAATGTGGCCTTTGTAGTTTGTTTTCCTGGTGCTACCTTGCTGATACAGGGGGTAGTGATGTTGTTTCCTCTCGGTTGAGGTAGCGCCAGGAATGTTTGAAGACAAGCAAGTATTAATATGTAGGTTTGCGGCAGGGGTGTGTGATGTCTCCATGGTTGTTTAATTTGTTTATGGATGGGGTTGTTAGGGAGGTAAATGCAAGAGTCCTGGAAAGAGGGGCAAGTATGAAGTCTGTTGGGGATGAGAGAGCTTGGGAAGTGAGTCAGTTGTTGTTCGCTGATGATACAGCGCTGGTGGCTGATTCATGTGAGAAACTGCAGAAGCTGGTGACTGAGTTTGGTAAAGTGTGTGGAAGAAGAAAGTTAATAGTAAATGTGAATAAGAGCAAGGTTATTAGGTACAGTAGGGTTGAGGGTCAAGTCAATTGGGAGGTGAGTTTGAATGGAGAAAAACTGGAGGAAGTGAAGTGTTTTAGATATCTGGGAGTGGATCTGGCAGTGGATGGAACCATGGAAGCGGAAGTGGATCATAGGGTGGGGGAGGGGGCGAAAATTCTGGGGGCCTTGAAGAATGTGTGGAAGTCGAGAACATTATCTCGGAAAGCAAAAATGGGTATGTTTGAAGGAATAGTGGTTCCAACAATGTTGTATGGTTGCGAGGCGTGGGCTATGGATAGAGTTGTGCGCAGGAGGATGGATGTGCTGGAAATGAGATGTTTGAGGACAATGTGTGGTGTGAGGTGGTTTGATCGAGTGAGTAACGTAAGGGTAAGAGAGATGTGTGGAAATAAAAAGAGCGTGGTTGAGAGAGCAGAAGAGGGTGTTTTGAAGTGGTTTGGGCACATGGAGAGGATGAGTGAGGAAAGATTGACCAAGAGGATATATGTGTCGGAGGTGGAGGGAACAAGGAGAAGAGGGAGACCAAATTGGAGGTGGAAAGATGGAGTGAAAAAGATTGTGTGATCGGGGCCTGAACATGCAGGAGGGTGAAAGGAGGGCAAAGAATAGAGTGAATTGGAGCGATGTGGTATACCGGGGTTGACGTGCTGTCAGTGGATTGAATCAAGGCATGTGAAGCGTCTGGGGTAAGCCATGGAAAGCTGTGTAGGTATGTATATTTGCGTGTGTGGACGTATGTAATATACATGTGTATGGGGGGGGGTTGGGCCATTTCTTTCGTCTGTTTCCTTGCGCTACCTCGCAAACGCGGGAGACCGACAAAGTATAATAAATAAATAAATAAATATATGTTTATATCTGTGTATGTGCATGTATATGTTGATATGTATATGTGTGAGTGTTTATGTATATATGTGTGTATACAAGTGGATGGGCCATTCTTTGTTTCCTGGTGCTACCTCACTGATGTGGGAAATAGCTATCAAGTATAATAAGAATATATGTGAATCGCTGTTTCTCGCATCAGCAAGTTAGCGCCAGGAAACACGAAGAATGGCCCATCCACTCATAGACGCATATATGTACATAAATTCCCACATACGCACATATACATACATATTTGCTTGCCTAAATCCATTTTTGTCGCTGCCCTGCCTCACAGGAAAACAGCATTGCTATCCCTTGCTTCAGTGAGGTAGCACCAGGAATACAGACAAGAAGGCCACATTTGTCCACACTCAGCCTCTACCTGTCATGCAGGGTTCCCACGCCACCGGGAAAATGGGAAAAAACCCGGGAATTTTATTTGAGGTGCTCCTGGCCGGGTAAAGGCCTGGAAAATGCGTAAAATTGAAAATATCCAGGAAAAACCCTTGAAACGGAAGTTAAGAAGAGGTTACTTCCCTTGGGCCTCATTCGTCCCTCACTTTCGTACCCTGAATATACTTTATTGCTACATTGCAGCTTTTATGTGGGGCGAGTTGTATGGTATGAATCGAACTGAAATCGCGGTCTCGATAGCGCTTGCTCACATCTGTTATGGAGTAATGAAAGCAATGGTTAATAATGATCGTGATGGCCAATTTTTTGAAAAAACGTGCTTTGCATTTGCCAAGTCAACTCTTATTGACTCAGATTGGGTTAGTCTTTTTTTTCCCAATGCAATATCGTTAAATACAAATATGTTCAAAGATTGCGAAATTTTTATAAATATCGCATGTTTACTTTCAAAGCGTTTAGTTGGCATTGAATTGGAACCAAGAACTTTAACAAGAGAGAAACAATTTTCAGAGGAAGTTACGGATGAATGTTGCAAGGAAATAGCTAACGTTAAAATTATTGAATCTTTAAAAATTGATAGGGCTTTTTATTTGAGTCTAAAACAAGTTGTTGACAATATAGAAGGAAATCCTAATCTAAGACTATTTTCCTTTACGCCAAGGTGGATTAATTCCTTGTCTGAATGGATTGGCATTTTTATTCAGTACAGCCATAGGCTGAAATTTGGTGAAGATTTTTTCACTTCTACAAATATGTAGATTATGGCTACAATTGCTCTTGCTACAATAGAATGTATGACTCTGCCCCTCAGTGGGCATCTATGGACCTTCTGGATGAAGACTGTTCAACAGAAGTTTTCTACATATCAGGAAGTGAATCAAATGACAGTGATGCAACTATGACATTTTTCCAGACTTGGATAATGATTTATAGACTGAAGATAATTTTGAAAAAACCCTGAAGGTAAGTAGTATACCCTAAAATACCGATGGAAAAATCACCCTAAAAACATCATAATTAAGCCGAAAAATATGCTGAAGAAAGTGCACATTGTCTCATTTTATTCATAATACCCTTATTAACATCAAGAATTGAGAGTATGGTTGATGAAAATGAATTTTTACCAAACTTAGAATAATGGTGATCTTTATGGAAATCCTTTGAATGCTATATATTTCCAATATTATAGGTAGATGGCCTTAGTCATAGTGCTGAGTCAGCAAATTTCTGTATCATGCAAATTGTTCATCTTGTGGCGTATAAAGCATTGAAAGCCAGTCTCATACAGAAAGCACTTGATAGTCCTGTCAATACAAGTCCAATCCTAAATCATTAGAACTAACATGGTAACTAAGTTATAAATGTGTCCAATAGAACAAACACAAACCAATGATCAGTGTTATCCAGATGGTTTGTCCATTGAAGTCCATTTAAGATCAAGTGGGCTTAAAACCCTGTAGAAAATATCCTGGAAAACATTTACAGATCCTGGAAATATCCCGGAAAAAGCCTTGAATTTTATGTCGGTAAAAGAGTGGGAACCCTGGTCATGTGTAATGCACCGAAACCACAGCTTTCTATCCACATCCAGGGCATACAGACCTTTCCATGGTTTACCCCAGATGCTTCACATACCCTGGTTCAGTCCATTGACAGCATGTCCACTCCAGTATACCACATTGTTCCAATAAACTTTATTCCTTGCATGCCTTTCACCCTCCAGTATGTTCAGGCCCTGATCGCTCAAAATCTTTTTCACTCCATCCTTCCACCTCCAAATTGGTCTCCCACTTCTTTTTCCCTCCAACTTTGAAACATATATTATCTTTGTCAATCTTTCCTCTTTCATCATCTCCATATGTCCAGACTATTTCAACATACCCTCGTCTGCTCTCTCAACCACACTCTTTTCATTACCGCACCTCTCATACCCTTTCATTACTTACTCTATCAAACCACCTCACACCACATATTGCCCTCAAACATTTCATATCCAACACATCCACCCTCCTCCGTACAACCCTATCTATATAGCCCATGCCTTGCAACCATATAACATTGTTGGAACCACTATTCCTTCAAGCATACCCATTTTTGCTTCCTGAGATAGTGTTCTCTCCTTCCATACATTATTCATCGCTCCCAGAACCTTTGCCCCTTCCCCACCATGTGACTTGCTTCCGCTTTCATGGTTCCATCCATTGCTAAGTCCACTCCCAGATATCTAAAACACTTCACTTCCTCCAATTCCTCCATTCAAACTTACCTCCCAATTAACTTCTCCCTCAACCCTACTGAACCTGATAACCTTGATCTTATTCACATTTACTCTCAACTTTCTCTTTTCGCACACTTTTCCTTAGTCACCAGCTTCTTGAGTTTCTCACCCAAATCAGCCACCAGTGCTGTATCATTGGCAAACAACAATTGACTCACTTCCCAGGCCCTCTCATCCACAACAGACTGCATACTCGCCTCTCTCTCCAAAACTCTTGTATTTACCTCCCGAACCACCCCATCCATAAACAGATTAAACAACAATGGGGACACACCCCCCTGCTGCAAACAGACATTCACTTGGGAACGAATCACTCTCCTCTCTTCCTAATTGTTCACATGCCTTACATCCTTGGTAAAAACTTTTCACTGCTTCTAGTAACTTACCTCCTACACCATATTCTCTTAAAACCTTCCACAAAGCAGTTATATCAACCATATCATATGCCTTCTCCAGATCCATAAATATTCAGTTTTTCTAAGTATTTCTCACATACATTCTTCAAAGCAAACACCTGGTCCACACATCCTCTGCCACTTCTGAAACCACACTTCTTTTCCTGAGCCTGATGGTCTGTACATGCCTTCACTCTCTCAATCAACACCCTCCCATATAATTTCCCAGGAATACTCAACAAACTTGTTCCTCTGTAGTTTGAACACTCACCTTTATCCCCTTTGCATTTGTACAATGGCACTATGCATGCATTCTGCCAACCTCAGGCACTTCATCACAATCCATACATACATACATTGAATATCCTTACCAACCAGTCAATAGCCCAGTCACCCCCTTTTTTGATAAATTCCACTGCATTGCCGCATTTCATCTTCCGCATAGCTTTCACTGTCTCTTCTCTGCTTAGCAAACCATTCTCCCTGGCCTTCTCACTTTGCACATCACCCCGACTAAAACGCCCTCTATCTGCCACTCTATCATCAAACACATTTAACAAACCTTCAAAATGCTTATCCCATCTCACTCCATCTTCTTCTCACTATATCTCTACCTGTTATAACCTCCCTACTTGTCCCCCTCAATGATGTTCCCATTTGTTCTTGTCTTATGCACATTATTTACCTCCTTGCAAAACATCTTTTTATTCTCCCTTGAATTTAATGATACTCTCACCCTGGCTCTGATTTGCCCTCTTTTTCACCTTTTGCACATTTCTCTTGACCTCCTGCCACTTTCTTTTATACATCTCCCAGTCATTTGCACTACTTCCTTGCAAGTATTGTCCAAATGCCTCTCTTTTCTCTCTCACGAACCACCTTACTACTTCATCCCATCACTCACTACCCTTTCTAATCTGCCCACCTCCCACCTTTCTTATGCTTCGTGCATCTTTTATGCAAGCCATCACTGCTTCCTTAAATACATCCCATTCCTCACCCACTCCCCTCACATCCTTTGCTCTTACCTTTTGCCATTCTACACTCAATCTCTCATGTATTATTTCCTCACACAAGTCTCATTTCCAAGCTGACTTTTACTCACACCGCTTTCATCTCTCCAACATTCTCTTTTTTTCTGGAAACCTCTACAAATCTTCACCTTTGCCTCCACAAGATAGTGACCAAACATCCCCCCAGCTGCCCCATTCAGCACATTAACATCGAAGAGTCTCTCTTTTACACGCCTATTGATAAACATTTTATCCAATAATGCCCATTGACCCTCTCTCCTACTCGCATACATATACGTATGTATATATCTCTTTTAAGACCAGGTATTCCCAATCACCAGTCCTTTTTCAGCACACAAATTCACAAGCGCTTCATAATTTCCAATTACAACACTGAACACTCTTTGTACATCAACTATACCAAAGTGGAGGTGGAAGTATGGAGGGGGAAAGATTTTGAACGATTAGGGCCTGAACATACTAGAGGGTGAAAGGTGTGCAAGGAATAGAGTGAATTAGAATGATGTGGTATACCAGGGTTAACGTGCTGTCAATGGATTGAACCTGGGCATGTGAAGTGGCTGGGGAAAGTTTTGTGGGGCCCGGTTGTGAAAAGGGAGCTGTGGTTTTGGTGCATTATACATAACAGCTAGAGACTGAGTGTGAATGAATGTGGCCTTTGTTGTCTTTTCCTAGCACTACCTTGTGTACGTAAGGGGGGGGAGGGGATTATTTCATGTGTGATGGGGTGGCAATGGGAATGAATAAAGGCAGCAAGTATGAATTATGTACATGTGTATATATGTATATGTCTGTGTATGTATATATATGTATATGTTGAAATGTTTAGTTATGTATATGTGCGTGTGTGGACGTGTATGTATATTGTGCATGTGGGTGGGTTGGGCCATTCTTTCGTCTGTTTCCTTGCACTACCTTGCTAATGCGGAAGACAGCAAGGAAACAGAGGAAAGAATGGCCCAACCCACCCACATACACATGCATGTACATACACGTCCACACACGCACATATACATACCTATACACCTCAACGTATACATATATATATGCACACACAGACATATACATGTATACTCATTTACATGATTTATGCTGTCTGCTCTTATTCATTCCCGTCACCACCCCGCCACACATGAAATGACAACCCCCTCCCCCCACATGTGCTCAAGGTAGCTCTAGGAAAAGACAATAAAGGCCACATTCGTTCACATTTTGTCTCTAGCTGTCATGTATAATGCACTGAAACCACAGCTCCCTTTCCACATCCAGGCCCCACAAAACTTAACATGGTTTTCCCAGATGCTTCACATGCCCTGGTTCAATCCATTGACAGCACGTTGACCCTGGTATACTACATTGTTCCGATTCACCCTGTTCCTTGCATGCCTTTCACCCCCCTGCATGTTGAAGCCCCAATCGCTCAGTCTTTTTCACTCCATCCTTCCACTTCCAATTTGGTTTCCCACTTCTCCTCGTACCCTCCACCTCTGACACATATATCCTCTTTGTCATTCTTAACTTACTCACTCTCTCCATGTGACCAAACCATTTCAATACACCCTCTTCTGCTCTCTCAACCATACTTTGTATTAGAACAGCTCTCTCCTACCCTTTCATTACTTACTCGATCAAACCACCTCACACCACATAATGTCCTTAAACATCTTATTTCCAACACATCCACCCTCCTCCGCACAACCCTATCCATAGCCCACGCCTTGCATCTGTATAACGTTGTTGGAACCACTATTCCTTCAAACATACCCATTTTTACTTTCCGAGATAATGTTCTCACCTTCCACACATTCTTCAATGCTCCCAGCTCTTTTGCCCCTTCCCCCACCGTGTGACTCACTTCTGCAGTTCCTTCTACTGCCAAATCCACTCCCAGATATCTAAAACACTTCTTCCAGTTTTTCTACATTCAAACTTAACTCCCAACTGACTTATCCCTCAGCCCTACTGTACCTAATAACCTTGCTCTTATTCACATTTACTCTCGGCTTTCATCTTTCACACACTTTACCAAACTCAGTCACCAGCTTCTGCAGTTTCTCACCCAAATCAGCTCACAGTGCTGTATCATCAGCAAACAACTGACTCGCTTCCCAAGCCCTCTCATCCACAACAGACTGCATACTTGCCCTTCTTTCCAAAATTCTTGCATTCTCCTCCCTAACAACCCAATCCATAAACAAACAACCATGGAGACATCACGCACCCCTGCCGCAAACCAACATTCACTGAGAATCAGACACTTTCCTCTCTTCCTACTCGTACACGTCTTACATCCTCATTAAAAACTTTTCACTGCTTCTAGCAGCTGGCCTCCCACACCATAGACTCTTAATACCTTCCACAGAGCATATCTATCAACTCTATCATATGCCTTCTCCAGATCCACAAATGCTACGTACAAAGCCATTTGTTTTTTTTAAGTATTTCTCGCATACATTCTTCAAAGCAAACACCTGATCCACACATCCTCTACCACTTCTGAAACCCCACTGCTCTTCCCCAATGTGATGCTCTGTACATGCCTTCACCCTTTCAATCAATACCCTCCCATATAATTCCCAGGAATACTCAACAAACTTATACATGTGTAATTTGAACACTCGCCTTTATCCCCTTTGCCTTTGTACAATGGCACTATGCATGCATTCTGCCTATCCTCAGGCACTTCGTCATGAGCCATACATATTTGAATATCCTTACCAACCAGTCAACAATAAAGTCACCCCCTTTTGTAATAAATTCCATTGCAATACCATCCAAACCCACTGCCTTGCTGGCTTTCATCTTCTGCAAAGCTTATAGTACCTCTTCTCTGTTTACCAAATCATTCTTCCTAACCCTTTCACTCCGCACACCACCTCGACAAAGCACCTTACATCTGCCACTCTGTCATCTAACACACTCAGCAAACCTTCAAAATACTCCATCTCCTTTTTACATCACCACTACTTGTTATCACCTCCCCATTAGCCCCCTTCACCAATGTTCCCATCTTTTGTCTTACGCACTTTATTTGCCTCCTTCAAAGACATCTTTTTATTCTCCCTAAAATTTAATGGTATTCTCTCACCCCAAATCTCATTTGCCCTCTTTTTCACCTCTTGCATATTTCTCTTGACCTCCTGCCTCTTTCTTTTAAACATATTCCAGTCATTTGCACTGTTTCCTTGCAAATATCATCCAAATGCCTCTCTCTTCTCTTTTTCACTAATAATCTTGCTTCTTCATCCCACCACTCACTACCCTTTCTAATCTGCCCATCTCCCATGCTTCTCGTGCCTCAAGCATCTTTTGTGCAAGCCATCACTGCTTCCCTAAGTACATCCCATTCCTCCCATGCTCCTCTTACATCCTTTGCTCTCACCTTTCTCCATTCTGCACTCAGTCTCTCCTGGTGCTTCCTTACACAAGTCTCCTTCCCAACCTCACTTACTCTCGCCACTGTCTTCACCCCAACATTCTCTCTTCTTTTCTGAAAACCCCTACAAATCTTCACCTTCACCTCCACAGACCTTCCTCCTGTTGCACCTCTCAACACATTAACATCCAGAAGTCTCTCTTTCACAAGCCTGTCAATTAACACGTATTCCAAGAACACTCTCTGGCCATCTCTCATACTTATGTATATCTCTCCTTAAACCAGGTATTCCCAGTCACTAGTCCATTTTCAGCACACATATTTACAAGCTCTTCACCACTTCCATTTACAACACTGAACACCTTATGTACACCAATTATTCCCTCAACTGCCAAAACGTAAATTACTTTATCATTCAAATCGCCCATCACTGTAACCAGGTCTCGTGCATCAAAACTACTACTCCCAAAACGTTTGCCTCTCATGATCTTTCTTCTCATGCCCAGGTGCATAGGCACCAATAATCTCCCATCTCTCTCCATCCACTTACAGTTTTACCCATATCAGTCTAGAGTTTACTTTCTTACACTCTATTACAGACTCCCACCACTCCTGTTTCAGGAGTATTGCTACTCCTTCCCTTGCTCTTGTCTTCTCACCAACCCCTGACTTCCAAAACATTCCCAAACCACGCTTCCCCTTTCCCTTGAGCTTCGTTTCACTCAGAGCCAAAACATCCAGGTTCTTTTCCTCAAACATACAATCTATCTCTCCTTTTTTCTCATCTTGGTTACATCCACACACATTTAGATACCCCAATCTGAGCCTTTGAGGAGGATTAGCACTCCCTGCGTGAATCCTGTTTCTCATTTTAGAAAGTTAAAATACAAGGAGGGGAAGGTTTCTAGCCCCCTGCTCCTGTACTTCGCCTTCTACGACACGCGGGGGATGCATGGCAAGTCTTCTTTATCCCCAATCCCGAAGGAGATAATGAGTCAGTTGTTCGCTGATGATACAGCGCTGGTGGCTGATTCATGTGAGAAACTGCAGAAGCTGGTGACTGAGTTTGGTAAAGTGTGTCAAAGAAGAAAGTTAAGAGTAAATGTAAATAAGAGCAAGGTTGTTAGGTACAGTAGGGTTGAGGGTCAAGTCAATTGGGAGGTGAGTTTGAATGGAGAAAAACTGGAGGAAGTAAAGTGTTTTAGATATCTGGGAGTGGATCTGGCAGCGGATGGAACCATGGAAGCGGAAGGTAGCGCAAGGAAACAGACGAAAGAAATGGCCCAACCCACCCCCATACACATGTATATACATACGTCCACACACGCAAATATACATACCTACACAGCTTTCCATGGTTTACCCCAGACGCTTCACATGCCTTGATTCAATCCACTGACAGCACGTCAACCCCGGTATACCACATCGCTCCAATTCACTCTATTCCTTGCCCTCCTTTCACCCTCCTGCATGTTCAGGCCCCAATCACACAAAATCTTTTTCACTCCATCTTTCCACCTCCAATTTGGTCTCCCACTTCTCCTCGTTCCCTCCACCTCCGACACATATATCCTCTTGGTCAATCTTTCCTCACTCATTCTCTCCATGTGCCCAAACCATTTTTGAAATGGTTTGGGCACCCTCTTCTGCTCTCTCAACCACGCTCTTTTTATTTCCACACATCTCTCTTACCCTTACGTTACTTACTCGATCAAACCACCTCACACCACACATTGTCCTCAAACATCTCATTTCCAGCACATCCATCCTCCTGCGCACAACTCTATCCATAGCCCACGCCTCGCAACCATACAACATTGTTGGAACTACTATTCCTTCAAACATACCCATTTTTGCTTTCCGAGATAATGTTCTCGACTTCCACACATTCTTCAAGGCCCCCAGAATTTTCGCCCCCTCCCCCACCCTATGATCCACTTCCGCTACCATGGTTCCATCCGCTGCCAGATCCACTCCCAGATATCTAAAACACTTCACTTCCTCCAGTTTTTCTCCATTCAAATGGGAAATATATATATATATATATATATATATATATATATATATATATATATATATATATATATATATATATATATATATATATATATTTAAAAGTACTTCCCACGCATTCCTCACGTGTCGTATATATATATATGATACAGCGCTGGTGGCTGATTCATGTGAGAAACTGCAGAAGCTGGTGACTGAGTTTGGTAAAGTGTGTGGAAGAAGAAAGTTAAGAGTAAATGTGAATAAGAGCAAGGTTATTAGGTACAGTAGGGTTGAGGGTCAAGTCAATTGGGAGGTGAGTTTGAATGGAGAAAAACTGGAGGAAGTGAAGTGTTTTAGATATCTGGGAGTGGATCTGTCAGCGGATGGAACCATGGAAGCGGAAGTGGATCATAGGGTGGGGGAGGGGGCGAAAATTTTGGGAGCCTTGAAAAATGTGTGGAAGTCGAGAACATTATCTCGGAAAGCAAAAATGGGTATGTTTGAAGGAATAGTGGTTCCAACAATGTTGTATGGTTGCGAGGCGTGGGCTATGGATAGAGATGTGCGCAGGAGGATGGATGTGCTGGAAATGAGATGTTTGAGGACAATGTGTGGTGTGAGGTGGTTTGATCGAGTAAGTAACGTAAGGGTAAGAGAGATGTGTGGAAATAAAAAGAGCGTGGTTGAGAGAGCAGAAGAGGGTGTTTTGAAATGGTTTGGGCACATGGAGAGAATGAGTGAGGAAAGATTGACCAAGAGGATATATGTGTCGGAGGTGGAGGGAACGAGGAGAAGAGGGAGACCAAATTGGAGGTGGAAAGATGGAGTGAAAAAGATTTTGTGTGATCGGGGCCTGAACATGCAGGAGGGTGAAAGGAGGGCAAGGAATAGAGTGAATTGGAGCGATGTGGTATACAGGGGTTGACGTGCTGTCAGTGGATTGAATCAAGGCATGTGAAGCGTCTGGGGTAAACCATGGAAGGCTGTGTAGGTATGTATATTTGCGTGTGTGGACGTATGTACATGTGTATGGGGGGGGGTTGGGCCATTTCTTTCGTCTGTTTCCTTGCGCTACCTCGCAAACGCGGGAGACAGCGACAAAGTATGAAAAAAAAAAAAAAAATATATATATATATATATTTAAAAGTACTTCCCACGCATTCCTCACGTGTTGTAGAAGGCGACTAGAGGGGACGGGAGCAGGGGAACAGAAATCCTCCCCTCCTTGTATTCTTACTTTCTAAAATGGGAAACAGAAGAAGGAGTCATGTGGGGAGTGCTCATCTTCCTCGTAGGCTCAGATTGGGGTGTCTAAATGTGTGTGGGTATTATCAAGATGTGAAAAAAGGAGAGATAGGTAGTATGTTTGAGGAAAGGAACCTGGATGTTTTGGCTCTAAGTGAAATGAAACTTAAGGGTAAAGGGGAAGAGTGGTTTGGGAATGTCTTGGGAATAAAGTCAGGGGTTAGTGAGAGGACAAGAGCAAGGGAAGGAGTAGCACTACTCCTGAAACAGGAGTTGTGGGATTATGTGATAGAATGTAAGAAAGTAAATTGTAGATTAATATGGGTAAAACTGAAAGTTGGTGGAGAGAGATGGGTGATTATTGGTGCATGTGCACCTGGGCATGAGAAGAAAGATCATGAGAGGCAAGTGTTTTGGGAGCAGCTGAATGAGTGTGTTAGTGGTTTTGATGCACAAGACCGGGTTATAGCGATGGGTGATTTGAATGCAAAGGTGAGTAATGTGGCAGTTGAGGGAATAATTGGTATTCATGGGGTGTTCAGTGTTGTAAATGGAAATGGTGAAGAGCTTGTAGATTTATGTGCTGAAAAAGGACTGGTGATTGCGAATACCTGGTTTAAAAAGTGAGATATACATAAGTATACGTATGTCAGTAAGATAGATGGCCAGAGAGCGTTATTGGATTGCATGTTAATTGATAGGCACGCAAAAGAGAGACTTTTGGATGTTAATGTGCTGAGAGGTGCAACTGGAGGGATGTCTGATCATTATCTTGTGGAAGCGAAGGTGAAGATTTGTAGAGTTTTTCAGAAGAGAAGAGAGAATGTTGGGGTGAAGAGAGTGGTTAGGGTAAGTGAGCTTGGGAAGGAGACTTGTGTGAGAAAGTACCAGGAGAGACTTAGTACAGAATGGAAAAAGGTGAGAACAAAGGAGGTAAGGGGAGTGGGGGAGGAATGGGATGCATTTAGGGAAGCAGTGATGGCTTGCACAAAAGATGCTTGTGGCATGAGAAGCATGGGAGGTGGGCAGATTAGAAAGGGTAGTGAGTGGTGGGATGAAGAAATAAGATTATTAGTGAATGAGAAGAGAGAGGCATTTGGACGATTTTTGCAGAGATATAATGCAAATGAGTGGGAGATGTATAAATGAAAGAGGCAGGAGGTCAAGAGAAAGGTGCAAGAGGTGAAAAAGAGGGCAAATGAGAGTTGGGGTGAGAGAGTATCATTAAATTTTAGGGAGATTAAAAAGATGTTTTGGAAGGAAGTAAATAAAGTAGGTAAGACAAGGGAACAATTGGGAACTTCAGTGAAGGGGGCTAATGGGGAGGTGATAACAAGTAGTAGTGATGTGAGAAGGAGGTGGAGTGAGTATTTTGAAGTTTTGATGAATGTGTTTGATGATAGAGTGGCAGATATAGGGTGTTTTGGTCGAGGTGGTGTGCAAAGTGAGAGGGTTAGGGAAAATGATTGGTAAACAGAGAAGAGGTAGTAAAAGCTTTGCGGAATATGAAAGCCGGCAAGGCAGCGGGTTTGGATGGTATTGCAGTGGAATTTATAAAGAAAAGGGGGTGACTGTGTTGTTGACTGCTTGGTAAGGTTATTTAATGTATGTATGATTCATGGTGAGGTTCCTGAGGATTGGCGGAATGCTTGCATAGTGCCATTGTACAAAGGCAAAGGAGACAAAGGTGAGTGCTCAAATTACAGAGGTATAAGTTTGTTGAGTATTCCTGGTAAATTATATGGGAGGGTATTGATTGAGAGGGTGAAGGCATGGACAGAACATCAGATTGGGGAAGAGCAGTTTGGTTTCAGAAGTGGTAGAGGATATGTGGATCAGGTGTTTGCTTTGAGGAATGTATGTGAGAATTACTTAGAAAAGCAAATGGATTTGTATGTAGCATTTATGGATCTGGAGAAGGCATATGATAGAGTTGATAGAGATGCTCTTGTGGAAGGTATTAAGAATATATGGTTTGGGAGGCAAGTTGTTAGAAGCAGTGAAAAGTTTCTATCGAGAATGTAAGGCATGTGTATGTGTATGAAGAGAGGAAAGTGATTGGTTCTCAGTGAACGTAGGTTTGCGGCAGGGGTGTGTGATGTCAATATGGTTGTTTAATTTGTTTATGGATGGGGTTGTTAGGGAGGCGAATGCAAGAGTTTTGGAAAGAGGGGCAAGTATGCAGTCTCTTGTGGATGATAGAGCTTGGGAAGTGAGTCAGTTGTTGTTCGCTGATGATACAGCGCTGGTGGCTAATTCATTCATTTGAGAAACTGCAGAAGCTGGTGACTGAGTTTGGTAAAGTGTGTGAAAGAAGAAAGTTATGAGTAAATATGAATAAGAGCAAGGTTATTAGGTACAGTAGGGTTGAGGGTCAAGTCAATTGGGAGGTAAGTTTGAATGGAGAAAAACTGGAGGAAGTAAAGTGTTTTAGATATCTGGGAGTGGATCTGGCAGCGGATGGAACCATGGAAGCGGAAGTGAATCATAGGTTGGGGGAGGGGGGCGAAAATCCTGGGAGCCTTGAAGAATGTGTGGAAGTCGAGAACATTATCTCGGAAAGCAAAAATGGGTATGTTTGAAGGAATAGTGGTTCCAACAATGTTGTATGGTTGCGAGGCATGGGCTATGGATAGAGTTATGCGCAGGAGGGTGGATGTGCTGGAAATGAGATGTTTGAGGACAATGTGTGGTGTGAGGTGGTTTGATAGAGTAAGTAATGTAAGGGTAAGAGAGATGTGTGGAAATATAAAGAGTGTGGTTGAGAGAGCAGAAGAGGGTGTTTTGAAATGGTTTGGGCACATGGAGAGAATGATTGAGGAAAGATTGACCAAGAGGATATATGTGTCGGAGGTGGAGGGAACGAGGAGAAGTGGGAGACCAAATTGGAGGTGGAAAGATGGAGTGAAAAAGATTTTGTGTGATCGGGGCCTGAACATGCAGGAGGGTGAAAGGAGGGCAAGGAATAGAGTGAATTGGAGCGATGTGGTATACCGGGGTTGACGTGCTGTCAGTGGATTGAATCAAGGCATGTGAAGCGTCTGGGGTAAACCATGGAAAGCTGTGTAGGTATGTATATTTGCGTGTGTGGACGTATGTATATACATGTATATGGGGGGGGGGGTTGGGCCATTTCTTTTGTCTGTTTCCTTGCGCTACCTCGCAAACGCAGGAGACAGCGACAAAGTATAAAAAAAAAAAAAATATATATATATATATATATATATATATATATATATATATGATAGAGTTGATAGAGATGCTCTGTGGAAGGTATTAAAAATATATGGTGTGGGAGGAAAGTTGTTAGAAGCAGTGAAAAGTTTTTATCGAGGATGTAAGGCATGTGTACGTGTAGGAAGAGAGGAAAGTGATTGGTTCTCAGTGAATGTAGGTTTGCGGCAGGGGTGTGTGATGTCTCCATGGTTGTTTAATTTGTTTATGGATGGGGTTGTTAGGGAGGTAAATGCAAGAGTTTTGGAAAGAGGGGCAAGTATGAAGTCTGTTGGGGATGAGAGAGCTTGGGAAGTGAGTCAGTTGTTGTTCGCTGATGATACAGCGCTGGTGGCTGATTCATGTGAGAAACTGCAGAAGCTGGTGACTGAGTTTGGTAAAGTGTGTGGAAGAAGAAAGTTAAGAGTAAATGTGAATAAGAGCAAGGTTATTAGGTACAGTAGGGTTGAGGGTCAAGTCAATTGGGAGGTGAGTTTGAATGGAGAAAAACTGGAGGAAGTGAAGTGTTTTAGATATCTGGGAGTGGATCTGGCAGCGGATGGAACCATGGAAGCGGAAGTGGATCATAGGGTGGGGGAGGGGGCGAAAGTTCTGGGGGCCTTGAAGAATGTGTGGAAGTCGAGAACATTATCTCGGAAAGCAAAAATGGGTATGTTTGAAGGAATAGTGGTTCCAACAATGTTGTATGGTTGCGAGGCGTGGGCTATGGATAGAGATGTGCGCAGGAGGATGGATGTGCTGGAAATGAGATGTTTGAGGACAATGTGTGGTGTGAGGTGGTTTGATCGAGTGAGTAACGTAAGGGTAAGAGAGATGTGTGGAAATAAAAAGAGCGTGGTTGAGAGAGCAGAAGAGGGTGTTTTGAAGTGGTTTGGGCACATGGAGAGAATGAGTGAGGAGAGATTGACCAAGAGGATATATGTGTCGGAGGTGGAGGGAACGAGGAGAAGAGGGAGACCAGATTGGAGGTGGAAAGATGGAGTGAAAAAGATTTTGTGTGATCGGGGCCTGAACATGCAGGAGGGTGAAAGGAGGGCAAGGAATAGAGTGAATTGGAGTCGATGTGGTATACAGGGGTTGACGTGCTGTCAGTGGATTGAATCAGGGCATGTGAGGCGTCTGGGTGAACCATGGAGAGCTGTGTGGGTATGTATATTTGCGTGTGTGGACGTATGTATATACATGTGTATGGGGGGGGTTGGGCCATTTCTTTCGTCTGTTTCCTTGCGCTACCTCGCAAACGCGGGAGACAGCGACAAAGTATAATAAAAAATATATATATATATATATATATATATATATATATATATATATATATATATATATATATATATATATATGCATATATACGTATGTATATGAATAAGAGCAACGTTATTAGGTACAGTAGGGTTGAGGGAGGTAAGTTTGAATGGAGAAAAACTGTAGGAAGTGAAGTGTTTTAGATATCTGGGAGTGGATTTGGCAGCGGATGGAACCATGGAAGGGGATGTGAATCATAGGGTGGGGATGGGGGTGAAAGTTCTGGGAGCGTTGAAGAATGTGTGGAAGTCGAGAACATTATCTCGGAAAGCAAAAATGGGTATGTTTGAAGGAATAGTGGTTCCAACAATGTTATATGGTTGTGAGGTGTGGGCTATAGATAGAGTTGTGCAGAGGAGGGTGGATGTGCTGGAAATGAGATGTTTAAGGACAATATGTGGTGTGAGGTGGTTTGTTCGAGTAAGTAATGAAAGGGTAAGAGAGGTGTGTGGTAATAAAAAGTGTGGTTGGGAGAGCTGAAGAGGGTGTTTTGAAATGGTTTGGACATATGGAGAGAATGAGTGAGGAAAGATTGACAAATAGGATATATGTGTCAGAGGTGGAGGGGACAAGGAGAAGCGGGAGACCAAATTGAAGTTGGAAGGATGGAGTGAAAATTTTTTGAGCAATCGGGGCCTGAACATAAGGGGGGATGACAGGTGTGCTAGGAATAGAGTGAATTGGAATGATGTGGTATACTGGGGTCAACATGCTGTCAATGGATTGAATCAGGGCATGTGAAGCGTGTGGTATACTGGGGTCAACATGCTGTCAGTGGATTGAAGCAGGGCATTTGAAGCATCTGGGGTAAACCATGGATGTGGAAAGGGACCTGTGGTTTTGGTGCATTACACATGACAGCTAGAGACAGTGTGAGCGAATGTGGCTTTTTTTTTTTTTTTTCTGGCACTAACTCGCTGGAGGGGTGGGGGGATGCTATTTCATATGTGGCGGGTTGGCGATGGGAATGGATGAAGGCGGCAAGTATGAATATATACATGTATTCGTATATGTCTGTATGTATATGTATGTATACGTTCAAATGTAAATGTATATATATGTGCGTGTATGGGCGTTTATGTGTACGTGTGTATGTGGGTGGGTTGGGCTACTCCTCGCCTGTTTCCTTGCGCTACCTCACTGACATGGGAGACAACGATTAAGTATGATAAAAAAATACATAACATATGTACATATTCATGCTTGCCTTCATCGTTCCTAGCCCTACCCCATCCCACAGGAAATAGCATCGCTACCTCTTGCTTCAACAAGGTGACACCAGGAAAACACAAAAAAGTCCACATTCTTTACACACACATTCTCTTACTGTCATGTGCAATGCATCAAAACCACAGCTCCCTATCCACATCTAGGCCCTTTCCATGGTTTACCATAGACGTTTCACATGCCGTGGTTCAGTTGATTTACAGCACGTCAACACATGATACACCCCATCACTCCACTTCTCTCTATTCCTTATGTACCTCTCACCCTCCTGTATGTTCAGGCCTCGATCACTCAAAATCTTTTTCATTCCATCTTTCCATCTTCAATTTGGTCTCATGCTTCTCCTTGTTCCCTCCTACTCTAACACATATATCCACTTTGTCTTTCCTCACTCTTTCTCTCCATATGTCCAAACCATTTCAGCACACCATCTTCTGCTCTCTCAACCACACACCATTTATTACCCTTTCATTACTTAATTTATCATACCACCCCACACCACATATTTTCCTCACACGTTTCGTTTCCAACACATCCACCCTCCTCTGTACAGCTCTGTCTATACCCCATGCCTCACAACCATATAATATTGTTGGAACTTTTTACCTTAAACATAACCATTTTTGCTCCAAGATGACAGTCTCTCCTTCCACACATTCGTCATCGCTCCCAGAATCTTTGCCCCCTCCCTACCTGTGTGACTCGCTTTCACTTCTATGGTTTCATTTGCTGTTAAGTCCACTCCTTGTTATCTAAAACACTTCACTTCCTCCAATTTTTCTCCATTCAAACTTACATCCCAGTTAACTTGTCCTTCAACCCTACTGAACCTAATATCCTTGCTTTTATTCATATTTACTCTCAAATTTCTCCTTTCATACACTTTCCCAAATACAATCACCAACTTCTGCAGTTTCTCACTTGAATTGGCCACCATTGCTGTATCATTAGCGAACAACAACTGACTCACTTCCTAGGCCCTCTCATCACCAACAGACTACATATTTAGCCCCTCTCTCCAAAATTCTTGAATTTACCTCCCTAACCGCCCCATCCATGAAGAGATTAAACCACCATGGGGACATCACATACCCCTGCCACAGGCTAACCTTCACCGAGAACCAATCACTCTCCCGTCCAACTTGTACACATGCCTTACATCCATGATAAAACCTTTTCACTACTCCTAGCAGCTTACCTCCCACACCATATACTCTTAAGACCTTCCACAAAGCATCTTTATCAACCCTATTATATGCCTTCTCCAGATCCATAAATGCTACATAAAAATCCATCTTTTTCTGAGTATTTTTCACACACATTCTTCAAAGCAAACACCTGGTCCACATATCCTCTACCCCTTCTGAAACCACATTACTCCTCAGTCGAATGCTCTGCACATGCCTTCACCCTCTTAATCACTACCCTACTATGCAACTTCCCAGGAACACTCAACAGACTCTTGCTTCTGTAGTTTGAACACTCACCTGTATCCCCTTTGCCTTTGTACAGTGGCATTATGTGTGCATTCTGCCAATCTTCGGGCACCTCACTGTGATCCATACATACTTTGAATACACCCAGTCCGCAACACAGTCGCCCCCTTTCTTAATAAATGTAATGCAATACCATCAAAACCCACCACCCTGCTGGATGTCATCTTCCACAAAGCTTTCAGTACCTCTTCACTTTTAATCAAACCATTCTCCCTGAACCTCTCACCTCACACACCACCTTGACTAAAACACCTTACATCTGTCACTCTATCATCAAACACATTCAACATAGCTTCAAAATACTCACTCCATCCTTTCACTTCATCACTGTTATTACTTTCCTGTTTGCCCTCTTCACCGATGTTCCCATTTGTTCTCTTGTCTTACGCATGTTATTTACCCCCTTCCAAAACATCTTTTTATTTTCCCTAAAGTTTAATGATACTCTCTCACCCCAACGCTCATTTGCCCTCTTTTTCAACTCTTGCACCGTCCTCTTGACCTCCTGCTGCTTTATTTTATACATCACCCAGTCATTTGCACTCCTTACTTGTAAGTATCATCCAAACGTCTCTTTTCTCTTTCTTTAATAGCTTTACTTCTTCACCCCACTACTCGCAACCCTCTCTAATCTGCCCACCCCCCACCTTTCTCGTGCTACATGCATCTTTTGCCCGAGCCATCACTGCTTCCCATTCCTCATTTGCTCCCTGCATGTCATTTGGTCTCACCTTTTGCCAATCTACACTCTAGCTCTCCTGGTACTTCCTCACACAGGTGTCCTTTCCAAGCTCATCGATGTTCCCATTTGTTTTCTTGTCTTATGCACATTATTTACCCCCTTCCAAAACATCTTTTTATTCTCCCTAAAGTTTAATGATACTCTCTCACCTCAACCCTCATTTGCCCTCTTTTTCAACTCTTGCACCTTCCTCTTGACCTCCTGCTGCTTTATTTTATACATCACCCAGTCATTTGCACTCCTTCCTTGTAAGTATCATCCAAACGTCTCTCTTTTCTCTTTCTTTAACAGCTTTACTTCTTCATCCCACCACTCACAACCCTTTCAAATCTGCCCACCACCCACCTTTCTCGTGCTGCATGCATCTTTTTCACGTGCCATCACTGCTTCCCTAAATACATCCCATTCCTCATTCGCTCCCTGCACGTCATTTGGTCTCACCTCTTGCCTATCTACACTCAATCTCTCCTGGTACTTCCTCGCACAGGTGCCCTTTCCAAGCTCACTTACCACTTTTTTTTTTTTTTTTTTTTTTTCTAAAGCCTCTTCAAATCTTCACCTTTGCCTCCACAAGATAGTGATGAAACATCCCTCCAGCTGACCCTCAGCTCATTAACATCCAAAAGTCTCTTTTACATGCTTATCAATTAACATTTATACATGTATTTATTTATTTTGCTTTGTTCGTGTTAGCGAGGTAGCGCAAGGAAACAGATGAAAGAATGGCCCAACCCACCCACATACACATGTATATATACACGTCCACACACGCAGATATACATACCTATACATCTCAACGTATACATATATATATACACACACAGACATATACATATATACACATGTACATAATTCATACTGTCTGCCTTTATTCATTCCCATTGCCACCCCGCCACACATGAAATAACAACCCCCTCCCCCAAATGTGCGCGAGGTAGTGCTAGGAAAAGACAACAAAGGCCACTTTCGTTCACACACAGTCTCTAGCTGTCATGTAATAATGCACCAAAACCACAGCTCCCTTTCCACATCCAGGCCCCACAGAACTTTCCATGGTTTACCCCAGACGCTTCACATGCCCTGATTCAATCCATTGACAGCACGTCGACCCTGGTATACCACATTGTTCCAATTCACTCTATTCCTTGCACACCTTTCACCCTCCTGTATGTTCAGGCCCCGATCACTCAAAATCTTTTTCACTCCATCTTTCCACCTCCAATTTGGTCTTCCACTTCTCCTCGTTCCTTCCACCTCTGACACACATATCCTCGTGGTCAATCTTTCCTCACTCACTCTCTCCATGCGACCAAACCACCTCAAAACACATATAATCCAATAATGCACTTTGACCATTTCTCTTACTCACATACATATACATATATATGTGCCTCTCATGATCTTTTTTCTCATGACTAGGTGCATAAGCACCAATGATCACCCATCTCTCTCCATCCACTTTCAGTTTTACCCTTATCACTCTAGAATTTACTTTCTTACACTGTCATACACTCCCACAACACTCTCTTCAGGAGTATTGGTACTCCTTCCTTATCTCTTGTTCTCTCTCCAACCCTCGACTTTGCTCCCAAGACTTTTCCAGACCATTCTTCCCATTCATCTTTTCTTTTGTACTTGTTTGCCGTTTCCCATGCTAATGAGCCATTACCAAAGGTAAAGCCTCATTTACTCGCATTCATTCTCTAACTCTACAGTTCTGTATCCACATCTAAGCCCCATAGACCTTTCCATCTTTTACCTCATCTTCTACATAGCTACATTTGCCCTGCTTTAGTCCGTTAACAGCCTGTTGCCATGTACTGCATTGCTTTAATTCACTATCCCCTGCATGCCTTTCACCCTCCTGTTTGTCCAGGCCTTAAGGTCTTAAAAATCTTTTTAACTCCATCCTTCCATCTCCAATTTGATCTCTCCCTTCTCCTTGTCCTCTCCACTTCTGACACATGCCCTCTTTTTTCTCCACTTCTGACACATGTCCTCTTTGTTCTCATTCTCTCCAAGTATCTAAACCATTTTAGCACACCTCTTCAGCTCATTCAACCATACTCTTCTCATTTCCACATCTCTCTCTAACCCCAACATCACTTACTGAGTCAATCCCCATACACCACATATTGTCCTCGGATGTTTCATTTTCAGTATATTCACCATTTGTCATATGTTTTTTTATTCATAGTCCTTACCTTAAATCCAAACAACATTGTATTACTATACCTTCAAAGATACCCATTTTCACCCATCTACACATTCATCAGTTTTCTTAGAAGCTTTGCTCCCTCACCCACCTTGTGACTTGCTTTTACTTCCATAGTCCCATTTGCTGCCATGTTCTTTCCCAGGTATCTAAAATATTTCACTTCCTCCAAGTTTCTCCATTCAATCTCATACCCCAAGTAACTTTTCTGCCCACACTGCTAAACCTAATAACCTTGCTTTTGTTCACATAAGCTAAACTTTCTCGCTTCAGATGCTTTCCTGTACCCTGATATCAACATCCACAGTTGTTCACTCTCGTCAGTAGCAAACAACAATTACCTCCTCTCAGGCACCCATCACCTGTTACAGACTGCATACCTGCCTGTCTCTCCTTGAATCTACATCCTTCACAATCCCATCCAGAAATATATTAAACAACCATGGTGCCATCACACACCTGTGCTGCACAGCAATCCATACATAAAACCACTCTCCCTCTTTACCCAATTTCACAAACACATTACTCTTGTGATAAAAACTCTCAGCTGCTTCTAATAGCTTTCGTACCCCTCCATATATTCATAACACCATCCACAAAGCATATCTATCAACCTAGGCATATAATTTTTCCAGATCCTTCTGTTTTCAAAGTGTTTCACACTCATTCTTTTAAGCAGATACCTGATCCACTCATGCTCTACAACCCGAGAAACCACATTTTTTTCTCCCTGATTTGATGATCTTTGCATGCTACCACCCTCTCAATCACCATTTGTCCATACAACTTATGAGGAATGCTCATCAAACTAATATCTATGTGTTTCGCACACTTTCCTTTGTTTCCTTTGCATCCATACATTGGCACTATACATGCATTCTGCCAATCTTCAGGCTCTTCATTATGATCCATACCCAGTAAAGATTCCGACTGACCAATGAACAAGACAATCACCCTCTTTCATAAGAAATTCTACTGTGGTACCATCCAATCCAGCTGTCATCCTACATATCATTTTATGCAAGGACTTCACCACCTTTTCTCTCTCCACCAAACCACTTGCCATGACTTTCACTTTACATAGCTCTCCTGGCCCAAACGCCGCCACATGTGTTACTTTATCGTCAGATGTATTAAGAAATCCTTCAAACTACTCATCCTTCATTACTACCTGTTACCATTTCCCCACTTGCCCTCCTCATCTCTCTCTCTCTCTCTCTCTCTCTCTCTCTCTCTCTCTCTCTCTCTCTCTCTCTCTCTCTCTCTCTCTCTCTCTCTCTCTCTCAACTTCTATTTGTCCTTTTTTCAGCCCATGCACCTTTCCCTTAACCCCCTTCTGCTTCCTCCTGTATAATCTTAATCACTTGCATTCATTCCCTGTATTGCTCATTCATATACTTTTCTCTTTCAGTAGTAACTTTGCTTCCTCATTCCACCACACACAAAAATTTTTCACCTGACCACCTCCCATCCTTGACATGGTACATGCATAACTTGCAAATGCAAATACTTCTCCCCCAAATGCATTTCATTCCTCACCCACTCCCCAAGCATATTTTTTATTACCTTTTGCTGCGTTACACTCGATCTTTCCTGTTTTATCTTCACCCAAATCTTTTCCAAGTCCACATTCACCACCCTCTTCTCACCAAAATGATTTCCTCTTTTCCAGAAACCTACAAATCTTCATCCTTTCCTCTACCAAGTAATGATCACACATCCCCCAGCTGCTTTTCTTAGACATTCACATCCAAGAGTCTTTCTTTTGCATGCCAATCTATTGAAATAACCACAATGACTCTGTGGAGATTAGATCCGTATAAGCCAACAGGAACCAGAAAGACAGAAATGCCAAACTTTTGATGACTTCTTAAGACATTTTAAGGGCAACAGAGATTTCTATCAGTTATTTTGTAATTTAGGAATGCCTGCTTACCATCTCTCCTGCTCACATATGTATACATGTATATGTCTGTTATTTTAAATCAGTATTCCCAGTCACAGTCCTTTATCAGCAGAGAACTTCACAAGCTATTCACCATTCGTCTTACTAAGTACCCCATACCGCCCAGTTATATCCTCACCATGTACTACACCAGACCCAAACGCCACCAACTAGAACCACTTGTTTATGAATGGCATCTTGGATCTGCCTCTACTTTGTATATAACTCACAGTTCTAAGTCTTCTATCTCGATCTTGTATCTCTCCTGACAATGTGATCATTATACAAAAGTGTGCTTAAGAACTTACCATGTTTCATTTTCCTTATGGTTATCAACAAATATATATGTATATTATTTTTATTTTTATCATACTCAATCGCTGTTTCCCATGTCAGTGAGGTAGCGCCAGGAAATAGACGATGAATGACCCATCTACTCGTGTACACATTATAATTATTATACACAATCGCTGCCTCCCTGGTTGGTGTGGGAGGCAGCACCAGGAAACATGAAAAACAGCCCGCCCACTTGTGAATAAGAGCAAAGTTATTAGATTCAGTAGGGTTGAGGGACAAGTTAATTGGGAGGTAAGTTTGAATGAAGAAAAACTGGAGGAAGTGAAGTGTTTTAGATATCTGGGAGTGAATTTAGCAGCAGATGGAACCATGGAAGTGGAAGTGAGTCACAGGGTAGGGGAGGAGGCAAAGGTTCTGGGAGCGTTGAAGAATGTGTGGAAGGCGAGAACATCATCTCCGAGAGCAAAAATGGGTATGTTTGAAGGAATTGTGGTTCCAACAATGTTATATGGTTGCGGGACATGGGCTGTAGATAGGTTTGTGCAGAGGAGGGTGGATGTGTTGGAGATGAAATTTTTTAGGAAAATTGTGGTGTGATTGAGTAAGTAATGAAAGGGTAAGAGAGATGTGTTGTAATAAAAAGAGTGTGGTTGAGAGAGCAGAAGAGGGTGTATTGAAATATTTTGGTCACATGGAGAGAATGAGTGAGGAAAGATTGACAGATGATATATATGTCAGAAGTGGAAGGAACGAGGAGAAGTGGGAGACCAAATTGGAGGTGGAAGGATAGAGTGAAAAAGATGTTGAGCGATTAGGGCCTGAACATACAGGAGGGTAAAAGGCATGCAAGGAATAGAGTGAATTGGAACAATGTGGTATACCAGTGTCAATGTGCTGTCAGTGGATTGAAGCAGAGCATGTGAAGTGTCTGGGGTAAACCATGGAAAGTTTCGTGGGGCCTGGATGTGGAAAGGGAGCTGTGGTTTCAGTGCATTAGACATGACGGCTTGAGGCTGTGTGAACGAATGGGACCTTTTGTGTCTTTTGTGGTGGGATGGCAATGGGAATGGATGAAGGCAGCAAGTATTAACATATACATGTATATGTCTATGTATGTATATGTGCGTGTGTGGGCATTTATGTATAAACATGTGTTTGAGGGTGGGTTGCACCATTCTTTCATCTTTTTCCTTGCGCTACCTCGCTAACGTGGGAGACAGCGATGTTGTATACCGGAGTCGACATGCTGTCAATTGATTGAAACAGGGCTTGTGAAGTGTCTAGGATATACCATGGAAAGTTTTATGGGGCTTGGATGTGGAAAGGGATTTGTGGTTTTGGTGTTACACATGACAGCTAGAGAGTGAATGTGAATGAATGTGGCCTTTGTTGTCTTTTCCTAGCGCTATGGGGAGGGGGTGCCATTTCATTTGTGGCGGGGTGGCGGCGGGAAGGGATGAAGGCAGCATGTATTGATATGTACATGCGTATATATTTATATGTCTGTGTATGTACATATATGTATACATTGAAATGTATAGGCATGTATATGTGCTTGTGTGGGCGTTTATGTTTATACATGTGGATGTGGGTGGGTTGGGCCATTCTTTCGCTGTTTCCTTGCGCTGCCTCTGTAATGTGGAGACAGCGGCAAAGTATAATGAAATATAAATATAGATATATGATTTATCCATACACACGTAAACACCCACATACGTACATATACATACATGTATATATATCAATATATACATACTCATATACATATTCATACTTGCTTGCCTTCACCTATTCCTGTTGCTACCCAGGCCCCACATACCTTACCACATGCACTTATATTTACATATATGCACACATATGTACATATGCATATATGTACTATTACAGCCCCAGCTTATACTGAATTCCATACAGAATTAAGGACTTGATATTTGTAGACAGAATTGCCCAAAACTCACCTCAATCCGCTACTGTCTGCCTGACTGGGCCAGGAATTACGTATAAATGAGATTGCTTCATCCCAAACTCCTCTCAATGGTTAATGATACTCCTGGGTTATGTAAATGTGTAGCATATTATTTTACAGGGAGGTGAGTTTGAATGGAGAAAAACTGGAGGAAGTGAAGTGTTTTAGATATCTGGGAGTGGATCTGTCAGCGGATGGAACCATGGAAGCGGAAGTGGATCATAGGGTGGGGGAGGGGGCGAAAATTTTGGGAGCCTTGAAAAATGTGTGGAAGTCGAGAACATTATCTCGGAAAGCAAAAATGGGTATGTTTGAGGGAATAGTGGTTCCAACAATGTTGTATGGTTGCGAGGCGTGGGCTATGGATAGAGATGTGCGCAGGAGGATGGATGTGCTGGAAATGAGATGTTTGAGGACAATGTGTGGTGTGAGGTGGTTTGATCGAGTAAGTAACGTAAGGGTAAGAGAGATGTGTGGAAATAAAAAGAGCGTGGTTGAGAGAGCAGAAGAGGGTGTTTTGAAATGGTTTGGGCACATGGAGAGAATGAGTGAGGAGAGATTGACCAAGAGGATATATGTGTCGGAGGTGGAGGGAACGAGGAGAAGAGGGAGACCAAATTGGAGGTGGAAAGATGGAGTGAAAAAGATTTTGTGTGATCGGGGCCTGAACATGCAGGAGGGTGAAAGGAGGGCAAGAAATAGAGTGAATTGGAGTCATGTGGTATACAGGGGTTGACGTGCTGTCAGTGGATTGAAGCAAGGCATGTGAAGCGTCTGGGGTAAACCATGGAAAGCTGTGTAGGTATGTATATTTGCGTGTGTGGACGTGTGTATGTACATGTGTATGGGGGGTTGGGCCATTTCTTTCGTCTGTTTCCTTGCGCTACCTCGCAAACGCGGGAGACAGCGACAAAGTATAAAAAAAAAAAAAAAAAAAAAAAAAAAAAAAAAAAAAAAAAATATGCATGGCAAATGATATTCAGTCTACCAAACAACTGCTTTGGATGTTTGTCGAGGCTTCACCAAGTACCAAGTCAAGTCCAAGTATAACTGATATCTAGTAAACTCTTGTAGACTTCTTAACACAGGTCAAGAAACACTGTTGAATACCTGGAGTAGAGCTTATAGCACCAGTCTGTTCACAGAATCACAGGAGAAATTACAGTTGCCCTTTTCTGAAACCTCAGCCACAGTCCTACTTCCTCTAAGCCTGCCAGCTGACTGAGGAGTGAGTTTGGACACCAAGCTGCAACAAGCTGGCAAGCCACTCCTGCCCATTGTTCTCATTATATGATGTGTGTTTCAGACAAAAGAGTACATCATGTACATGAATAGAGCTGATATAATTTAGAAAGTTCAGTTAAACAATGCTTCTTTCAACAACCGTTTTACTGCATATAATTGTAAGAAATGTTAATATATAAACACTCATACATTGAAAACTTAAAGCGGCAACAGGGAGCTACAAAGGTTGGATTCGAGTAAAGTCTAGGAAGGGAAGAAAAGATTTTGAGCAGTCAGGGCCTGGACGAACATGAGGGTGAGAGGCATGCAAGGAATAGAGTGAATTGGAATGATGTGGTAAACCAGGGTCAGTGTGCTTTCAGTGGTCTGAATCAGGTCATGTGAAACGTCTAGGGTAAGCATGGAAAGGTTTGTGGGGTCTGGATGTGATAGGGAGGTGTGGTTTCAGTGTATTACACAGGACATTAAAGACTGAGTGTGAATAAATGTGGCCTTTTTTTTTTTGTTTGTTTTCCTGTTGCTAAGTCGCTGAGGCAGTGATGCTGTTTCCTGTGAGGTAATGCCAGGAATGGGTGAAGACAAGCAAGAATGAAAATGTGCATGTGCATATATGTACATGTCTATATGTGCATGTGTCGGCATTTTTGTATATATATATATATTATTTTTTTTTTTTTATTATACTTTGTCGCTGTCTCCCGCGTCTGCGAGGTAGCGCAAGGAAACAGACGAAAGAAATGGCCCAACCCACCCCCATACACATGTATATACATACGTCCACACACGCAAATATACATACCTACACAGCTTTCCATGGTTTACCCCAGACGCTTCACATGCCTTGATTCAATCCACTGACAGCACGTCAACCCCGGTATACCACATCGCTCCAATTCACTCTATTCCTTGCCCTCCTTTCACCCTCCTGCATGTTCAGGCCCCGATCACACAAAATCTTTTTCACTCCATCTTTCCACCTCCAATTTGGTCTCCCTCTTCTCCTCGTTCCCTCCACCTCCGACACATATATCCTCTTGGTCAATCTTTCCTCACTCATTCTCTCCATGTGCCCAAACCACTTCAAAACACCCTCTTCTGCTCTCTCAACCACGCTCTTTTTATTTCCACACATCTCTCTTACCCTTACGTTACTCGATCAAACCACCTCACACCACACATTGTCCTCAAACATCTCATTTCCAGCACATCCATCCTCCTACGCACAACTCCGTCCATAGCCCAGACCTCGCAACCATACAACATTGTTGGAACCACTATTCCTTCAAACATACCCATTTTTGCTCTCCGAGATAATGTTCTTGACTTCCACACATTCTTCAAGGCCCCCAGAATTTTCGCCCCCTCCCCCACCCTATGATCCACTTCCGCTTCCATGGTTCCATCCGCTGCCAGATCCACTCCCAGATATCTAAAACACTTCACTTCCTCCAGTTTTTCTCCATTCAAACTCACCTCCCAATTGACTTGACCCTCAACCCTACTGTACCTAATAACCTTGCTCTTATTCACATTTACTCTTAACTTTCTTCTTCCACACACTTTACCAAACTCAGTCACCAGCTTCTGCAGTTTCTCACATGAATCGGCCACCAGCGCTGTATCACCAGCGAACAACAACTGACTCGCTTCCCAAGCTCTCTCATCCCCAACAGACTTCATACTTGCCCCTCTTTCCAAAACTCTTGTATTTACCTCCCTAACAACCCCATCCATAAACAAATTAAACAACCATGGAGACATCACACACCCCTGCCGCAAACCTACATTCACTGAGAACCAATCACTTTCCTCTCTTCCTACACGTACACATGCCTTACATCCTCGATAAAAACTTTTCACTGCTTCTAACAACTTTCCTCCCACACCATATATTCTTAATAACTTCCACAGAGCATCTCTATCAACTCTATCATATGCCTTCTCCAGATCCATAAATGCTACATACAAATCCATTTGCTTTTCTAAGTATTTCTCACATACATTCTTCAAAGCAAACACCTGATCCACACATCCTCTACCACTTCTGAAACCACACTGCTCTTCCCCAATCTGATGCTCTGTACATGCCTTCACCCTCTCAATCAATACCCTCCCATATAATTTGCCAGGAATACTCAACACACTTATACCTCTGTAATTTGAGCACTCACTCTTATCCCCTTTGCCTTTGTACAATGGCACTATGCACGCATTCCGCCAATCCTCAGGCACCTCACCATGAGTCATACATACATTAGATAACCTTACCAACCAGTCAACAATACAGTCACCCCCTTTTTTAATAAATTCCACTGCAATACCATTCAAACCTGCTGCCTTGCCGGCTTTCATCTTCCGCAAAGCTTTTACTACCTCTTCTCTGTTTACCAAATCATTTTCCCTAACCCTCTCGCTTTGCACACCACCTCGACCAAAACACCCTATATCTGCCACTCTATCATCAAACACATTCAACAAACCTTCAAAATATATATAGAGGATGGTATAGTGGTAGAGGATGTGTGGATCAGGTGTTTGCTTTGAAGAATGTATGTGAGAAATACTTAGAAAAGCAAATGGATTTGTATGTAGCATTTATGGATCTGGAGAAGGCATATGATAGAGTTGATAGAGATGCTCTGTGGAAGTTATTAAGAATATATGGTGTGGGAGGAAAGTTGTTAGAAGCAGTGAAAAGTTTTTATCGAGGATGTAAGGCATGTGTACGTGTAGGAAGAGAGGAAAGTGATTGGTTCTCAGTGAATGTAGGTTTGCGGCAGGGGTGTGTGATGTCTCCATGGTTGTTTAATTTGTTTATGGATGGGGTTGTTAGGGAGGTGAATGCAAGAGTTTTGGAAAGAGGGGCAAGTATGAAGTCTGTTGGGGATGAGAGAGCTTGGGAAGTGAGTCAGTTGTTGTTCGCTGATGATACAGCGCTGGTGGCTGATTCATGTGAGAAACTGCAGAAGCTGGTGACTGAGTTTGGTAAAGTGTGTGAAAGAAGAAAGTTAAGAGTAAATGTGAATAAGAGCAAGGTTATTAGGTACAGTAGGGTTGAGGGTCAAGTCAATTGGGAGGTGAGTTTGAATGGAGAAAAACTGGAGGAAGTGAAGTGTTTTAGATATCTGGGAGTGGATCTGTCAGCGGATGGAACCATGGAAGCAGAAGTGGATCATAGGGTGGGGGAGGGGGCAAAAATTCTGGGAGCCTTGAAGAATGTGTGGAAGTTGAGAACATTATCTCGGAAAGCAAAAATGGGTATGTTTGAAGGAATAGTGGTTCCAACAATGTTGTATGGTTGCGAGACATGGGCTATGGATAGAGTTGTGCGCAGGAGGATGGATGTGCTGGAAATGAGATGTTTGAGGACAATATGTGGTGTGAGGTGGTTTGATCAAGTAAGTAACGTAAGGGTAAGAGAGATATGTGGAAATAAAAAGAGCGTGGTTGAGAGAGCAGAAGAGGGTGTTTTGAAATGGTTCGGGCACATGGAGAGAATGAGTGAGGAAAGATTGACCAAGAGAATATATGTGTCAGAGGTGGAGGGAACGAGGAGAAGAGGGAGACCAAATTGGAGGTGGAAAGATGGAGTGAAAAAGATTTTGTGTGATCGGGGCCTGAACATGCAGGAGGGTGAAAGGAGGGCAAGGAATAGAGTGAATTGGAGCGATGTGGTATACCGGGGTTGACGTGCTGTCAGTGGATTGAATCAAGGCATGTGAAGCGTCTGGGGTAAACCATGGAAAGCTGTGTAGGTATGTATATTTGCGTGTGTGGACGTATGTATATACATGTGTATGGGGGTGGGTTGGGCCATTTCTTTCGTCTGTTTCCTTGCGCTACCTCGCAAACGTGGGAGACAGCGGCAAAGCAAAAAAAATATATATATATATATATATATATATATATATATATATATATATATATATATATATTTTTTTATTTTATACTTTGTCGCTGTCTCCCGCATTTGCGAGGTAGCGCAAGGAAACAGACGAAAGAAATGGCCCTATATATATAGGGATAGGGGAGAAAGAATACTTCCCACGTATTCCGTGCGTGTCGTAGAAGGCGACTAAAACGGGAGGGAGCGGGGGGCTGGAAATCCTCCCCTCTCAATTTTTTTTAATTTTCCAAAAGAAGGAACAGAGAAGGGGGCCAGGTGAGGATATTCCCTCAATGGCCCAGTCCTCTGTTCTTAACGCTACCTCGCTAAAGTGGGAAATGGCGAATAGTTTGAAAAAAAAAATATATATATATATATATATATATATATATATATATATATATATATATATATATATATATTCTTTTTTCTTTTAAACTATTTGCCATTTCCTGCGTTAGCGAGGTAGTGTTAGGAACAGAGGACTGGGCCTTTTTTGGAATATCCTCACCTGGCCCCCTCTGTTCCTTCTTTTGGAAAATTAAAAAAAAAGAAAAAAAAACCGATATATATATATATATATATATATATATATATATATATATATATATATATATATATATATATATATATCATTATCTTGTGGAGGCGAAGGTGAAGATTTGTAGAGGTTTTCAGAAAAGAAGAGAGAATGTTGGGGTGAAGAGAGTGGTGAGAGTAAGTGAGCTTGGGAAGGAGACTTGTGTGAGGAAGTACCAGGAGAGATTGAATACAGAATGGGAAAAGGCGAGAACAAAGGACGTAAGCAGAGCGGGGGAGGAATGGGATGTATTTAGGGAAGCAGTGATGGCTTGCGCAGAAGATGCACTTGGCATTAGAAGCGTGGGAGATGGGCAGATTAGAAAGGGTAGTGAGTAGTGGGATGAAGAAGTAAGAAATTTAGTGAAAGAGAAGAGAGAGCCATTTGGATGATTTTTGCAGGGAAATAATGCAAATGAGTGGGAGATGTATGAAAGGATGAGGCAGGAGGTCAAGAGAAAGGTGCAAGAGGTGAAAAAGAGTGCAAATGAGAATTGGGGTGAGAGAGTATCATTAAATTTTAGGGAAAAAAAAAAATGTTTTGGAGGGAGGTAAATAATGTGCGTAAGACAAGGGAAGAAATGGGAACTTCAGTGAAGGGGGCTAATGGGGAGGTGATAACAAGTAGTGGTGATGTGAGAAGGAGATGGAGTGAGTATTTTGAAGGTTTGTTGAATGTGTTTGATGATAAGAGTGGCAGATATAGGGTGTTTTGGTCGAGGTGGTGTGCAAAGTGAGAGGGGTAGGGAAAATGATTTGGTAAACAGAGAAGAGGTAGTAAAAGCATTGCTTAAGATGAAAGCCGGCAAGGCAGCAGGTTTGGATGGTATTGCAGTGGAACTTATTAAAAAAGGGGGTGACTGTATTGTTGACTGGTTTGTAAGGTTATTTAATGTATGTATGACTCATGGTGAGGTGCCTGAGGATTGGCGGAATGCTTGCATAGTGCCACTGTACAAAGGCAAGGGGAATAATTACAGAGGTATAAGTTTGTTGAGTATTCCTGGTAAATTATATGGGAGGATATTGATTGAGAGGGTGAAGGCATGTACAGAGCATCAGATTGGGGAAGAGCAGTGTGGTTTCAGAAGTGGTAGAGGATGTGTGGAACAGGTGTTTGCTTTGAAGAATGTATGTGAGAAATACTCAGAAAAGCAAGTGGATTTGTATGTAGCATTTATGGATCTAGAGAAGGCATATGATAGAGTTGATAGAGATGCTCTGTGGAAGGTACTAATAATATATGGTGTGGAAGGCAAGTTGTTAGAAGCAGTGAAAAGTTTTTATCGAGGATGTAAGGCATGTGTACGTGTAGGAAGAGAGGAAAGTGATTGGTTCTCAGTGAATGTAGGTTTGCGGCAGGGATATGTGATGTCTCCATGGTTGTTTAATTTGTTTATGAATGGGGTTGTTAGTGAGGTGAATGCAAGAGTTTTGGAAAGCGGGGCAAGTATGCAGTCTGTTGTGGATGAGAGAGTTTGGGAAGTGAGTCAGTTGTTGTTTGCTGATGATACAGCACTGGTGGCTGATTCATGTGAGAAACTGCAGAAGGTGGTGACTGAGTTTGGTAAAGTGTGTGAAAGAAGAAAGCTGAGAGTAAATGTGAATAAGAGCAAGGTTATTAGGTACAATAGGGTTGAGGGTCAAGTCAATTGGGAGGTAAGTTTGAATGGAGAAAAACTTGAAGTAAAGTGTTTTAGATATCTGGGAGTGGATCTGGCAGCGGATGGAACCATGGAAGCGGAAGTGAATCATAGGGTTGGGGAGGGGGCGAAAATCCTGTTAGCATTGAAGAATGTGTGGAAGTGGAGAACATTATCTCCGAAAGGAAAAATGGGTATGTTTGAAGAAATAGTGGTTCCAACAATGTTGTATGGTTGCGAGGCGTGGGCTATGGATAGAGTTGTGCGGAGGAGGGTGGATGTGCTGGAAGTGAAATGTTTGAGGACAATATGTGGTGTGAGGTGGTTTAATCAAGTAAGTAATGTAAGGGTAAGAGAGATGTGTGGAAATAAAACGAGCGTGGTTGAGAGAGCAGAAGAGGGTGTTTTGAAATGGTTTGGGCACATGGAGAGAATGAGTGAGGAAAGATTGACCAAGAGGATATATGTGTCGGAGGTGGATGGAACGAGGAGAAGTGGGAGACCAAATTGGAGGTGGAAAGATGGAGTGAAAAAGATTTTGTGTGATCGGGGCCTGAACATGCAGGAGGGTGAAAGGAGGGCAAGGAATAGAGTGAATTGGAGCGATGTGGTATACCGGGGTTGACGTGCTGTCAGTGGATTGAATCAAGGCATGTGAAGCGTCTGGGGTAAACCATGGAAAGCTGTGTGGGTATGTATATTTGCATGTGTGGACGTATGTATATACATGTGTATGGGGGTGGGTTGGGCCGTTTCTTTCGTCTGTTTCCTTGCGCTACCTCGCAAACGCGGGAGACAGCGACAAAGCAAAAAAAAAAAATATATATATATATATATATATATATTATCCCTGGGGATAGGGGAGAAAGAATACTTCCCACGTATTCCCTGCGTGTCGTAGAAGGCGACTAAAAGGGAAGGGAGCGGGGGGCTGGAAATCCTCCCCTCTCTTTTTTTTTTTTTTTTTTTTTTTTTTTTTTTTTTTTTTTCCAAAAGAAGGAACAGAGAAGAGGTCCAGGTGAGGATATTCCCTCAAAGGCCCAGTCCTCTGTTCTTAACGCTACCTCGCTATCGCGGGAAATAGCGAATAGTATGAAAAAAAAAAAAAATATATATATATATATATATATATATATATATATATATATATATATATATATATATATATATATATACATACATATATATATATATATATATATATATATATATATATATATATATATATATATTATTTTGACGCTGTGTCCCGCATTAGCGAGGTAGCACAAGGAAACCGACAAAATAATGGCCCACCCACACACACACACACACACACATGTATATACTAAACGCATGTACACATACCTATACATTTCAGCATATACATATATATACATACACATACATATTCATACACAGACATATACATATATACACATGTACGTATTCATACATGCGTCCTTCATCCATTCCTTCTGCCACCCCACCACACGTTAAGTGACACGTCCCTCCTCCCACGTGCACGTGAGGTAACAACAGGAAATGACAACAAAGGCCGCATTCATTCACACTCGGTCTCTGTCATGTATAATGCACCGAAACCACAACTCACTTTCCATATCCAAGCCCCACAAAACTTTCCATGTTTTACCCCAAACGCTTCATGTTCCCTGCTTCAGTCCATTGACAGGACATCTACTCTGGTATATCATATAGTTCCAATTTACTCTATTTCTTGCATGCCTTTCACCCATATGTATTTTCAGGCTCTGATTGCTCAGAATCTTTTTCACTCCATCCTTTCACCTCCAAATGGTCTCCCTCTTCTTGTTCCCTCAACCTCTGACACCTATATCCTCTTTGTCAATCTTTCGTCTCATTATCTCCATGTGACCAAACCATTTCAATACACCCTCTTCTTCTCTCTTAACCACACTCTTTTTATTACCACACATCTCTCTTACCCTTTCATTACTTACTTATATTGTCCTCAAACATCTCTTTTCCAACACATCCTCCCTCATCTGCACAGCCCTATCTTTAGCCCTTGCCTCACAAACGTATAACATTGCGGGATAATGTTCTGGCCTTCCACACATTATTCAACGCTCTCAGATCCTTCCCCCCCTTCCCCACCCTGTGACTCGCTTTTGCTTCCATGGTTCCATCTATTGCCAGATCCACTCCCAGATATCTAAAACACTTCAATTCCTTCAGTTTTTCTCCTTTCAAACTCACCTCCTAATTTACTTGTCCCTCAACCCAGCTGAACCTAAAAACCTTGCTCTTATTCACATTTACTCAGCTTTCTTTTTTCACACTCTTTACCAAACTCAGTCACCAACTTCTGCGGTTTCTCACCCAAATCAGCCACCAGCACTGTATCATCGGCAAACAATAGCTGACTCAGTTCCCAAACCCTCTCATCTACAAGAGTCTGCATACTTGCCCCTCCATACCCCCCCCTCATAAAGAAATGAAATAACCATGGAGACATCACACATCCCTCCCGCAAACGGACATTCTCTAGGAACCAGTCACTTTTCTCTCTTCCTACTTGTACACATGCCTTACATCCTCGATGAGAAATTTTCACTGCTTCTAGCAACTAACCTCCCACACCATACACTCTTAATACCTTCCACAAAGCATCTCTTATCAACTCTTATCATATGCCTTCTCCAGATCCATAAATGCTACAAATAAATCCATCTGTTTTCCTTAAGTATTTCTCGCATACATTCTTCAAAGCAAACACCTGATCCGCACATCCTCTACCTCTTCTGAAACCACACTGCTCTTCCCTAATCTGATGCTCTGTACCTGGTTTGACCCTCTCAATCAATACCCTCCCATATAATTTCCCAGGAATACTCGACAAACTTTTTATACCTCTGTAATTTGGACACTCGTCTTTATCCCCTTTGCTTTTGTTATATGGCACTATGCATGCATTTTGCGAATCCTCAGGCATTTCATCATGAACTAGACATAAATTGAATATCCTCCCCAACCAGTCAACAACAAAAAGTCACCCCTTTTTTTTTTTTTTGATAGATTCCACTGTAATACCATCCAAACGTGCCGCCTTGCTGGCTTTCAGTACCTCTTCTCTGTTTACCAAATCATTTTCCCTGACATCTCATTTTGTACACTTAGCATATATACATTTTTTTTTTTTTTCTTTTTTTTTTGCTGTCTCCCGCGTTTGCGAGGTAGCGCAAGGAAACAGACGAAAGAAATTGCCCAACCCACCCCCATACACATGTATATACATACGTCCACACACGCAAATATACATACCTACACAGCTTTCCATGGTTTACCAGAGACGTTTCACATGCCCCGATTCAATCCACTGACAGCATGTCAACCCCGGTATACCACATCGCTCAAATTCACTCTATTCCTTGCTCTCCTTTCACCCTCCTGCATGTTCAGGCCCCGATCACACAAAATCTTTTTCACTCCATCTTTCCACCTCCAATTTGGTCTCCCTCTTCTCCTTGCTCCCTCCACCTCCGACACATATATCCTCTTGGTCAATCTTTCCTCACTCATCCTCTCCATGTGCCCAAACCACTTCAAAACACCCTCTTCTGCTCTCTCAACCACGCTCTTTTTATTTCCACACATCTCTCTTACCCTTACGTTACTTACTCGATCAAACCACCTCACACCACACATTGTCCTCAAACATCTCATTTCCAGCACATCCATCCTCCTGCGCACAACTCTATCCATAGCCCACGCCTCGCAACCATACAACATTGTTGGAACCACTATTCCTTCAAACATACCCATTTTTGCTTTCCGAGATAATGTTCTCGACTTCCACACATTCTTCAAGGCCCCCAGAATTTTCGCCCCCTCCCCCACCCTATGATCCACTTCCACTTCCATGGTTCCATCCGCTGCCAGATCCACTCCCAGATATCTAAAACACTTCACTTCCTCCAGTTTTTCTCCATTCAAACTCACCTCCCAATTGACTTGACCCTCAACCCTACTGTACCTAATAACCTTGCTCTTATTCACATTTACTCTTAACTTTCTTCTTCCACACACTTTTCCAAACTCAGTCACCAGCTTCTGCAGTTTCTCACATGAATCAGCCACCAGCGCTGTATCATCAGCGAACAACAACTGACTCACTTCCCAAGCTCTCTCATCCCCAACAGACCTCATACTTGCCCCTCTTTCCAAAACTCTTGCATTTACCTCCCTAACAACCCCATCCATAAACAAATTAAACACCCATGGAGACATCACACACCCCTGCCGCAAACCTACATTCACTGAGAACCAATCACTTTCCTCTCTTCCTACACGTACACATGCCTTACATCCTCGATAAAAACTTTTCACTGCTTCTAACAACTTTCCTCCCACACCATATATTCTTAATACCTTCCACAGAGCATCTCTATCAACTCTATCATATGCCTTCTCCAGATCCATAAATGCTACATACAAATCCATTTGCTTTTCTAAGTATTTCTCACATACATTCTTCAAAGCAAACACCTGATCCACACATCCTCTACCACTTCTGAAACCACACTGCTCTTCCCCAATCTGATGCTCTGTACATGCCTTCACCCTCTCAATCAATACCCTCCCATATGATTTACCAGGAATACTCAACAAACTTATACCTCTGTAATTTGAGCATTCACTCTTATCCCCTTTGCCTTTGTACAATGGCACTATGCACGCATTCCGCCAATCCTCAGGCACCTCACCATGAGTCATACATACATTAAATAACCTTACCAACCAGTCAACAATAGAGTCGCCCCCTTTTTTAATAAATTCCACTGCAATACCATCCAAACCTGCTGCCTTGCCGGCTTTCATCTTCCGCAAAGCTTTCACTACCTCTTCTCTGTTTACCAAATCATTTTCCCTAACCCTCTCACTTTGCACACCACCTCGACCAAAACACCCTATATCTGCCACTCTATCATCAAACACATTCAACAAACCTTCAAAATACTCACTCCATCTCCTTCTCACATCACCACTACTTGTTTTCACCTCCCCATTTGCACCCTTCACTGAAGTTCCCATTTGCTCCCTTGTCTTACGCAATTTATTTTCCTCCTTCCAGAACATCTTTTTATTCTCCCTAAAATTTAATGATACTCTCTCACCCCAACTCTCATTTGCCCTTTTTTTCACCTCTTGCACCTTTCTCTTGACCTCCTGTCTCTTTCTTTTATACATCTCCCACTCAATTGCATTTTTTCCCTGCAAAAATCGTCCAAATGCCTCTCTCTTATATATATATATATAAACAGAGAAGAGGTAGTGAAAGCTTTGCGGAAGATGAAAGCCGGCAAGGCTGCAGGTTTGGATGGTATTGCAGTGGAATTTATTAAAAAAGGGGGTGACTGTCTTGTTGACTGGTTGGTAAGGTTATTTAATGTATGTATGACTCATGGTGAGGTGCCTGAGGATTGGCGGAATGCGTGCATAGTGCCATTGTAGAAGGGCAAAGGGGATAAGAGTGAGTGCTCAAATTACAGAGGTATAAGTTTGTTGAGTATTCCTGGTAAATTATATGGGAGGGTATTGATTGAGAGGGTGAAGGCATGTACAGAGCATCAGATTGGGGAAGAGCAGTGTGGTTTCAGAAGTGGTAGAGGATGTGTGGATCAGGTGTTTGCTTTGAAGAATGTATGTGAGAAATACTTAGAAAAGCAAATGGATTTGTATGTAGCATTTATGGATCTGGAGAAGGCATATGATAGAGTTGATAGAGATGCTCTGTGGAAGGTATTAAGAATATATGGTGTGGGAGGCAAGTTGTTAGAAGCAGTGAAAAGTTTTTATCGAGGATGTAAGGCATGTGTACGTGTAGGAAGAGAGGAGAGTGATTGGTTCTCAGTGAATGTAGGTTTGCGGCAGGGGTGTGTGATGTCTCCATGGTTGGGGATGGTGTTGTTAGGGAGGTAAATGCAAGAGTTTTGGAAAGAGGGGCAAGTATGAAGTCTGTTGGGGATGAGAGAGCTTGGGAAGTGAGTCAGTTGTTGTTCGCTGATGATACAGCGCTGGTGGCTGATTCATGTGAGAAACTGCAGAAGCTGGTGACTGAGTTTGGAAAAGTGTGTGGAAGAAGAAAGTTAAGAGTAAATGTGAATAAGAGCAAGGTTATTAGGTACAGTAGGGTTGAGGGTCAAGTCAATTGGGAGGTGAGTTTGAATGGAGAAAAATTGGGGGAAGTGAAGTGTTTTAGATATCTGGGAGTGGATCTGGCAGCGGATGGAACCATGGAAGCGGAAGTGGATCATAGGGTGGGGGAGGGGGCGAAAATTCTGGGGGCCTTGAAGAATGTGTGGAAGTCGAGAACATTATCTCGGAAAGCAAAAATGGGTATGTTTGAAGGAATAGTGGTTCCAACAATGTTGTATGGTTGCGAGGCGTGGGCTATGGATAGAGTTGTGCGCAGGAGGATGGATGTGCTGGAAATGAGATGTTTGAGGACAATGTGTGGTGTGAGGTGGTTTGATCGAGTGAGTAACGTAAGGGTAAGAGAGATGTGTGGAAATAAAAAGAGCGTGGTTGAGAGAGCAGAAGAGGGTGTTTTGAAGTGGTTTGGGCACATGGAGAGGATGAGTGAGGAAAGATTGACCAAGAGGATATATGTGTCGGAGGTGGAGGGAACAAGGAGAAGAGGGAGACCAAATTGGAGGTGGAAAGATGGAGTGAAAAAGATTTTGTGTGATCGGGGCCTGAGCATGCAGGAGGGTGAAAGGAGGGCAAGGAATAGAGTGAATTGGAGTGATGTGGTATACCGGGGTTGACGTGCTGTCAGTGGATTGAAGCAGGGCATGTGAAGCGTCTGGGGTAAACCATGGAAAACTGTGTAGGTATGTATATTTGCATTTGTGGACGTATGTATATACATGTGTATTGGTTGGGGTTTGGGCCATTTCTTTCGTCTGTTTCCTTGCGCTACCTCGCAAACGCGGGAGACAGCGACATATATATATATATATATATATATATATATATATATATATATATATATATATATACATATATATATATATTTTTTTTTTTATACTTTGTCGCTGTCTCCCGCGTTTGCGAGGTAGCGCAAGGAAACAGACGAAAGAAATGGCCCAACCCACCCCCATACACATGTATATGCATATGCCCACACATGCAAATATACATACCTACACAGCTTTCCATGGTTTACCCCAGACGCTTCACATGCCTTGATTCAATCCACTGACAGCACGTCAGCCCCGGTATACCACATCGCTCCAATTCACTCTATTCCTTGCCCTCCTTTCACCCTCCTGCATGTTCAGGCCCCGATCACACAAAATCTTTTTCACTCCATCTTTCCACCTCCAATTTGGTCTCCCTCTTCTCCTCGTTCCCTCCACCTCCGACACATATATCCTCTTGGTCAATCTTTCCTCACTCATTCTCTCCATGTGCCCAAACCACTTCAAAACACCCTCTTCTGCTCTCTCAACCACGCTCTTTTTATTTCCACACATCTCTCTTACCCTTACGTTACTCACTCGATCAAACCACCTCACACCACACATTGTCCTCAAACATCTCATTTCCAGCACATCCATCCTCCTGCGCACAACTCTATCCATAGCCCACGCCTCGCAACCATACAACATTGTTGGAACCACTATTCCTTCAAACATACATGGGTATATATATATATATATATATATATATATATATATATATATATATATATATATATATATATATATGTTGGGGTGAAGAAGGTGGTGAGAGTAAGTGAGCTTGGGAAGGAGACCTGTGTGGGGAAGTACCAGGAGAGACTGTGTACAGAATGGAAAAAGGTGAGAACAATGGAAGTAAGGGGAGTGGGGGAGGAATGGGATGTATTTAGGGAATCAGTGATGGATTGCGCAAAAGATGCTTGTGGCATGAGAAGAGTGGGAGGTGGGCTGTTTAGAAAGGGTAGTGAGTGGTGGGATGAAGAAGTAAGAGTATTAGTGAAAGAGAAGAGAGAGGCATTTGGACGATTTTTGCAGGGAAAAAATGCAATTGAGTGGGAGAAGTATAAAAGAAAGAGACAGGAGGTCAAGAGAAAGGTGCAAGAGGTGAAAAAAAGGGCAAATGAGAGTTGGGGTGAGAGACTATCAGTAAATTTTAGGGAGAATAAAAAGATGTTCTGGAAGGAGGTAAATAGGGTGCGTAAGACAAGGGAGCAAATGGGAACTTCAGTGAAGGGCGTAAATGGGGAGGTGATAACAAGTAGTGGTGATGTGAGAAGGAGATGGAATGAGTATTTTGAAGGTTTGTTGAATGTGTCTGATGACAGAGTGGCAGATATAGGGTGTTTTGGTCGAGGTGGTGTGCAAAGTGAGAGGGTTAGGGAAAATGATTTGGTAAACAGAGAAGAGGTAGTAAAAGCTTTGCGGAAGATGAAAGCCGGCAAGGCAGCAGGTTTGGATGGTATTGCAGTGGAATTTATTAAAAAAGGGGGTGACTGTATTGTTGACTGGTTGGTAAGGTTATTTAATGTATGTATGACGCATGGTGAGGTGCCTGAGGATTGGCGGAATGCGTGCATAGTGCCATTGTACAAAGGCAAAGGGGATAAGAGTGAGTGCTCAAATTACAGAGGTATAAGTTTGTTGAGTATTCCTGGTAAATTATATGGGAGGGTATTGATTGAGAGGGTGAAGGCATGTACAGAGCATCAGATTGGGGAAGAGCAGTGCGGTTTCAGAAGTGGTAGAGGATGTGTGGATCAGGTGTTTGCTTTGAAGAATGTATGTGAGAAATACTTAGAAAAGCAAATGGATTTGTATGTAGCATTTATGGATCTGGAGAAGGCATATGATAGAGTTGATAGAGATGCTCTGTGGAAGGTATTAAGAATATATGGTGTGGGAGGCAAGTTGTTAGAAGCAGTGAAAAGTTTTTATCGAGGATGTAAGGCATGTGTACGTGTAGGAAGAGAGGAAAGTGATTGGTTCTCAGTGAATGTAGGTTTGCGGCAGGGGTGTGTGATGTCTCCATGGTTGTTTAATTTGTTTATGGATGGGGTTGTTAGGGAGGTAAATGCAAGAGTCCTGGAAAGAGGGGCAAGTATGAAGTCTGTTGGGGATGAGAGAGCTTGGGAAGTGAGTCAGTTGTTGTTCGCTGATGATACAGCGCTGGTGGCTGATTCATGTGAGAAACTGCAGAAGCTGGTGACTGAGTTTGGTAAAGTGTGTGGAAGAAGAAAGTTAAGAGTAAATGTGAATAAGAGCAAGGTTATTAGGTACAGTAGGGTTGAGGGTCAAGTCAATTGGGAGGTGAGTTTGAATGGAGAAAAACTGGAGGAAGTGAAGTGTTTTAGATATCTGGGAGTGGATCTGGCAGCGGATGGAACCATGGAAGCGGAAGTGGATCATAGGGTGGGGGAGGGGGCGAAAATTTTGGGAGCCTTGAAAAATGTGTGGAAGTCGAGAACATTATCTCGGAAAGCAAAAATAGGTATGTTTGAAGGAATAGTGGTTCCAACAATGTTGTATGGTTGCGAGGCGTGGGCTATGGATAGAGTTGTGCGCAGGAGGATGGATGTGCTGGAAATGAGATGTTTGAGGACAATGTGTGGTGTGATGTGGTTTGATCGAGTAAGTAACGTAAGGGTAAGAGAGATGTGTGGAAATAAAAAGAGCGTGGTTGAGAGAGCAGAAGAGGGTGTTTTGAAATGGTTTGGGCACATGGAGAGAATGAGTGAGGAAAGATTGACCAAGAGGATATATGTGTCGGAGGTGGAGGGAACGAGGAGAAGAGGGAGACCAAATTGGAGGTGGAAAGATGGAGTGAAAAAGATTTTGTGTGATCGCGGCCTGAACATGCAGGAGGGTGAAAGGAGGGCAAGGAATAGAGTGAATTGGAGCGATGTGGTATACAGGGGTTGACGTGCTGTCAGTGGAGTGAATCAAGGCATGTGAAGCGTCTGGGGTAAACCATGGAAAGCTGTGTAGGTATGTATATTTGCGTGTGTGGACGTGTGTATGTACATGTGTATGGGGGGGGGGGTTGGGCCATTTCTTTCGTCTGTTTCCTTGCGCTACCTCGCAAACGCGGGAGACAGCGACAGGGTATAAAAAAAAAAAAAAATATATCTTTTCCTTTTCTTTCATACTATTTGCCATTTCCCGCGTCAGCGAGGTAGCGTTAAGAACAAAGGACTGGGCCTTTGAGGGAATATCCTCACCTGGCCATCTTCTCTGTTTCTTCTTTTGGAAAATTAAAAAAAAAAGAGAGCGGAGGATTTCCAGCCACCCGCTCCTTACCCTTTTAGTGCCTTCTACGACACACAGGGAATATGTGGGAAGTATTCTTTCTCCCCTATCCCCAGGGATTATATATATATATTTTTTTTTTTTTTTTTTGCTTTGTCGCTGTCTCCCGCATTTGCGAGGTAGCGCAAGGAAACAGACGAAAGAAATGGCCCAACCCATCCCCATACATATGTATATACATACGTCCACACACACAAATATACATCCCTACACAGCTTTCCATGGTTTACCCCAGACGCTTCACATGCCCTGATTCAATCCACTGACAGCACGTCAACCCCGGTATACCACATCGATCCAGTTCACTCTATTCCTTGCCCTCCTTTCACCCTCCTGCATGTTCAGGCCCCGATCACACAAAATCTTTTTCACTCCATCTTTCCACCTCCAGTTTGGTCTCCCACTTCTCGTTCCCTCCACCTCCGACACATATATCCTCTTGGTCAATCTTTCCTCACTCATTCTCTCCATGTGCCCAAACCATTTCAAAACACCGTCTTCTGCTCTCTCAACCACGCTCTTTTTATTTCCACACATCTTTCTTACCCTTACGTTACTTACTCGATCAAACCACCTCACACCACACATTGTCCTCAAACATCTCATTTCCAGCACATCCATCCTCCTGCGCACAACTCTATCCATAGCCGACGCCTCGCAACCATACAACATTGTTGGAACCACTATTCCTTCAAACATACCCATTTTTCCTTTCCGAGATGATGTTCTCGACTTCCACACATTCTTCAAGGCTCCCAGGATTTTTGCCCCCTCCCCCACCCTATGATCTAATTCCTTTCCATGGTTCCATCCGCTGCCAGATCCACTCCCAGATATCTAACTCACTTTACTTCCTCCAGTTTTTCTCCATTCAAGCTTACCTCCCAATTGACTTGACCCTCAAGACTACTGTACCTAATAACCTTGCTCTTATCCACATTTACTCTTAACTTTCTTCTTTCACACACTTTACCAAACTCAGTCACCAGCTTCTGCAGTTTTTCACATGAATCAGCCACTAGCGCTGTATCATCAGCGAACAACAACTGACTCACTTCCCAAGCTCTCTTATCCCCAACAGACTTCATACTTGCCCCTCTTTCCAAAACTCTTGCATTTACCTCCCTAACAACCCCATCCATAAACAAATTAAACAACCATGGAGACATCACACACCCCTGCCGCAAACCTACATTCACTGAGAACCAATCACTTTCCTCTCTTCCTACACATACACATGTACGTGTACATGTAGGAGAAGGCATATGATAGAGTTGATAGAGATGCTCTGTGGAAGGTATTAAGAATATATGGTGTGGGAGGCAAGTTGTTAGAAGCAGTGAAAAGTTTTTATCGAGGATGTAAGGCATGTGTACGTGTAGGAAGAGAGGAAAGTGATTGGTTCTCAGTGAATGTAGGTCTGCGGCAGGGGTGTGTGATGTCTCCATAGTTGTTTAATTTGTTTATGGATGGGGTTGTTAGGGAGGAGAATGCAAGAGTTTTGGAAAGAGGGGCAAGTATGAAGTCTGTTGGGGATGAGAGAGCTTGGGAAGTGAGTCAGTTGTTGTTTGCTGATGATACAGCGCTGGTGGCTGATTCATGTGAGAAACTACAGAAGCTGGTGACTAAGTTTGGTAAAGTTTGCGAAAGAAGAAAGTTAAGAGTAAATGTGAATAAGAGCAAAGTTATTAGGTACAGTAGGGTTGAGGGTCAAGTCAATTGGGAGGTAAGTTTGAATGGAGAAAAACTGGAGGAAGTAAAGTGTTTTAGATATCTGGGAGTGGATCTGGCAGCGGATGGAACCATGGAAGCGGAAGTGGGTCATAGGGTGGGGGAGGGGGCGAAAATCCTTGGAGCCTTGAAGAATGTGTGGAAGTCGAGAACATTAACTCGGAAAGCAAAAATGGGTATGTTTGAAGGAATAGTGGTTCCAACAATGTTGTATGGTTGCGAGGCGTGGGCTATGGATAGAGTTGTGCGCAGGAGGGTGGATGTGCTGGAAATGAGATGTTTGAGGACAATGTGTGGTGTGAGGTGGTTTGATCAAGTAAGTAACGTAAGGGTAAGAGAGATGTGTGGAAATAAAAAGAGCGTGGTTGAGAGAGCAGAAGAGGGTGTTTTGAAATGGTCTGGGCACATGGAGAGAATGAGTGAGGAAAGGTTGACCAAGAGGATATATGTGTCGGAGGTGGAGGGAACGAGGAGAAGTGGGAGACCAAATTGGAGGTGGAAAGATGGAGTGAAAAATATTTTGTGTGATCGGGGCCTGAACATGCAGGAGGGTGGAATGAGGGCAAGGAATAGAGTGAATTGGAGCGATGTGGTATACCGGGGTTGACGGGCTGTCAGTGGATTGAATAAGGGCATGTGAAGCGTCTGGGGTAAACCATGGAAAGCTGTGTAGGTATGTATATTTTGCGTGTGTGGACGTATGTATATACATGTGTATGGGGGTGGGTTGGGCCATTTCTTCCTCTGTTTCCTTGCGCTACCTCGCAAACGCGTCCACATATATATATATATATATATATATATATATATATATATATATATATATATATTAACATATATATGTTAATGTGCTGAGAGGTGCAACTGGAGGGATGTCTGATCATTATCTTGTGGAGGCAAAGGTAAAGATTTGTAGGGTTTTTCAGAAAAGAAGAGAGAACGTTGGGGTGAAGAGAGTGGTGAGAGTAAGTGAGCTTGGGAAGGAGACTTGTGTGAGGAAGTACCAGGAGAGACTGAGTAACAGAATGGAAAAAGGTGAGAACAAAGGAGGTAAGGGGAGTGGGGGAGGATTGGGATGAATTTAGGTAAGCATTGATGGCTTGCACAAAAGATGCTTGTGGCATGAGAAGCGTGGGAGGTGGTTTGAGTAGAAAGGGTAGTGAGTGGTGGGATGAAGAAGTAAGATTATTAGTGAAAGAGAAGAGAGAGGCATCTGGATGATTTTTGCAGGGAAAAGATGCAAATGAGTGGGAGATGCATAAAAGAAAGAGGCAGGAGGTCAAGAGAAAGGTGCAAGAGATGAAAAAGAGGGCAAATGAGAGTTGGGGTGAGAGAGTATCATTAGATTTTAGAGAGAATAAAAAGATGTTTTGGAAGGAGGTAAATGAAGTGCGTAAGACAAGGGAGCAAATGGGAACTTCAGTGAAGGGGGCTAATGGGGAGGTGATACTAAATAGTGGTGATGTGAGAAGGAGATGGAGTGAGTATTTTGAAGGTTTGTTGAATATGTTTGATGATAGAGTGGCAGATATAGGGTGTTTTGGTCGAGGTGGTGTACAAAGTGAGAGGGGTAGGGAAAATTATTTGGTAAACTGAGAAGAGGTGGTAAAAGCTTTGCGGAAGATGAAAGCTGGCAAGGAAGCAGGTTTGGATGGTATTGCAGTGGATTTTATTAAAAAAGGGGTGACTGTATTGTTGACTGGTTGGTAAGGTTATTTAATGTGTTTATGATTCATGGTGAGGTGCCTGAGGATTGGCGGAATGCTTGCATAGTGCCATTGTACAAAGGCAAAGGGGATAAGAGTGAGTGCTCAAATTAGAGAGGTATAAGTTTGTTGAGTATTCCTGGTAAATTATATGGGAGGGTATTGATTGAGAGGGTGAAGGCATGTACAGAGCATCAGATTGGGGAAGAGCAGTGTGGTTTCAGAAGTGGTAGAGGATGTGTGGATCAGGTGTTTGCTTTGAAGAATGTATGTGAGAAATACTTAGAAAACTAATGGATTTGTATGTAGCATTTATGGATGTGGAGAAGGCATATGATAGAGTTGATAGAGATGCTCTGTGGAAGGTATCAAGAATATATGGTGTGGGAGGCAAGTTGTTAGAAGCAGTGAAAAGTTTTTATCGAGGATGTAAGGCATGTGTACGTGTAGGAAGAGAGGAAAGTGATTGGTTCTCAGTGAATATAGGTTTGCAGCAGGGGTGTGTAATGTCAATATTGTTGTTTAATTTGTTTATGGATGAGGTTGTTAGGGAGGTGAATGCAAGAGTTTTGGAAAGGGGCAAGTACACAGTCTGTTGTGGATGAGAGAGCTTGGGAAGTGAGTCAGTTGTTGTTCACTGATGATATAGTGCTGGTGGCTGATTCATGTGAGAAACTGCAGAAGCTGGTGACTGAGTTTGGTAAAGTGTGTGAAAGAAGAAAGTTAAGAGTAAATGTGAATAAGAGCAAGGTTATTAGTATTAGGTACAGTAGGGTTGAGGGTCAAGTCAATCGGGAGGTAAGTTTGAATGGAGAAAAACTGGAGGAAGTGAAGTGTTTTAGATATCTGGGAGTGGATCTGGTAGCGGATGAAACCATGTAAGTGGAAGTGAATCATAGGGTGGGGGAGGGGGCGAAAATTCTGGGAGCTTTGAAGAGTGTTTGGAAGTTGAGAACATTTTCTCGGAAAGCGAAAATGGGTATGTTTGATGGAATAGTGGTTCCAACACTGTTGTATGGTTGCGAGGCGTGGGCTATGGATAGAGTTGTGCAGAGGAGGGTGGATGTGCTGGAAATGAGATGTTTGTGGACAATATGTGGTGTGAGGTGGTTTGATCGAGTAAGTAATGTAAGGGTAAGAGAGATTTGTGGAAGTAAAAGGAGTTTGGTTGATATAGCAGAAGAGGGCGTTTTGAAATGGTTTGGTCACATGGAGAGAATGATTGAGGAAAGGTTGACCAAGAGGATTTATGTGTGAGAGGTGGAGTGAACGAGGAGAAGTGGGAGACCAAATTGGAGGTGGAAAGATGGAGTGAAAAAGATTTTGAGTGATCAGGGCCTGAACATGCAGGAGGGTTAAAGGCATGCAAGGAATAGAGTGAATTGGAACGATGTGGTATACCGGGGTCGATGTGCTGTTAGTGGATTGAACCAGGGCATGTGAAGCGTCTGGGATAAACCATGGAAAGTTGTGTGGGGCCTGGATGTGGAAAGGGAGCTGTGGTTTTGGTGCATTATTACATGACAGCTAGAGACAGAGTGTGAACGAATGTGGCCTTTGTTGTCTTTTCCTAGCGCTACCTTGTACACATGAGGGGGAAGGGGGTTGTTATTCCATATATGCGGGGTGGCGATGGGAATAAATAAAAGCAGACAGTATGAATTATGTACATGTGTATATATGTATATGTCTGTGTGTGTATGTATATGTGTACATTGAGATGTATAGGTATGTATATTTGCATGTGTGGACGTGTATGTATATACATGTGTATATGGGTGGGTTGGGCCATTCTTTCGTCTGCTTCCTTTTCTACCTCTATGTGGGAGACAGCGACAAAGCATCTTCAGTGCTGCCACAGGTTTCATCCCAAAGTTTAGAGTGCGTGGAGGAACAGTTAGAGAAAACCTTGCCTTGCAGAACGTGCAAGCAAGACTTCGTATGGTGCTTGCCTATCTCTTTGCTCAGTTGATGCTCTGGATTCGTGGAAGACAGGGTGGACTCTTGGTTTTAGGATCTGCAAATGTAGATGAGGCACTAAGGGGATTATTTTTTATATATTTATTATACTTTGTCGCTGTCTCCCGCGTTTGCGAGGTAGCGCAAGGAAACAGACGAAAGAAATGGCCCAACCCCCCCCCCCCATACACATGCATATACATACGCCCACACACGCAAATATACATACCTACACAGCTTTCCATGGTTTACCCCAGACGCTTCACATGCCTTGATTCAATCCACTGACAGCACGTCAACCCCGGTATACCACATCGCTCCAATTCACTCTATTCCTTGCCCTCCTTTCACCCTCCTGCATGTTCAGGCCCCGATCACACAAAATCTTTTTCACTCCATCTTTCCACCTCCAATTTGGTCTCTCTCTTCTCCTTGTTCCCTCCACCTCCGACACATATATCCTCTTGGTCAATCTTTCCTCACTCATCCTCTCCATATGCCCAAACCACTTCAAAACACCCTCTTCTGCTCTCTCAACCACGCTCTTTTTATTTCCACACATCTCTCTTACCCTTACGTTGCTCACTCGATCAAACCACCTCACACCACACATTGTCCTCAAACATCTCATTTCCAGCACACCCATCCTCCTGCGCACAACTCTATCCATAGCCCACGCCTCGCAACCATACAACATTGTTGGAACCACTATTCCTTCAAACATACCCATTTTTGCTTTCCGAGATAATGTTCTCGACTTCCACACATTCTTCAAGGCCCCCAGGATTTTCGCCCCCTCCCCCACCCTATGATCCACCTCCGCTTCCATGGTTCCATCCGCTGCCAGATCCACTCCCAGATATCTAAAACACTGTAGTTCTGCTGATATTAATCCCATCGGTGGATTTTCCAAGGCTGACCTCAAGAGATTTCTGCTTCTAGCCAAAAACAGACTTAATGTTCCTGTACTAGGCAATATTCTCGGAGCGCCACCTACTGCAGAACTTGAACCACTTGAGGAGGGCTCACTTGTACAAACAGATGAAGCAGACATGGGCATGACATATGATGAACTGTCCACATATGGTAAGCTTCGAAAAGTTGAATGTTGTGGTCCATACTCCATGTTTGGCAAGCTAGTTCATCTTTGATCTGATCAATGTGCACCTAAAGAGGTTGCAGAGAAAGTTAAGCTGTTCTTCCGTTGTTACAGTGTTAACCGCCACAAGATGACTGTTTTGACTCCAGTATACCATGCTGAGACATATTCACCTGATGATCATCGCTTTGACCACCGACAGTTCCTGTACAACTACCGCTGGGTGTGGCAGTTTACAGCTATAGATAAAGCAGTGGAAAAGTTAGGTTGTGGAAGGGATGGAGATCAAGTTGAACGAAGTGGGTCTACATGTTCCAATAAAGGCAGTCGGTTGTCTTCCTTCACACGGCCTTCATCGCGGTCATCCAACAACTCACTCACTGGATTTACTGGTAGTGAGTCTCATCGTCCAGGAGTAGAAGTAGCACCTGGACCTGTCATTCAAGATGCACACAGTGAACAAGACTGCACAAATGAAAGTAAACATATTGCATTGAACATGATAGTGCCACACTACCAAGATCAGACAATGGAAAGTAGTAAAAGTTCATCCTCGCATCTTGGACCTGCTAGTGAGGAAGACCGAAAATGCGGTGGATCAACATCAATCTTTGTTAATGCTCTTGGACACAGTACTCAGAAAGCAAGTCGTTGTGGGGATTCAGCTTCTTCTACCATTCAGTACCTTAATAACAACATACAAATGTAAAGAGTTTTTTAGTAGATAATAACATTTTAGATTTTTTTTTCATATGTAATTGCTTTTTCCAACTTTGTATAGGAAACATCAGGAACGTGATAATACTGGCCTCACTTGCACATCTCCACTCTCCAGCTGTCAAGTATGATTTACTGAAACCAGCACTTACCATCCACAACCAGGTCTTTTAGATTGCTTCATATGCTCTGGATCAGTCCATTACCATCTTGTTGATCCTATATTTCACATGAATCCAGTTCATTCTATCCTATGCATGCCCTTCATTTTCCTGAATGTTTAGGCCCCAGTACCCCAAAGCCTCCTTCAGTCATTCCTTTCATCTCCTTCTAGGTCTCCCTATTCCCGTTTGTTTCATCTACTTTTAATATTAAGATCCTCTTAGTCAGTCTTTCTTTGCTCATCTTTGTTATATATATATATATGCTTAATATATTCCCTGGGGATAGGGGAGAAAGAATACGTCCCACGTATTCCCTGCGTGTCGTAGAAGGCGACTAAAAGGGAAGGGAGCCGGGGTCTGGAAATCCTCCCCTCTCATTTTTTTTTTTTTTTTTTTTTTTTTTTTTTTAAATTTTCCAAAAGAAGGAACAGAGAAGACGGCCAGGTGAGGATATTCCCTCAAAGGCCCAGTCCTCTGTTCTTAACGCTACCTCGCTATCGCGGGAAATAGCGAATAGTATGAAAAAAAAATATATATAAAATGGCCAGAGAGCGTTATTGGATTACGTGTTAATTGATAGGCGCGCGAAAAGGAGACTTTTGGATGTTAATGTGCTGAGAGGTGTCTGAGGGATGTCTGATCATTATCTTGTGGAGGCAAAGTTGAAGATTTGTAGGGGTTTTCAGAAAAGAAGAGAGAATGTTCGGGAGAAGAGAGTGGTGAGAGTAAGTGAGCTTGGGAAGGAGACTTGTGTGAGGAAGTACCAGGAGAGACTGAGTACAGAATGGAAAAAGGTGAGCACAAAGGAGGTAAGGGGAGTGGGGGAGGAATGAGGTGTATTTAGGGAAGCAGTGATGGCTTGTGCAAAAGATGCTTGTGGCATGAGAGGCGTGGAAGGTGGTTTGATTAGAAAGGGTAGTGAGTGGTGGAATGAGGAAGCAAGATTATTAGTGAAAGAGAAGAGAGAGAGGCATTTGGACAATTTTTGCAGGGAAAAGATGCAAATGAGTGGGAGATGTATAAAAGAAAGAGGCAGGAGGTCAAGAGAAAGGTGCAAGTGTTGAAAAAGAGGGCAAATGAGAGTTGGGGTGAGAGAATCATTAAATTTTAGGGAGAATAAAAAGATGTTGTGGAAGGAGGTAAATAAAGTGCATGAGGCAAGGGAGGAAATGGGAACTTCAGTGAAGGGGGCTAATTGGGAGGTGATAACAAGTAGTGGTGATGTGAGGAGATGGAGTGAGTATTTTGAAGGTTTGTTGAATGTGTTTGATGATAGATTGGAAGATATAGGGTGTTTTGGTCGAGGTGGTGTGCAAAGTGAGAGGGTTGGGGAAAATGATTTGGTAAACAGAGAAGAGGTAGTAAAAGCTTTACGGAAGATGAAAGCCGGCAAGGCAGAAGGTTTGGATGGTATTGCAGTGGAATTTATTAAAATTCCACAGTGCGATTGTACAAAGGCAAAGGGGATAAAAGTGAGTGCTCAAATTACAGAGGTATAAGTTTGTTGAGTATTCCTGGTAAATTATATGGGAGGGTATTGATTGAGAGGGTGAAGGCATGTACAGAGCATCAATTTGGGGAAGAGCAGTGTGGTTTCAGAAGTGGTAGAGGATGTGTAGATCAGGTGTTTGCTTTGAAGAATGTATGTGAGAAATACTTAGAAAAGCAAATGGATTTGTATGGAGCATTTATGGGTCTGGAGAAGGCATATGATAGAGTTGATAGAGATGCTCTCTGGAAGGTATGAAGAATATATGGTGTGGGAGGCAAGTTGTTAGAAGCAGTGAAAAGTTTTTATCGATGATGTAAGGCATGTGTAAGTGTAGGAAGAGAGGAAAGTGATTGGTTCTCAGGTGAATGTAGGTTTGTGGCTGGGGTGTGTGTGTATATATATATATATATATATATATATATTTTTTTTTTTTTTTTTTTGTCGCTGTCTCCCGCGTTTGCGAGGTAACGCAAGGAAACAGATGAAAGAAATGGCCCAACCCACCCCCACACACATGCCTTGATTCAATCCACTGACAGCACGTCAACCCCGGTATACCACATTGCTCCAATTCACTCTATTCCTTGCCCTCCTTTCACCCTCCTGCATGTTCAGGCCCCGATCACACAAAATTTTTTCACTCCATCTTTCCACCTCCAATTTGGTCTCCCTCTTCTCCTCGTTCCCTCCACCTCTGACACATATATCCTCTTGGTCAATCTTTCCTCACTCATTCTCTCCATGTGACCAAACCATTTCAAAACACCCTCTTCTGCTCTCTCAACCACGCTCTTTTTATTTCCACACATCTCTCTTACCCTTACGTTACTTACTCGATCAAACCACCTCACACCACACATTGTCCTCAAACATCTCATTTCCAGCACATCCATCCTCCTGCGCACAACTCTATCCATAGTCCATGCCTCGCAACCATACAACATTGTTGGAACCACTATTCCTTCAAACATACCCATTTTTGCTTTCTGAGATAATGTTCTCGACTTCCACACATTCTTCAAGGCCCCCAGAATTTTCGCCCCCTCCCCCACCCTATGATCCACTTCCGCTTCCATGGTTCCATCCGCTGCCAGATCCACTCCCAGATATCTAAAACACTTCACTTCCTCCAGTTTTTCTCCATTCAAACTCGCCTCCCAATTGAATTGACCCTCAACCCTACTGTACCTAATAACCTTGCTCTTATTCACATTTACTCTTAACTTTCTTCTTTCACACACTTTACCAAACTCAGTCACCAGCTTCTGCAGCTTCTCACATGAATCAGCCACCAGCGCTGTATCATCAGCGAACAACAACTGACTCACTTCCCAAGCTCTCTCATCCACAACAGACTTCATACTTGCCCCTCTTTCCAAAACTCTTGCATTCACCTCCCTAACAACCCCATCCATAAACAAATTAAACAACTATGGAGACATGACACACCCCTGCCGCATATATATATATATATATATATATATATATATATATATATATATATATATATATATATATATTGGGGGGGGGGTTGGCCCATTTCTTTCGTCTGTTTCCTTGCGCTACCTCGCAAACGCGGGAGACAGCGACAAAGTATAATAAAAAAATATATATATATAGATATATATATATATATATATTTATATATATTTTTTTTTTTTTTTTTATACTTTGTCGCTGTCTCCCGCGCCTGCGAGGTAGTGCAAGGAAACAGACGAAAGAAATGGCCCACCCCCCCCATACACATGTATATACACACGTCCACACACGCAAATATACATACCTACACAGCTTTCCATGGTTTACCCCAGACGCTTCACATGCCTTGATTCAATCCACTGACAGCACGTCAACCCCGGTATACCACATCGCTCCAATTCACTCTATTCCTTGCCCTCCTTTCACCCTCCTGCATGTTCAGGCCCCGATCACACAAAATCTTTTTCACTCCATCTTTCCACCTCCAATTTGGTCTCCCTCTTCTCCTTGCTCCCTCCACCTCCGACACATATATCCTCTTGGTCAATCTTTCCTCACTCATCCTCTCCATGTGCCCAAACCACTTCAAAACACCCTCTTCTGCTCTCTCAACCACGCTCTTATTATTTCCACACATCTCTCTTACCCTTACGTTACTCACTCGATCAAACCACCTCACACCACACATTGTCCTCAAACATCTCATTTCCAGCACATCCATCCTCCTGCGCACAACTCTATCCATAGCCCACGCCTCGCAACCATACAACATTGTTGGAACCACTATTCCTTCAAACATACCCATTTTTGCTTTCCGAGATAATGTTCTCGACTTCCACACATTCTTCAAGGCCCCTAGAATTTTCGCCGCCTCCCCCACCCTATGATCCACTTCCGCTTCCATGGTTCCATCCGCTGCCAGATCCACTCCCAGATATCTAAAACACTTCACTTCCTCCAGTTTTTCTCCATTCAAACTCACCTCCCAATTGACTTGACCCTTAACCCTACTGTACCTAATAACCTTGCTCTTATTCACATTTACTCTTAACTTTCTTCTTCCACACACTTTACCAAACTCAGTCACCAGCTTCTGCAGTTTCTCACATGAATCAGCCACCAGCGCTGTATCATCAGCGAACAACAACTGACTCACTTCCCAAGCTCTCTCATCCCCAACAGACTTCATACTTGCCCCTCTTTCCAAAACTCTTGCATTCTCCTCCCTAACAACCCCATCCATTAAGAAATTAAACAACCATGGAGACATCACACACTCCTGCCGCAAACCTACATTCACTGAGAACCAATCACTTTCCTCTCTTCCTACACGTACACATGCCTTACATCCTCGATAAAAACTTTTCGCTGCTTCTAACAACTTGCCTCCCACACCATATATTCTTGATACCTTCCACAGAGTATCTCTATCAACTCTATCATATGCCTTCTCCAGATCCATAAATGCTACATACAAATCCATTTGCTTTTTTAAGTATTTTTCACATACATTCTTCAAAGCAAACACCTGATCCACACATCCTCTACCGCTTCTGAAACCACACTGCTCTTCCCCAATCTGATGCTCTGTACATGCCTTCACCCTCTCAATCAATACCCTCCCATATAATTTACCAGGAATACTCAACAAACTTATAACTCTGTAATTTGAGCACTCACTCTTATCCCCTTTGCCTTTGTACAATGGCACTATGCAAGTATTCCACCAATCCTCAGGCACCTCACCATGAGTCATACGTACATTAAATAACCTTACCAACCAGTCAACAATACAGTCACCCCCTTTTTTAATAAATTCCACTGCAACAATATCCAAACCTGCTGCCTTGCCGGCTTTCATCTTCCGCAAAGCTTTTACTACCTCTTCTCTGTTTACCAAATCATTTTCCCTAACCTTCTCACTTTGCACACCACCTCGACCAAAACACCCTATATCTGCCACTGTATAATCAAACACGTTCAACAAACCGTCAAAATATTCACTTCATCTCCTTCTCACATCACCACTACTTATTATCACCTCAATATTAGCCCCCTTCACTTAAGTTCCCATTTGTTTTCTTGTCTTACGCACTTTATTTACCTTCTTCCAAAACATCTTTTTATTCTCCCTAATATTTAATGATCTCTCTCACCCCAACTCTCATTTGCTCTCTTTTTCACCTCTTGCACTTTTCTCTTGACCTCCTGCCTCTTTCTTTTATACATCTCCCACTCATTTGCATTTTTTCCCTGCAAGAATTGTCCAAATGCCTCTCTCTTCTCTTTCATTAATAATCTTACTTCTTCATCCCACCACTCACCACCCTTTCCAATCAACCCACCTCCCACGCTTCTCATGCCACAAGCATCTTTTGCGCAAGCCATCACTGCTTCCCTAAATACATCCCATTCCTCCCCCACTCCCCTTACCTCCTTTGTTCTCACCTTTTTCCATTCTGTACTCAGTCTCTCCTGGTATTTCCTCACACAAGTCTCCTTCCCAAGCTCACTTACTCACTCTCACCACTCTCTTTACCCCAACATTCTCTCTTCTTTTCTGAAAACCCCTACAAATCTTCACCTTCGCCTCCACAAGATAATGATCAGACATCCTTCCCGTTACACCTCTCAGCACATCAACACCCAAAAGTCTCTCTTTCATGCACCTATCAATTAACACGTAATCCAGTAACGCTCTCTGGCCATCTCTCCTACTTACATACGTATATTTATGTATATCTTGCTTTTTAAAAAAAAGTAGTTATTCCCAATCACCAGTACTTTTTCAGCACATAAATCTACAAGCTCTTCACCATTTCCAACACTTTCCAACCCATGCACATATACATACTTATACATTTCAACGTATACATATATATACATCCACAGAGATACACATATATACACACACATACGTCGTACACATACATACACATGTATACACATACATAATTCATACCTGCTGTTTTTATTCATTTTCGTGGCCACCCCACCACACATGAAATGACAACCCCCTCCCCCACAAGTGCGTGAGGTGGCACTAGGAAAGGACAACAAAGGCCCCATTCGTTCACACTTAGTGTGTATCTGTTATGTATAATGGACTAAAACCACAGCTCCCTTTCCACATCCAGGCCCCACAAATCTTTCCATGGTTTACCCGGACGCTTCACATGCCCTGGTTCAATCCATTGACAGCACGTTGACCTTGGTATACCTCTTCATTCTGATTCCCTCTATTCCTTGCACGCCTTTCACCCTCCTGCATGTTCAGGCTCCGATTGCTCAAAATCTTTTTCAATCCAACTTTCCACCTCCAATTTGGTCTCCCACTTCTCCTCATTCCCTCCTCCTCCAACACATATATCCTCTTTGTAAATCTTTCCTCACTCATTCTCTCCATGTCACCAAACCATTTCCAAACAACCTCTTTTTATTACCACACATCTCTCTTACCCTCTCATTGCTTACTTGATCAAACCACTTCACACCACATATTGTCCTCAAACATCTCATTTCCAATGCATCCACCCTCCTCTGCACAACTCTATGTATAGCCCACGCCTCGAAACCGTATAACATTGTTGGGACCACTATTCCTTCAAACATACCCATTTTTGCTTACCAAGATAATGTTCTCGCCTTCCACACATTTTTCAAGGCTCCCAGAACTTTTGCCTCCTTCCCCACCCTGTGACTCGCTTCCACTTCCATGCTTCCATCTGCTGCCAAATCCACTCCCAGATATCTAAAACACTTCACTTCCTCCAGTTTTTCTCCATTCAAACTTACCTCCCAATTGACTTGTGCATTACCTTGCTCTTATTCACATTTACTCTCCGCTTACTTCTTTTACAGACTTTACCAAACTCAGGCACTAGCTTTTGAAGTTTCTCACCCACATCAGCCACCAGCGCTGTATCATCATCGAACAACAACTGACTCATTTCCCAAGCCCTCTCATCCACAACAGACATCATACTTGCCCCTCTTGCTAAAACTCTTGCGTTCACCTCCCTAACACCCCATCCATAAACAAATCAAACAAGCATGGAGACATCACACACCCCTGCCGCAAACTGACATTCGCTGAGAACCAGTCACTTTCCTCTCTTCCTACTGGCACACGTGCTTTACATCCTCGATAAAAACTTTTCACTTTCTGGGAACTTGCCTCCCACACCATATATTCTTAATACCTTCCACAGAGCATCTCTATCAACTCTATCATATGCCTACTCTAGATCCATAAAAGCTACATACAAATCCATTTGCTTTTCTAAGTATTTCTCACATACATTCTTCAAAGCAAACACCTGATCCACACATCCTCTACCACTTCTGAAACTACATTGCTCTTCCCCAATCTGATGCTCTGTACATGCTTTCACCCTCCCAATCAATACCCTCCCATATAATTTTCCAGGAATACTCAACAAACTTATACCTCTGTAATTTGAGCACTCACTTTTATCCCCTCTGCCTTTGTACAATGGCACTATACATGCATTCTGCCAATTCTCAGGCAACTCACCATGAGTCATACATACATTAAATATCTTTATCAATGAGTCATTATTCCACTGCAATACCATCCAAACCCGCTGCCTTGCTGCCTTTCATCTTCCACAAAGCTTTTGCTACCTCTTTTCTGTTTGCCAAATTATTCTCCCTAACCCTCTCACTTCACACACCACCTCGACCACAACACCCTATATCTGCCACTCTATCATCTGCCACATTCAACAAACCGTCAAAATACTCACTCCATCTCCTAACATCACCAGTACTTGTTGTTACCTCCCCATTAGCCCCCTTCACCGATGTTCCCGTTTCTCTTGTTTTACGCACTATATTTACGTTCCTCCAAAACATCTTTTTATTCTCGCTGAAATTTAATGAAACTCGCACCCCAACTCTCATTTGCCCTCTTTTTCACCTCTTGCACCTTTCTCTTGACCTCCTGCCTCTTTTTTTTTTTTTTTTTTTTTTTTTTTTTTTTATATCTCTCCCAGTCATTTGCACTATATCCCTGCAAAACTTGTCCGTCCAAATGCCTTTCTCTTCTCTATCACTAATAATCTTACTGCTTCATCTGACCACTCACTACCCTTTCTAATCTGCCCACCTCCCATGCTTCTCATGCCACAAGCATCTTTTGCGCAAGCCATCTCTACTTCCCTAAATACATCCCATTCTTCCCGCACTCCCCTTATGTCCTTTGCTCTCACCTTTTTCCATTCTGCACTTAGTTTCTCCAGGTACTTCCTCACACAAATCTCTTTCCCGAGCTCACTTCTTAAATATTTATATTTTATTTATTATACTTTGTTCCTGTCTCCCGTGTTAGTGAGGTAGTGCAAGGTAACAGATGAAAGAATGGCCCAACCCACCCAGATACACATGTATATACATAAATGCCCCTCCCCCCACCACCACCACCACACACACACACACATATACATACTATACATTTCAACGTATGGATACATATACATACACAGAGTTTAGTAAAGTATGTGAAAGAAGAAAGCTGAGAGTAAATGTGAAGAAGAACAAGGTTATTAGGTACAGTAGGGCTGAGAGACAAGTCAATTGGGTGGTAAGTTTGAGTGGAGAAAAACTGGATTAAAGTGAAGTGTTTTAGATATGTAGGAGTGGCTTAGGCAGCGGATTGAACCATGGAAGCGTAAGATTGTCACAGGGTGGGGGAGGGGGCGAAAGTTCTGGGAGCGTTGTAAAATGAGTAGAAGGTGAGAACATTATCTTGGAAAGCAAAAATGGGTATGTTTGAAGTAATATTCGTTTCAACAATGTTATATGGTTACACCTCTCTTACCCTTTCATTACTTACTTGATCAAACCACCTCATGAAACATATTGTCCTCAAACATCTCATTTCCAACAGATCCCCCCTCCTTTGCACAACCCTATCCATAGCCCATGCCTCACTACCATATAACATTGTTAGAACCACTATTCCTTCAAACATACCCATTTTTGCTCCGAGATAACTTTCTCGCCTTCCACACATTCTTCAACGCTCCCAGAACCTTCGCCCCTTCCCCCACCCTGTGACTCGCTTCCACTTCCATGGTTCTATCCATTGCTGAATCCACTGCCAGATATCTAAAATGCCACTTCCTCCAGTTTTTCTCCATTCAAAATTACCTCCCAAATTACTAGTCCCTCAACCCTACTGTACCTAATAACCTTGCTCTTATTCAAATTTAATCTCAGTTTTCCTCTTTCACACACTTTACCAAACTCAGTCACCAACTTCTGCAGCTTCTCACCTGAATCAGCCGCCAGTGCTGTATCATCAGTGATCAAGAACTGACTCGCTTCCCAAACCCTCTCATCCATAACAGACTGCATACTTGCCCCTCTCTCCAAAACTCTTGCATTTACCTCCCTAACACCCCCATCCATAAACAAATCAAACAACCATGGAGACATCACGTACCCCTGCCTGAAACCGACATTCACTGGGAATCGATCACTTTCCTCTCTTCCTACTCGTACACATGCATTGCATCCTCAATAAAGACTTTTCACTGCTTCTAGCAACTTACCTCCCAAACCATATACTCATAATACTTTCCACCGAGCATCTCTATCAACTCTTATCATATGCCTTATCCAGATCCATAAATGCTACATACAGATCCATTTGTTTTTCTAAGTATTTCTCACATACATTCTTCAAAGCAAACACATTCTTCAAAGCAAACACCTGATCCACACGTCCTCTACCACTTCTGAAACCACACTGCTTTTCCCCAGTCTGATGCTCTTTACATGCCTTGACTTTCTCAATCATTACCCTCCTATATAATTTCCCAGGAATACTCGACAAACTTATATATTTATTATACTTTGTCGCTGTCTCCTGCGTTAGCAAGGTAGTGCAAGGAAACAGACGAGAGAATGGCCCAACCCACCCACATACACATGTATATACATACACGTAAACACGCACAAAATACATACCTATACATCTCATCGTATATATATATATATATATATATATATATATATTTTTTTTTTTTATACTTTGTCGCTGTCTCCCGCGTTTGCGAGGTAGCGCAAGGAAACAGACGAAAGAAATGGCCCAACCCCCCCCCATACACATGTATATACATACGTCCACACACGCAAATATACATACCTACACAGCTTTCCATGGTTTACCCCAGACGCTTCACATGCCTTGATTCAATCCACTGACAGCACGTCAGCCCCGGTATACCACATCGCTCCAATTCACTCTATTCCTTGCCCTCCTTTCACCCTCCTGCATGTTCAGGCCCCGATCACACAAAATCTTTTTCACTCCATCTTTCCACCTCCAATTTGGTCTCCCTCTTCTCCTTGTTCCCTCCACCTCCGACACATATATCCTCTTGGTCAATCTTTCCTCACTCATCCTCTCCATGTGCCCAAACCACTTCAAAACACCCTCTTCTGCTCTCTCAACCACGCTCTTTTTATTTCCACACATCTCTCTTACCCTTACGTTACTCACTCGATCAAACCACCTCACACCACACATTGTCCTCAAACATCTCATTTCCAGCACATCCATCCTCCTGCGCACAACTCTATCCATAGCCCACGCCTCGCAACCATACAACATTGTTGGAACCACTATTCCTTCAAACATACCCATTTTTGCTTTCCGAGATAATGTTCTCGACTTCCACACATTCTTCAAGGCCCCCAGAATTTTCGCCCCCTCCCCCACCCTATGATCCACTTCCGCTTCCATGGTTCCATCCGCTGCCAGATCCACTCCCAGATATCTAAAACATTTCACTTCCTCCAGTTTTTCTCCATTCAAACTCACCTCCCAATTGACTTGACCCTCAACCCTACTGTACCTAATAACCTTGCTCTTATTCACATTTACTCTTAACTTTCTTCTTCCACACACTTTACCAAACTCAGTCACTAGCTTCTGCAGTTTCACACATGAATCAGCCACCAGCGCTGTGTCATCAGCGAACAACAACTGACTCACTTCCCAAGCTCTCTCATCCACAACAGACTTCATACTTGCCCCTCTTTCCAAAACTCTTGCATTTACCTCCCTAACAACCCCATCCATAAACAAATTAAACAACCATGGAGACATCACACACCCCTGCCGCAAACCTACATTCACTGAGAACCAATCACTTTCCTCTCTTCCTACACGTACACATGCCTTACATCCTCGATAAAAACTTTTCACTGCTTCTAACAACTTTCCTCGCACACCATATATTCTTAATACCTTCCACAGAGCATCTCTATCAACTCTATCATATGCCTTCTCCAGATCCATAAATGCTACATACAAATCCATTTGCTTTTCTAAGTATTTCTCACATACATTCTTCAAAGCAAACACCTGATCCACACATCCTCTACCACTTCTGAAACCACACTGCTCTTCCCCAATCTGATGCTCTGTACATGCCTTCACCCTCTCAATTAATACCCTCCCATATAATTTACCAGGAATACTCAACAAACTTATACCTCTGTAATTTGAGCACTCACTCTTATCCCCTTTGCCTTTGTACAATGGCACTATGCACGCATTCCGCCAATCCTCAGGCACCTCACCATGAGTCATACATACATTAAATAACCTTACCAACCAGTCAACAATACAGTCACCCCCTTTTTTAATAAATTCCACTGCAATACCATCCAAACCTGCTGCCTTACCGGCTTTCATCTTCCGCAAAGCTTTCACTACCTCTTCTCTGTTTACCAAATCATTTTCCCTAACCCTCTCACTTTGCACACCACCTCGACCAAAACACCCTATATCTGCCACTCTATCATCAAACACATTCAACAAACCTTCAAAATACTCACTCCATCTCCTTCTCACATCACCACTACTTGTTATCACCTCCCCATTTGCGCCCTTCACTGAAGTTCCCATTTGCTCCCTTGTCTTACGCACTTTATTTACCTCCTTCCAGAACATCTTTTTATTCTCCCTAAAATTTAATGATACTCTCTCACCCCATTTCTCATTTGCCCTTTTTTTCACCTCTTGCACCTTTCTCTTGACCTCCTGTCTCTTTCTTTTATACATCTCCCACTCAATTGCATTTTTTCCCTGCAAAAATCGTCCAAATGCCTCTCTCTTCTCTTTCACTAATACTCTTACTTCTTCATCCCACCACTCGCTACCCTTTCTAATCAACCCACCTCCCACTCTTCTCATGCCACAAGCATCTTTTGCGCAATCCATCACTGATTCCCTAAATACATCCCATTCCTCCCCCACTTCCCTTACTTCCATTGTTCTCACCTTTTTCCATTCTGTACTCAGTCTCTCCTGGTACTTCCTCACACAGGTCTCCTTCTCAAGCTCACTTACTCTCACCACCCTCTTCACCCCAACATTCACTCTTCTTTTCTGAAAACCCATACAAATCTTCACCTTAGCCTCCACAAGATAATGATCAGACATCCCTCCAGTTGCACCTCTCAGCACATTAACGTCCAAAAGTCTCTCTTTCGCACGCCTGTCAATTAACACGTAATCCAATAACGCTCTCTGGCCATCTCTCCTACTTACATAAGTATACTTATGTATATCTCGCTTTTTAAACCAGGTATTCCCAATCATCAGTCCTTTTTCAGCACATAAATCTACAAGCTCTTCACCATTTCCATTTACAACACTGAACACCCCATGTATACCAATTATTCCCTCAACTGCCACATTACTCACCTTTGCATTCAAATCACCCATCACTATATATATATATATACACACACAGACATATACATATATATGCATGTACTTAATTTATACTTTCTGCCCTTATTCATTTCCTTCACCACCTCACCACACATGAAATGACAGCCTCCTCCCCCTGCATGTGCCCAAGGTAGCGCTAGGAAAAGACAACAAAGGCCACATTCGTTCACACTCAATCTATAACTGTCATATATATAATGCACCAAAACCACAGCTCACTTTCCACATCTAGGCCACACAAAACTTTCCATGATTTATCCCAGACTCTTCACATGCCCAGGTTCAATCCATTGACATCACGTCGACCCCAGTATACCACATCGTTTCAATTCAACTTATACCTCTTTAATTTCAACACTCTCCTTTATCACCTTTGCCTTTGTACAGTGGCACAATGCATGCATTCTGCCAGTCCTCAGGCATATCACCATGAACCATACATGCATTGAATATCCTCACCAACCAGCCATCCAAAACCGCTGCCTTGCCTGCTTTCATCTTCAGCAGTGATTTCACTGCCTCTTCTCTGTTTTCCATATCAATCTATCATGAAACACTCTATCATTTATCATCAAACACATTTAACAAACCTACAAAATACTCACTCCCTTTCCCTCTCACTTCACCTCTACTAGTTATTACCTTCCCATTTGCCTCCTTCACCGATGTTCCCATTTGTCGTCTTACGCACTTTATGTACTTCCTTCCAAACCATCTTTATATTCTAAATAAAATTTATACTTGAGGATAGGGGAGAAAGAATACTGCCCACGTAATCCCTGCGTGTCATAAAAGGGAACTAAAAGGGGACGGAGCCGGGGGCTGGAAATCCTCCCCTCCCGTTATTTTAACTTTCCAATAAAAGGAACAGAGAAAGGGGCCAAATGAGAATATTTCCTCTAAGGCTCGGTCCTCTGTTCTTAATGTTACCTCGCTAGCACGGGAAATAGCAGAGAAGAGGTAGTAAAAGCTTTGCGGAAGATGAAAGCCGGCAAGGCAGCAGGTTTGGATGGTATTGCAGTGGAATTTATTAAAAAAGGGGGTGACTGTATTGTTGACTGGTTGGTAAGGTTATTTAATGTATGTATGACTCATGGTGAGGTGCCTGAGGATTGGCGGAATGCGTGCATAGTGCCATTGTACAAAGGCAAAGGGGATAAGAGTGAGTGCTCAAATTACAGAGGTATAAGTTTGTTGAGTATTCCTGGCAAATTATATGGGAGGGTATTGATTGAGAGGGTGAAGGCATGTACAGAGCATCAGATTGGGGAAGAGCAGTGTGGTTTCAGAAGTGGTAGAGGATGTGTGGATCAGGTGTTTGCTTTGAAGAATGTATGTGAGAAATACTTAGAAAAGCAAATGGATTTGTATGTAGCATTTATGGATCTGGAGAAGGCGTATGATAGAGTTGATAGAGATGCTCTGTGGAAGGTATTAAGAATATATGGTGTGGGAGGAAAGTTGTTAGAAGCAGTGAAAAGTTTTTATCGAGGATGTAAGGCATGTGTACGTGTAGGAAGAGAGGAAAGTGATTGGTTCTCAGTGAATGTAGGTTTGCGGCAGGGGTGTGTGATGTCTCCATGGTTGTTTAATTTGTTTATGGATGGGGTTGTTAGGGAGGTGAATGCAAGAGTTTTGGAAAGAGGGGCAAGTATGAAGTCTGTTGGGGATGAGAGAGCTTGGGAAGTGAGTCAGTTGTTGTTCGCTGATGATACAGCGCTGGTGGCTGATTCATGTGAGAAACTGCAGAAGCTGGTGACTGAGTTTGGTAAAGTGTGTGGAAGAAGAAAGTTAAGAGTAAATGTGAATAAGAGCAAGGTTATTAGGTACAGTAGGGTTGAGGGTCAATTCAATTGGGAGGTGAGTTTGAATGGAGAAAAACTGGAGGAAGTGAAGTGTTTTAGATATCTGGGAGTGGATCTGGCAGCGGATGGAACCATGGAAGCGGAAGTGGATCATAGAGTGGGGGAGGGGGCGAAAATTCTGGGAGCCTTGAAGAATGTGTGGAAGTCGAGAACATTATCTCGGAAAGCAAAAATGGGTATGTTTCAAGGAATAGTGGTTCCAACAATGTTGTATGGTTGCGAGGCATGGACTATGGATAGAGTTGTGTGCAGGAGGATGGATGTGCTGGAAATGAGATGTTTGAGGACAATGTGTGGTGTGAGGTGGTTTGATCGAGTAAGTAACGTAAGGGTAAGAGAGATGTGTGGAAATAAAAAGAGCGTGGTTGAGAGAGCAGAAGAGGGTGTTTTGAAATGGTTTGGTCACATGGAGAGAATGAGTGAGGAAAGATTGACCAAGAGGATATATGTGTCGGAGGTGGAGGGAACGAGGAGAAGAGGGAGACCAAATTGGAGGTGGAAAGATGGAGTGAAAAAGATTTTGTGTGATCGGGGCCTGAACATGCAGGAGGGTGAAAGGAGGGCAAAGAATAGAGTGAATTGGAGCGATGTGGTATACCGGGGTTGACATGCTGTCAGTGGATTGAATCAAGGCATGTGTTATGGGGGTGGGTTGGGCCATTTCTTTCGTCTGTTTCCTTGCGCTACCTCGCAAACGCGGGAGACAGCGACAAAGCAAAAAAAAAATATATATATATATTTATATATATATATATATATATATATATATATATATATATATATATATATATATATATATATATATATATATATTGAGTATTCCTGGTAAATTATATGGGAAGGTATTGATTGAGAGGGTGAAGGCATGTACAGAGCATCAGATTGGGGAAGAGCAGTGTGGTTTCAGAAGTGGTAGAGGATGTGTGGATCAGGTGTTTGCTTTGAAGAATGTATGAGAAATACTTAGAAAAGCAAATGGATTTGTATGTAGCATTTATGGATCTGGAGAAGGCATATGATAGAGTTGATAGAGATGCTTTGTGGAAGGTATTAAGAATATATGGTGTGGGAGGCAAGTTGTTAGAAGCAGTGAAAAGTTTTTATCGAGGATGTAAAGCACGTGAACGTGTAGGAAGAGAGGAAAGTGATTGGTTCTCAGTGAATGTAGGTTTGCAGCAGGGGTGTGTGATGTCTCCATGGTTGTTTAATTTGTTTATGGATGGGGTTGTTAGGGAGGTGAATGCAAGAGTTTTGGAAAGTGGGGCAAGTATGAAGTCTGTTGTGGATGAGAGAGCTTGGGAAGTGAGTCAGTTGTTGTTCGCTGATGATACAGCGCTGGTGGCTGATTCATGTGAGAAACTGCAGAAGCTGGTGACTGAGTTTGGTAAAGTGTGTGAAAGAAGAAAGTTAAGAGTAAATGTGAATAAGAGCAAGGTTATTAGGTACAGTAGGATTGAGGGTCAAGTCAATTGGGAGGTAAGTTTGAATGGAGAAAAATTGGAGGAAGTAAAGTGTTTTAGATATCTGGGAGTGGATCTGGCAGCAGATGGAACCATGGAAGCGGAAGTGGATCATAGGGTGGGGGAGGAGGCGAAAATCCTGGGAGCCTTGAAGAATGTGTGGAAGTCGAGAACATTATCTCGGAAAGCAAAAATGTGTATGTTTGAAGGAATAGTGGTTCCAACAATGTTGTATGGTTGCGAGGCTTGGGCTATGGATAGAGTTGTGCGCAGGAAGATGGATGTGCTGGAAATGAGATGTTTGAGGACAATGTGTGGTGTGAGGTGGTTCGATCGAGTAAGTAACGTAAGGGTAAGAGAGATGTGTGGAAATAAAAGGAGCGTGGTTGAGAGAGCAGAAGAGGGTGTTTTGAAATGGTTTGGGCACTTGGAGAGAATGAGTGAGGAAAGATTGACCAAGAGGATATATGTGTCGGAGGTGGAGGGAACGAGGAGAAGTGGGAGACCAAATTGGAGGTGGAAAGATGGAGTGAAAAAGATTTTGTGTGATCGGGGCCTGAACATGCAGGAGGGTGAAAGGAGGGCAAGGAATAAAGTGAATTGGATCGATGTGGTATACCGGGGTTGACGTGCTGTCAGTGGATTGAATCAGGGCATGTGAAGCGTCTGGGGTAAACTATGGAAAGCTGTGTAGGTATGTATATTTGCATGTGTGGACGTGTGTATATACATGTGTATGGGGGTGGGTTGTGCCATTTCTTTCGTCTGTTTCCTTGCGCTACCTCGCAAACGTTGGAGACAGTGACAAAGCAAAAATATATATATATATGTATATATATATATATATATATGTATATATATATATATATATGTATATATATATATATATATATATATATATATATATATATATATATATATATATATATATATATATATATATATACCTCGCTAATGCGGGAAATGGCGAACAGTTTGAAAGAAGAAAATATATATATATATATATATCTCGGAAAGCAAAAATGGGTATGTTTGAAGGAATAGTGGTTCCAACAATGTTGTATGGTTGCGAGGCGTGGGCTATGGATAGAGATGTGCGCAGGAGGATGGATGTGCTGGAAATGAGATGTTTGAGGACAATGTGTGGTGTGAGGTGGTTTGATCGAGTGAGCAACGTAAGGGTAAGAGAGATGTGTGGAAATAAAAAGAGCGTGGTTGAGAGAGCAGAAGAGGGTGTTTTGAAGTGGTTTGGGCATATGGAGAGGATGAGTGAGGAAAGATTGACCAAGAGGATATATGTGTCGGAGGTGGAGGGAACAAGGAGAAGAGGGAGACCAAATTGGAGGTGGAAAGATGGAGTGAAAAAGATTTTGTGTGATCGGGGCCTGAACATGCAGGAGGGTGAAAGGAGAGCAAGGAATAGAGTGAATTGGAGCAATGTGGTATACCGGGGTTGACGTGCTGTCAGTGGATTGAATCAAGGCATGTGAAGCGTCTGGGGTAAACCATGGAAAGCTGTGTAGGTATGTATATTTGCGTGTGTGGGCGTATGTATATACATGTGTATGGGGGGGGTTGGGCCATTTCTTTCGTCTTTTTCCTTGCGCTACCTCGCAAACGCGGGAGACAGCGACAAAGTATAATAAATAAAAAGTATATATATATATATATATATATATATATATATATATATATATATATATATATATACATATATTTTTTTTTTTTTATACTTTGTCGCTGTCTCCCGCGTTTGCGAGGTAGCGCAAGGAAACAGACGAAAGAAATGGCCCAACCCCCCCCATACACATGTACATACACACGTCCACACATGCAAATATACACACCTACACAGCTTTTCATGGTTTACCCCGGACGCTTCACATGCCTTGATTCAAATCCACTGACAGCACGTCAACCCCTGTATACCACATCGCTCCAATTCACTCTATTCCTTGCCCTCCTTTCACCCTCCTGCATGTTCAGGCCCCGATCACACAAAATCCTTTTCACTCCATCTTTCCACCTCCAATTTGGTCTCCCTCTTCTCCTCGTTCCCTCCACCTCCGACACATATATCCTCTTGGTCAATCTTTCCTCACTCATTCTCTCCATGTGCCCAAACCATTTCAAAACACCCTCTTCTGCTCTCTCAACCACGCTCTTTTTATTTCCACACATCTCTCTTACCCTTACGTTACTTACTCGATCAAACCACCTCACACCACACATTGTCCTCAAACATCTCATTTCCAGCACATCCATCCTCCTGCGCACAACTCTATCCATAGCCCACGCCTCGCAACCATACAACATTGTTGGAACTACTATTCCTTCAAACATACCCATTTTTGCTTTCCGGGATAATGTTCTCGACTTCCACACATTTTTGAAGGCTCCCAAAATTTTCGCCCCCTCCCCCACCCTATGATCCACTTCCGCTTCCATGGTTCCATCCGCTGACAGATCCACTCCCAGATATCTAAAACACTTCACTTCCTCCAGTTTTTCACCATTCAAACTCACCTCCCAATTGACTTGACCCTCAACCCTACTGTACCTAATAACCTTGCTCTTATTCACATTTACTCTTAACTTTCTTCTTCCACACACTTTACCAAACTCCGTCACCAGCTTCTGCAGTTTCTCACATGAATCCGCCACCAGCGCTGTATCATCAGCGAACAACAACTGACTCACTTCCCAAGCTCTCTCATCCCCAACAGACTTCATACTTGCCCCTCTTTCTAAGACTCTTGCATTTACCTCCCTAACATCTGCCTTGCGGAAGATGAAAGCCGGCAAGGCAGCAGGTTTGGATGGTATTGCAGTGGAATTTATTAAAAAAGGGGGTGACTGTATTGTTGACTGGTTGGTAAGGTTATTTAATGTATGTATGACTCATGGTGAGGTGCCTGAGGATTGGCGGAATGCGTGCATAGTGCCATTGTACAAAGGCAAAGGGGATAAGAGTGAGTGCTCAAATTACAGAGGTATAAGTTTGTTGAGTATTCCTGGTAAATTATATGGGAGGGTATTGATTGAGAGGGTGAAGGCATGTACAGAGCATCAGATTGGGGAAGAGCAGTGTGGTTTCAGAAGTGGTAGAGGATGTGTGGATCAGGTGTTTGCTTTGAAGAATGTATGTGAGAAATACTTAGAAAAGCAAATGGATTTGTATGTAGCATTTATGGATCTGGAGAAGGCATATGATAGAGTTGATAGAGATGCTCTGTGGAAGGTATTAAGAATATATGGTGTGGGAGGCAAGTTGTTAGAAGCAGTGAAAAGTTTTTATCGAGGATGTAAGGCATGTGTACGTGTAGGAAGAGAGGAAAGTGATTGGTTCTCAGTGAATGTAGGTTTGCGGCAGGGGTGTGTGATGTCTCCATGGTTGTTTAATTTGTTTATGGATATATATATATATATATATATATATATTGTCCTCAAACATCTCATTTCCAGCACATCCATCCTCCTGCGCACAACTCTATCCATAGCCCACGCCTCGCAACCATACAACATTGTTGGAACCACTATTCCTTCAAACATACCCATTTTTGCTTTCCGAGATAATGTTCTCGACTTCCACACATTCTTCAAGGCCCCCAGAATTTTCGCCCCCTCCCCCACCCTATGATCCACTTCCGCTTCCATGGTTCCATCCGCTGCCAGATCCACTCCCAGATATCTAAAACACTTCACTTCCTCCAGTTTTTCTCCATTCAAACTCACCTCCCAATTGACTTGACCCTCAACCCTACTGTACCTAATAACCTTGCTCTTATTCACATTTACTCTTAACTTTCTTCTTCCACACACTTTACCAAACTCAGTCACCAGCTTCTGCAGTTTCTCACATGAATCAGCCACCAGCGCTGTATCATCAGCGAACAACAACTGACTCGCTTCCCAAGCTCTCTCATCCCCAACAGACTTCATACTTGCCCCTCTTTCCAAAACTCTTGCATTTACCTCCCTAACAACTCCATCCATAAACAAATTAAACAACCATGGAGACATCACACACCCCTGCCGCAAACCTACATTCACTGAGAACCAATCACTTTCCTCTCTTCCTACACGTACACATGCCTTACATCCTCGATAAAAACTTTTCACTGCTTCTAACAACTTTCCTCCCACACCATATATTCTTAATACCTTCCACAGAGCATCTCTATCAACTCTATCATATGCCTTCTCCAGATCCATAAATGCTACATACAAATCCATTTGCTTTTCTAAGTATTTCTCACATACATTCTTCAAAGCAAACACCTGATCCACACATCCTCTACCACTTCTGAAACCACACTGCTCTTCCCTAATCTGATGCAATGTGTGGTGTGAGGTGGTTTGATCGAGTGAGTAACGTAAGGGTAAGAGAGATGTGTGGAAATAAAAAGAGCGTGGTTGAGAGAGCAGAAGAGGGTGTTTTGAAGTGGTTTGGGCACATGGAGAGGATGAGTGAGGAAAGATTGACGAAGAGGATATATGTGTCGGAGGTGGAGAGAGCAAGGAGAAGAGGGAGACCAAATTGGAGGTGGAAAGATGGAGTGAAAAAGATTTTGTGTGATCGGGGCCTGAACATGCAGTTTCTCACATGAATCAGCACGAGATGCACGAGACCGGGTCATAGTGATGGGTGATTTGAATGCAAAGGTGAGTAATGTGGCAGTTGAGGGAATAATTGGTATACATGGGGTGTTCAGTGTTGTAAATGGAAATGGTGAAGAGCTTGTAGATTTATGTGCTGAAAAAGGACTGATGATTGGGAATACCTGGTTTAAAAAGCGAGATATACATAAGTATACTTATGTAAGTAGGAGAGATGGCCAGAGAGCGTTATTGGATTACGTGTTAATTGACAGGCATGCGAAAGAGAGACTTTTGGATGTTAATGTGCTGAGAGGTGCAACTGGAGGGATGTCTGATCATTATCTTGTGGAGGCTAAGGTGAAGATTTGTATGGGTTTTCAGAAAAGAAGAGTGAATGTTGGGGTGAAGAGGGTGGTGAGAGTAAGTGAGCTTGAGAAGGAGACCTGTGTGAGGAAGTACCAGGAGAGACTGAGTACAGAATGGAAAAAGGTGAGAACAATATATATATATATATATATATATATATATATATATATATATATATATATATATATATATATATATATATATATGGGGATAGGGGAGAAAGAATACTTCCCACGTATTCCCTGCGTGTCGTAGAAGGCGACTAAAAGGGGAGGGAGCGGGTGGCTGGAAATCCTCCCCTCTCGTTTTTTTTTTTTAATTTTCCAAAAGAAGGAACAGAGAAGGGGGCCTGGTGAGGATATTCCCTCTAAGGCCCAGTCCTCTGTTCTTGACGCTACCTCGCTGATGCGGGAAATGGCGAATAGTATGAAAAAAAAAAAAAAAAAGATATATATATATATATATGTATATATATATATATATATATATATATATATATATATATATATATATATATAGAAGAGGGTGTTTTGAAATGGTTTGGTCACATGGAGAGAATGAGTGAGGAAAGATTGACCAAGAGGGTATATGTGTCGGAGGTGGAGGGAACGAGGAGAAGAAGGAGACCAAATTAGAGGTGGAAAGATGGAGTGAAAAAGATTTTGTGTGATCGGGGCCTGAACATGCAGGAGGGTGAAAGGAGGGCAAAGAATAGAGTGAATTGGAGCGATGTGGTATACCGGGGTTGATGTGCTGTCAGTGGATTGAATCAAGGCATGTGTATGGGGGTGGGTATGGCCATTTCTTTCGTCTGTTTCCTTGCGCTACCTCGCAAACGCGGGAGACAGCAACAAAGCAAAAAAAAAAAAAAAGAAAAAAATATATATATATATATATATATATATATATATATATATATATATATATATATATATATATATATTGAGGGTCAAGTCAATTGGGAGGTGAGTTTGAATGGTGAGAGGCTGGAGGAAGTGAAGTGTTTTAGATATCTGGGAGTGGATCTGTCAGCGGATGGAACCATGGAAGCGGAAGTGGATCATAGGGTGGGGGAGGGGGCGAAAATTTTGGGAGCCTTGAAAAATGTGTGGAAGTCGAGAACATTATCCCGGAAAGCAAAAATGGGTATGTTTGAAGGAATAGTAGTTCCAACAATGTTGTATGGTTGCGAGGCGTGGGCTATGGATAGAGTTGTGCGTAGGAGGATGGATGTGCTGGAAATGAGATGTTTGAGGACAATGTGTGGTGTGAGGTGGTTTGATCGAGTAAGTAACGTAAGGGTAAGAGAGATGTGTGGAAATAAAAAGAGCGTGGTTGAGAGAGCAGAAGAGGGTGTTTTGAAATGGTTTGGGCACATGGAGAGAATGAGTGAGGAAAGATTGACCAAGAGGATATATGTGTCGGAGGTGGAGGGAACGAGGAGAAGAGGGAGACCAAATTGGAGGTGGAAAGATGGAGTGAAAAGGATTTTGTGTGATCGGGGCCTGAACATGCAGGAGGGTGAAAGGAGGGCAAGGAATAGAGTGAATTGGAGCGATGTGGTATACAGGGGTTGACGTGCTGTCAGTGGATTGAATCAAGGCATGTGAAGCGTCTGGGGTAAACCATGGAAAGCTGTGTAGGTATGTATATTTGCGTGTGTGGACGTGTGTATGTACATGTGTATGGGGGGGTTGGGCCATTTCTTTCGTCTGTTTCCTTGCGCTACCTCGCAAACGCGGGAGACAGCGACAAAGTATAAAAAAAAAAAAAAAAAAAAAATATATATATATATATATATATATATATATATATATATATATATGAACATGCAGGAGGGTGAAAGGAGGGCAAGGAATAGAGTGAATTGGAGCGATGTGGTATACCGGGGTTGACTTGCTGTCAGTGGAGTGAATCAAGGCATGTGAAGCGTCTGGGGTAAACCATGGAAAGCTGTGTAGGTATGTATATTTGCGTGTGTGGACGTATGTATATACATGTGTATGGGGGGGGTTGGGCCATTTCTTTCGTCTGTTTCCTTGCGCTATCTCGCAAACGCGGGAGAGAGCGACAAAGTATATAAAAAAATATATATATATATATATATATATATATATATATATATATATATATATATATATATATATATATGTGGGAAATGGCGAATAGTTTGAAAGAAAAGATATATATATATATATATATATATATATATATATATATATATATATATATATATATATATATATTTTTTTTTTTTTCATACTATTCGCTATTTCCCGCGATAGCGAGGTAGCGTTAAGAACAGAGGACTGGGCCTTTGAGGGAACATCCTCACCTGGACCTCTTCTCTTCCTTCTTTTGGAAAATTAAAAAAGAAAAAAAAAAACGAGAGGGGAGGATTTCCAGCCCCCCGCTCCCTTCCCTTTTAGTCGCCTTCTACGACACGCAGGGAATACGTGGGAAGTATTCTTTCTCCCCTATCCCCAGGGAATATATATATATATATATATATATATATATATATATATGTCTATTTATTATGCTTTGTCACTGTCTCCCGTATTAGCGAGGTGGCGCAAGGAAACAGACGAAAGAATGGCCCAACCACCCACATACACATGTATATACATACACGTCCACACACGCACATATACATACCTATACATTTCAACATATACATATATATACATACAGAGACATATAAATATATACACATGTACATGATTCATACTTGCTTCCTGTTTCCGTTGCTACCCCACCACACATGAAGTAACAACCCCCTCCCTTTGCACGCATGCGAGTTAGCGCTAGGAAAAGACAACAAAGGCCACATTCATTCACATTTAGTCTCAAGCTGTCATGTATAATGCGCCGAAACCACAGCTCCCTTTCCTCATCCAGGCCCCACAAAACTTTCCATGGTTTATCCCAGGTGCTTCACAAATCCTGGTTCAATCCATTGACAGCCCGTCGACCACAGTATACCACATTTTTCCAATTCACTCTATTCCTTGCACACCTTTCACCCTCCTCTATGTTCAGGCCTGAATCGCTCAAAATCTTTTTCACTCCATCCTTCTACCTTTAGCTTGGTCTCCTACTTCTCGTTCCCTCCACCTCTGACACATATATCCTCTTTGTTAATCTTTTCTCACTCATTCTCCCCATGAGACCAAACCATTTCAATACACCCACTTCTGCTCTCTCAACCACACACTTTTTATTTCCACACATCTCTCTCGCCCTCTCATTACTTACTCAAACCACCTCACACCACATATTGTCCTCAAACATTTTAATTTCAACACATCCACGCTCTTCCGCTCAACCCTGTCTATAGCCCATTTCTTGCAACCATATAACATTGTTGGAACCACTATTCCTTTAAATATACCCATTTTTGCTCCAAGATAAGGTTCTCGCCTTCCATACATTCTTCAACGCTCCCTGAACCTTCACTCCCTCCTCCACCCTGTGACTCGCTTCCACTTCCATGGTTCCATCTGCTGCTAGTTCCTTTCCCAGATATCTAAAACACTTCACTTCCTCCAGTTTTTATCCACAAATTTAGCTCACAATTTACTTGTCCCTCAACCATACAGAACCTAATAACCTTGCTTTTATTCATGTTTACTCTCAGCTTTCTTCTTGCACACACTTTACCAAACTCAGTGGACACCTTTAGCAGTTTCTCACTCAGATATATATGTTGTTGACTGGTTGGTGAGGATATTCAGTGTATGTATGGCTCATGGTGAAGTGCCTGAGGATCGGCAGAATGCATGCATAGTGCCATTGTACAAAGGCAAAGGGGATAAAGGTGAGTGTTCAAATTGCAGAGGTATAAGTTTGTTGAGTATTCTTGGGAAATTATATGGGAGAGTATTGATTGAGAGGGTGAAGGCATGTACAGAACACCAGATTGGGGAAGAGCAGTATGGTTTCAGAAGTGGTAGAGGAGATTTGGATCAGGTGTTTGCTTTGAAGAATGTATGAGAAATACTCAGAAAATCAGATGGATTTGTATGTAGCATTTATGGATCTGAAGAAGGCATATGATAGAGTTGATAGAGATGCTCTGTTGAAGGTATTAAGAGTATATGGTGTGGGAGGCAAGTTGCTAGAAGCAGTGAAAAGTTTTTATCGATGATGTAAGGCATGTGTACGAGTAGGAAGAGAGGAAAGTGATTGGTTCTCAGTGAATGTCCATTAGCTGCAGGGTGCATGATATCTCGATGGTTGTTTAATTTGTTTATGGATGGGGTTGTTAGGGAGGTGAATGCAAAAGTTTTGGAAAGAGGGGCAAGTATGAAGTCTGTTGTAGATGAGAGGTCTTGGGAAGTCAGTTGTTGTTCACTGATGATACAGTGCTAGTGGCTGATTTGGTTGAGAAACTGCAGAAGCTGATGACTGAGTTTGGTAAAGTGTGTGAAAGAAGAAAGGAGAGAGTAGATGTGAATAAGAGTTAGGTCATCAAGTACTGTAGGGTTGAGGGATAAGTCAATTGGGAGATAAGTTTGATTGGAGAAAAAGTGGAGGAAATGAAGTGTTTTAGATAGCTGGGAGTGGATTTGGCAGCGGATGGAACCATGGAAGCGGAAGTGAGTCACAGGGTCAGGGAGGGGGCGAAAGTTTTGGGAGTGTTGAAAAATGTGTGGAAGGCGAGAACATTATCTTGGAGAGCAAAAATGGGTATGTTTGAAGGAATAGTGGTTCCAACAATATGGTTGTGATGCATGGGCTATAGATAGGGTTGTGTGGAGGAGGGTGGATGTGTTGGATTTGAGATGTTTGAGGACAATATGTGGTGTGAGGTGGTTTGATTGAGTAAGTAATGAAAGGGTGAGAGAGACGTGTGGTAATAAAAAGAGTGTGGTTGAGAGAGCAGAAGAGGCTGTATTGGAATTTTTTTCTCACGTGGAGAGATTGAATGAGGAAGGATTGACAAAGAGGATATATGTGTCAAAAGGTGGAGGGAACAAGGAGAAGTGGGAGACTGAATTGAAGGTGGAAGGATGAAGTGAAAAAGATTTTGAGCAATCGGGGCCTGAACATGCAGTAGGGTGAAAGGCTTGCAAGGAATAAGAGTGAATTGGAATGATGTGGTATACCGAGGTCGATGTGCTGTCAGTGGATTGAACCAGGGCATGTGAAGTGTGTGGGGTAAACCATGGAATGTTTTGTGGGGCCTGGATGTGGAAAGGGAGCTGTGGTTTCGGTGCATTATACATGACGGCTAGAGATTGGGTGTGAACGAATGGGGCCTTGGTTGTCTTTTCCTAGCACTGCTTCGTGCATGAGTGGGGGCGGGGGTTGTCAGTTCATGTGTGGTGGGGTGGCGATGGGAATGAATAAAGGCAGCAAGTATGAATTATGTACATGTGTATATATGTATATGTATGTATATATATGTATACGTTGAAATGTGTAGGTCTGTATATATTTATTTTTTTTACTTATTTTATTATACTTTGTCGCTGTCTCCCGCGTTAGTGAAATAGCACAAGGAAACAGACAAGAGAAATGGCCCAACCCACACACATACACATGTATATACATACACATCCATACATGCACATATACCTACCTATACATTTCAATGTATCCATATATATACATAAACAGACATATACATATATTCACATGCACATTATTCATACTTGCTGCCTTTATTCATTGCCGTTGCCACCCCGCCACACATGAAATGACAACCCCCTCTCCCTGCATGTGCGTGAAGTGGTGCTAGGAAAAGCCAACAAAGGCGACATTCGTTCACACTCAGTCTCTAGCTGTCATGTATAATTCACTGAAACCACAGCTCCCTTTCCACATCCAGGCTTAACAAAACTTTCCATGGTTTACCCCAGACCCTTCACATGCCCTGGTTCAATCCATTGACAGCATGTCGATCCGGGTATACCACTCTATTCCTTTCACACCTTTCACCCTCCTACACGTTTAGGCTCCGATCGCTCAAAATCTTTTTCACTCCATCTTTCCACCTCTAATTTGGTCTCCCACTTCTTGTTCCCTCCACCTCTGACACATTTATCCTCTTTGTCATTCTTTCCTCTCTCATTCTCTCCTTGTTACCAAACCATTTCAATACACCCTCATCTGCTCTCCTAACCACATTTTTTTTTTATTATCACATGTCTCTCTTACCCTTTCATTACTTACTCAATCAAACCATCTCACACCACATATTGTCCTCAACATCTCATTTCCAACAATCCACCCTCCTCCGCACAACCCTATTTATAGCCCATGCCTCGCAACCATATAACATTGTTGGAACTGCTATTCCTTCAAACATACCCATATTTGCTTTCTGAGATAATGTTCTCGCCTTCCACACACATTTGTCTGTGCTCCCAGACCTTTTGCCCCCTCCCCCATCCTGTGACTTGCTTCTGCTTCCATAGTTCCATCTGCTGCCAAATCCACTCCCAAAAATCGAAAACACTTCACTTCCTCCAGTTTTTCTCCATCAAACTTACCTCCCAATTGACTTGTCCCTCAACCCTAATGAACTAAATAACCTTGATCTTATTCACGTTTAATCTCAACTTTCTTCTTTCACACACTTTACCAAACTGTCATCAACTTCTGTAGTTTCTCACCTGAATCAGCCACCTGGGCTGTATTCATCAGCAAACAACAACTGACTCGCTTCCCAAGCCTTCTCATCGACAACAGGCTTCATACTTGCTCCTCTCTCCAAAACTTTTATATTCACTTCCATAACCACCCCATCCATAAACAAACAAACATGGAGACATCATGCACCCCTGCCACAAACCAACATTCAGTGGGAACCAATCACTTTCTTCTCTTGCTATTCATGCACATGCCTTACATCCTTGGCAAAAACTTTTCTATGCTTCTAGCAGCTTACCTCCCACACCATATACTCTTAAAATCTTCCACAAAGCATCTCTATCAACCATGTCATATACCTTTTTCAGATCCATAAATGCTACATACAAATCCTTCTGTTTTATAAGTATTTCTCGCATACATTCTTCAAAGGAAACAACTGATCCACACATCCTCTACCACTAATAAAACCACACTGCTCTTCCCTAGTCTGATGCTCTGTACATGTCCTTAATCTCTCAATCAATACCCTCCCATATAATTTCCCAGGAATACTCAACAAACTTATTTCTGTAATTTGAACTCTAACCTTTATCCCCTTTGCCTTTGTACAATAGCACTATGCATGCATTCCGCCAATCCTCATGCACTTCACCATGATCCATGTGTACATTAGATATTCTTACCAAGCAATCAGCAACACAGTCATCCCGTCTTTTAATAAGTTCCACTGCATTACCATTCAAATCTGCCGCCTTGCCGGATTTCATCTTCCTCAAAGCTTTCACTACCTCTTCTCTTTACCAATCCATTCTCCTGGACCCTTTCACTTTGCACACCCGACCAAAACACCCTATAATTGCCACTCTATCGTCAAACACATTCATCAAACCATCAAAATCCTCACTCCATCTCCTTACTTCATAACTTCTTCATTACTTCCTTGTTTGTCCCCTTCACTGATGTTCCCAGTCTGTTCTCTTGTCTTATACACATTATTTACATCCTTACGAAATATCGTTTTATTCTCCTTAGAATTTAATAATACTCTCATCCCAACTCTCAACCCTTGCACCTTTTTCTTGACCTCCTGCCGATTTCTTTTGTATATTTCCCTGTCATTTGCACTCCTTCCTTTCAGGTATTGCCCAAATGCCTCTCTTTTCTCTTTAACAGCTGCCCACCTCCCACAGCTGGATGTTTGATCACAATCTTATGGGGGCGAAGGATAAGATTTGTAGAGGTTTTCAAGAAAGAAGAGAGAATGTTGGGAAGAAGAGAGTGGTGAGTGCAGAATGGCAAAAGGTGAAGGTAAAGGACATGAGGGGAGTGGGTGAGGAATGAGATGTATTTAGGGAAGCAGTGATGGCTTGTGGAAAAGATGCATGTGGCATGAGAAAGGTGGGAGGTGGGCAGATTACAAAGGGTAGTGAGTGGTGGGTTGAAGAAGTGAAGTACTTCAGGATTAGCAAAATGCATGCATAGTGCCCATTGTATAAAGGCAAAGGGGACGGGTTGTTCAAATTACAGAAGCTTTTTTTTTTTTTTTTTTTTTTTTTTTTTTAGTATTGCTGGGAAATTATAAGGGAGGGTATTAATTGAGAGGGTGAAGGAATGTACAGGGCATCAGTCTGGGGAAGAGCAGTGTGGTTTCAGATGTGGCATAGGATGTGTGGATCCAGTATTTGCTTTGAAGAATGTTTGAGAAATACTTAGAAAAACAGATGGATTTGTATGTAGCATTTATGGATCTGGAGAAGGCATATGATAGGGTTGATAGAGAAACTTTGTAGAAGGTCTTGAGAGTATATGGTGTGGGAGGTAAGTTGCTAGAATTGATGAAAAGTTTTAATTGAGGATGTAAGGCATGTGTATGACTAGGAAGAGAGGAGAGTAATTGGTTCCCAATGGATGTCGGTCTGCTGTAGGTGTGTGTGATGTCCCCATGGTGGTTTAATTTGTTTATGGATGGGGTGGTTAGGGAGGTAAATGCAAGAGTTTTGGAGAGAGGGGCTAGTATGCAGTCTGTTGGGAATAAGGAGGCTTGTTGAGTTGGTTGTTGTTTGCCGATGATACAGCTCTAGTGGTTGATTTGAGTGAGAAACTGCAGAAGTTGGTGACTGAGTTTGGAAAAGTTTTTGAAAGGAGAAAGTTGAGAGTAAATATGAATAAGAGCAAGGTTATTAGGTTCACGGGTTAAGGAACAAGTTTTTTGGGATGTAAGTTTGAATGGAGAAAAATTGGAGGAAGTGAAGTGTTTTAGATATCTGGTAGTGGACTTGGAAGTGGATGGAACCATGGAAACAGAAGTGAGTCACAGGATGGTGAGGGGGCGAAGGTTCTGAAAGTGATGAAGAATGTGTTGAAGGCAAGAATATTATCTCAGAGAGTGAAAATGGGAATGTTTGAAGGAATAGTGGTTCCAATAGTGTTATATGGTTTTGAGGCTTGGGCTATAGATAAGGTTGTATTGAGGAGGATGGATGTGTTGGAATATGAAATGTTTGAGGACAATATGTTTTGTGAGGTGGTTTAATAGAGTAAGTAATGAAAGGGTAAGAGAGATGTGTGGAAATAAAAAGAGAGTGGTTGAGAGAGCAGAAGGAGGTGTGTTGAAATAGTTTGGACACATGGAGAGAAAGAGAGAAAAGTTTGACGAAAGAGGACATATGTGTCAGAGGTGGAGGGAACAAAGAGAATTGGGAGACCAAATTGGAAGTGGAAGGATGGAGTGAAAAAGATTTCGAGTGATTAGGGCCTGAACATACAGGAAGGGGAGAGGTTTGCAAGGAATAGAGTGAATTGGAATGATGTGGTATTCCGGGGTTGACGTGCAGTCAATGGACTCAAACAAGGCATATGAAGTATCTGGGGTTAACCATGGAAAGTTGTTTGGGGCCTGTATGTGGATAGGGATCTGTGGATTTGGTGCATTACACATGACAGCTAGAAACTGAGTGTGAACGAATGTGGCCTTTATCTGTTTTTCCTGGTGCTACCTCACTGAAATAGGGGGTAGCAATTGTTGTTTCCTGTGGGGTGGGGGTAGTGCCAAGAACGGATGAAGGCAAGCATGAAGATATACATGAGTAAATATGTATGTCTGTGTATGTATATGTGTATATGTTGATATTTATATGTATGTGTATGTATATATGCATGTATAGGTGCTTATGTATATATATATATGTGTGTTTACGGGTGGTTGGGCTATTCTTCGTATGTTTCCCATCTATCTCACTGACGCGGGAAACAGCGATTAAATATAATAAAATAATGTAAAAATTTTAGGGAGAATAGAAAGATGTTTTGGAAGGAGGTAAATAAAGTGCATAAGACAAGGGAGCAAATGGGAACTTCAGTGAAGGGCGCAAATGGGGAGGTGATAACAAGTAGTGGTGATGTGAGAAGGAGATGGAGTGAGAATTTTGAAGGTTTGTTGAATGTGTTTGATGATAGAGTGGCAGATATAGGGTGTTTTGGTCGAGGTGGTGTGCAAAGTGAGAGGGTTAGGGAAAATGATTTGGTAAACAGAGAAGAGGTAGTAAAAGCTTTGCGGAAGATGAAAGCCGGCAAGGCAGCAGGTTTGGATGGTATTGCAGTGGAATTTATTAAAAAAGGGGGTGACTGTATTATTGACTGGTTGGTAAGGTTATTTAATGTATGTATGACTCATGGTGAGGTGCCTGAGGATTGGCGGAATGCGTGCATAGTGCCATTGTACAAAGGCAAAGGGGATAAGAGTGAGTGCTCAAATTACAGAGGTATAAGTTTGTTGAGTATTCCTGGTAAATTATATGGGAGGGTATTGATTGAGAGGTTGAAGGCATGTACAGAGCATCAGATTGGGGAAGAGCAGGTGGTTTCAGAAGTGGTAGAGGATGTGTGGATCAGGTGTTTGCTTTGAAGAATGTATGTGAGAAATACTTAGAAAAGCAAATGGATTTGTATGTAACATTTATGGATCTGGAGAAGGCATATGATAGAATTGATAGAGATGCTCTGTGGAAGGCATTAAGGATATATGGTGTGGGAGGCAAGTTGTTAGAAGCAGTGAAAAGTTTTTATTGAGGATGTAAGGCATGTGTACGTGTAGGAAGAGAGGAAAGTGATTGGTTCTCAGTGAATGTAGGTTTGCGGCAGAGGTGTGTGATGTCTCCATGGTTGTTTAATTTGTTTATGGATGGGGTTGTTAGGGAGGTGAATGCAAGAGTTTTGGAAAGAGGGGCAAGTATGAAGTCTGTTGGGGATGAGAGAGCTTGGGAAGTGAGTCAGTTGTTGTTCGCTGATGATACAGCACTGGTGGCTGATTCATGTGAGAAATTGCAGAAGCTGGTGACTGAGTTTGGTTAAGTGTGTGAAAGAAGAAAGTTAAGAGTAAATGTGAGTAAGAGTAAGGTTATTAGGTACAGTAGGGTTGAGGGTGAAGTCAATTGGGAGGTAAGTTTGAATGGAGAAAAACTGGAGGAAGTAAAGTGTTTTAGATATCTGGGAGTGGATCTGGCAGCGGATGGAACCATGGAAGCGGAAGTGGATCATAGGGTGGGGGAGGGGACAAAAATTCTGGGAGCCTTGAAGAATGTGTGGAAGTCGAGAACATTATCTCGGAAAGCAAAAATGGGTATGTTTGAAGGAATAGTGGTTCCAACAATGTTGTATGGTTGCGAGGCGTAGGCTATGGATAGAGTTGTGCGCAGGAGGATGGATATGCTGGAAATGAGATGTTTGAGGTCAATGTGTGGTGTGAGGTGGTTTGATCGAGTAAGTAACGTAAGGGTAAGAGAGATGTGTGGAAATAAAAAGAGCGTGGTTGAGAGAGCAGAAGAGGGTGTTTTGAAATGGTTTGGGCACATGGAGAGAATGAGTGAGGAAAGATTGACCAAGAGGATATATGTGTCGGAGGTGGAGGGAACGAGGAGAAGTGTGAGACCAAATTGGAGGTGGAAAGATGGAGTGAAAAATATTTTGTGTGATCGGGGCCTGAACATGCAGGAGGGTGAAAGGAGGGCAAGGAATAGAGTGAATTGGATCGATGTGGTATACCGGGGTTGACGTGCTGTCAGTGGATTGAATCAGGGCATTTGAAGCGTCTGGGGTAAACCATGGAAAGCTGTGTAGGTATGTATATTTGCGTGTGTGGACGTATGTATATACATGTGTATGGGGATGGGTTGGGCCATTTCTTTCGTCTGTTTCCTTGCTCTACCTCGCAAACGTGGGAGACAGCGACAAAGCAAAAAAAAAAATATATATATATATATATATATAAGATGAATTTTCCCTGGGGATTGGGGAGAAAGAATACTTCCCATGAATCCCCTGCATGTTGTAGAAAGCAGCTGAAAGGGAAGGGAGCAGTGGGATGGAAATCCTCAGATGTTTTTAATTTTCCAAAAGGAACATGGAAGGGGACCAAGTGAGGATATTCCTTATAAGGCTCAGTCCTCTGTTTTAATGCTACCTCGCTAACATGGGAAATGGCGAATGTGTAAGACATATACATTATTGCTTTCCCGCGTCATCGAGGTAGTGCCAGGAAATAGACAAAGAATAGCCCATCCACTCATATACATGCACACGCACACACACACACACACACACACACACACACACACACACATATATATATATTGGAGGTGGAAAGATGGAGTGAAAAAGATTGAGTGATCGGGGCCTGAGCATGCAGGAGGGTGAAAGGCGGGCAAGGAATAGAGTGAATTGGATCGATGTGGTATACCGGGGTCGATGTGCTGTCAATGGATTGAGTCAGGGCATGTGAAGCATCTGGGGTAAACCATGGAAAGTTCTGTGGGGCCTGGATGGGGAAAGGGAGCTGTGGTTCCAACAATGATACATGGTTGTGAGGCATGGGCTATAGATATAGAGTTGTGCGAAGGAGGGTGGGTGTGCTGGAAATGAGATATTTGAGGACAATATGTGGTGTGAGGTGGTTCGATCGAGTCAGTAATTAAAGGGTAAGAGAGATGTGTGGTAATGAAAAGAGTGTGTTTGAGAGAGCAGAAGAGGGTGTTTTGAAATGGTTTGGTCACATGGAGAGAATGAGTGAGGAAAGATTGACAAAGAGGATATATGTGTCAGAGGTGGAGGGAACGAGAAGTGGGAAATTGGAGGTGTAAAGATGGAGTGAAAAAGATTTTGAGTGATTGGGACCTGAACATGCAGGAGGGTGAAAGGTGTTCAAGGAATAGAGTGAATTGGAAAGATGTGGTATACTGGGGTCAACGTGCTGTCAGTGGATTGAACCAGGGCATGTGAAGCATCTGGGGTAAACCATGGAAAGTTTTGTGGGGCCTGGATGTGGAAAGGGAGCTGTGGTTTCGGTGCATTATACATCACAGCTACAGACTGAGTGTGAATGAATGTGGCCTTTGTTGTCTTTTCCTAGTGCTACCTCGTGTGCACATAGAGTGAGGGGGTTGTCATTTCGTGTGGTGGGGTGGCATCGGGAATGAATAAAGGCAGCAAGTATGAATTATTTACATATGTATATATGCATATGTCTGTATATTTTTTTTTTTTTTTTTATACTTTGTCGCTGTCTCCCGCGTTTGCGAGGTAGCGCAAGGAAACAGACGAAAGAAATGGCCCAACCCCCCCCATACACATATATATACATACGTCCACACACGCAAATATACATACCTACACAGCTTTCCATGGTTTACCCCAGACGCTTCACATGCCCTGCTTCAATCCACTGACAGCACGTCAACCCCGGTATACCACATCGCTCCAATTCACTCTATTCCTTGCCCTCCTTTCACCCTCCTGCATGTTCAGGCCCCGATCACACAAAATCTTTTTCACTCCATCTTTCCACCTCCAATTTGGTCTCCCTCTTCTCCTTGTTCCCTCCACCTCCGACACATATATCCTCTTGGTCAATCTTTCCTCACTCATCCTCTCCATGTGCCCAAACCACTTCAAAACACCCTCTTCTGCTCTCTCAACCACGCTCTTTTTATTTCCACACATCTCTCTTACCCTTACGTTACTCACTCGATCAAACCACCTCACACCACACATTGTCCTCAAACATCTCATTTCCAGCACATCCATCCTCCTGCGCACAACTCTATCCATAGCCCACGCCTCGCAACCATACAACATTGTTGGAACCACTATTCCTTCAAACATACCCATTTTTGCTTTCCGAGATAATGTTCTCGACTTCCACACATTCTTCAAGGCCCCCAGGATTTTCGCCCCCTCCCCCACCCTATGATCCACTTCCGCTTCCATGGTTCCATCCGCTGCCAGATCCACTCCCAGATATCTAAAACACTTCACTTCCTCCAGTTTTTCTCCATTCAAACTCACCTCCCAATTGACTTGACCCTCAACCCTACTGTACCTAATAACCTTGCTCTTATTCACATTTACTCTTAACTTTCTTCTTCCACACACTTTTCCAAACTCAGTCACCAGCTTCTGCAGTTTCTCACATGAATCGGCCACCAGCGCTGTATCATCAGCGAACAACAACTGACTCACTTCCCAAGCTCTCTCATCCCCAACAGACTTCATACTTGCCCCTCTTTCCAAAACTCTAGCATTTACCTCCCTAACAACCCCATCCATAAACAAATTAAACAACCATGGAGACATCACACACCCCTGCCGCAAACCTACATTCACTGAGAACCAATCACTTTCCTCTCTTCCTACACGTACACATGCCTTACATCCTCGATAAAAACTTTTCACTGCTTCTAACAACTTTCCTCCCACACCATATATTCATAATACCTTCCACAGAGCATCTCTATCAACTCTATCATATGCCTTCTCCAGATCCAGAAATGCTACATACAAATCCATTTGCTTTTCTAAGTATTTCTCACATACATTCTTCAAAGCAAACACCTGATCCACACATCCTCTACCACTTCTGAAACATATATATATATATATATATATATATATATATAAGTTGGTTGGTAAGGTTATTTAATGTATGTATGACTCATGGTGAGGTGCCTGAGGATTGGCGGAATGCGTGCATAGTGCCGTTGTACAAAGGCCAAGGGGATAAGAGTGAGTGCTCAAATTACAGAGGTATAAGTTTGTTGAGTATTCCTGGCAAATTATATGGGAGGGTATTGATTGAGAGGGTGAAGGCATGTACAGAGCATCAGATTGGGGAAGAGCAGTGTGGTTTCAGAAGTGGTAGAGGATGTGTGGATCAGGTGTTTGCTTTGAAAAATGTATGTGAGAAATACTTAGAAAAGCAAATGGATTTGTATGTAGCATTTATGGATCTGGAGAAGGCATATGATAGAGTTGATAGAGATGCTCTGTGGAAGGTATTATGAATATATGGTGTGGGAGGAAAGTTGTTAGAAGCAGTGAAAAGTTTTTATCGAGGATGTAAGGCATGTGTACGTGTAGGAAGAGAGGAAAGTGATTGGTTCTCAGTGAATGTAGGTTTGCGGCAGGGGTGTGTGATGTCTCCATGGTTGTTTAATTTGTTTATGGATGGGGTTGTTAGGGAGGTGAATGCAAGAGTTTTGGAAAGAGGGGCAAGTATGAAGTCTGTTGGGGATGAGAGAGCTTGGGAAGTGAGTCAGTTGTTGTTCGCTGATGATACAGCGCTGGTGGCCGATTCATGTGAGAAACTGCAGAAGCTGGTGACTGAGTTTGGAAAAGTGTGTGGAAGAAGAAAGTTAAGAGTAAATGTGAATAAGAGCAAGGTTATTAGGTACAGTAGGGTTGAGGGTCAAGTCAATTGGGAGGTGAGTTTGAATGGAGAAAAACTGGAGGAAGTGAAGTGTTTTAGATATCTGGGAGTGGATCTGGCAGCGGATGGAACCATGGAAGCGGAAGTGGATCATAGGGTGGGGGAGGGGGCGAAAATTCTGGGAGCCTTGAAGAATGTGTGGAAGTCGAGAACATTATCTCGGAAAGCAAAAATGGGTATGTTTGAAGGAATAGTGGTTCCAACAATGTTGTATGGTTGCGAGGCGTGGACTATGGATAGAGTTGTGTGCAGGAGGATGGATGTGCTGGAAATGAGATGTTTGAGGACAATGTGTATTGTGAGGTGGTTTGATCGAGTAAGTAACGTAAGGGTAAGAGAGATGTGTGGAAATAAAAAGAGCGTGGTTGAGAGAGCAGAAGAGGGTGTTTTGAAATGGTTTGGTCACATGGAGAGAATGAGTGAGGAAAGATTGACCAAGAGGATATATGTGTCGGAGGTGGAGGGAACGAGGAGAAGAGGGAGACCAAATTGGAGGTGGAAAGATGGAGTGAAAAAGATTTTGTGTGATCGGGGCCTGAACATGCAGGAGGGTGAAAGGAGGGCAAGGAATAGAGTGAATTGGAGCGATGTGGTATACCGGGGTCGACGTGCTGTCAGTGGATTGAATCAAGGCATGTGAAGCGTCTGGGGTAAACCATGGAAAGCTGTGTAGGTATGTATATTTGCGTGTGTGTGGACGTATGTATATACATGTGTATGGGGTGGGTTGGGCCATTTCTTTCGTCTGTTTCCTTGCGCTACCTCGCAAACGCGGGAGACAGCGACAAAGCAAAAAAAAATATATATATATATATATATATATATATATATATATATATATACGTTGAAATGTATAGGTATGTGTATATGCGTGTGTGGATGTGTATGTATATACATGTGTATGTGGGTGGGTTGGGCCAATATTTCGTCTGTTTCCTTGCGCTACCTTACTAGTGTGGAGACAGTGACAAAGTATATGAATAAATATAACACATATATATATATACACCTATGCAGACATTACATATACATACTTGCTTGCCTTCATCCATTCCTTTTGCTACCCCGCCTCACAAGAAAACAGCATCACTCTCCCTTGTTTTAACGAGGTAGTGCCAGGAATACAGCCATAAAGACCACATTCGTACACATTCTCTCCCTAGCTGTCATGTGTAATGCACCAAAACCACAGCTCCCTGTCCACATCCAGGCCTCACAGACCTTTCCATGGTTTACCCCAGACACTTCACATGCCCTAGTTCAGTCTATTGACAGCACGTTGACCCTGGTATACCACATCGTTCCAATTTACCCTTTTTCTTGGCCGCCTCTCACCCTCTGGTATGTTCAGGCCCTGATTGCTCAAAATCTTTTTCACTCCATCCTTCCACCTCAATTTGGTCTGCTTGTCCTTGTTCCCTCCACCTGTGACACTTGTATCCCCTTCGTCAATCTTTCCTCACTCATTCTCTCCATATGTCCAAACCATTTCAACACACTCTCTTTTGCTCTCTCAACCATACTCTTTTTATTACCACACATCTCTTTTACCCTTACATTACATACTTGATCAAACCACCTCACACCACATATTGTCCTCAAACATTTTGTTTTCAACACATAACAGTTGGAACTACTATTCCTTCAAACAATAATTTTTGCTCTCTGATATAACATTCTCGCCTTCCACACATTCTTCATGGCTCCCAAGTGAAAACCTGAAACTTTTCCATGAATTCCTCAAAAGTCATTTGTCAGTTAAGGAGCATCTTATTCTAAGGAATTAAAAGGGAAAAAGTGTAGAGGACACTGTAAGAATGTGAGAAGCTGAATAACAAGCTGAAAAGGATTTTCACAAGGAATGACACAGTAGCCCCAACGCTGGTTAGTTGGAATGTGGAGGAGGTTTTGGAAATTCTTGAAATATGTAAAAAAGACATCTACAGAATACTAAAAGGACCAACCCACATAAGGCTCATGGTTCTGATGAAATTTCATCATATGTGCTAAAGATGTATGCAGATACACTGGAGAGAGGCAAAGTGCCATTGGAATGGAAAGGGGCATATATCATACCGGTATTTAAGGAGAGAAACCTGCAGTAGTTGTTGAACTAGGACTGGTCTTGCTAATGATTGTGGTGTTTAAGGTTCTGTAAAAGATTCTCAGAAGGAAGTAGATGCCTTTCTACAAAGGAGAAATTTCCCTAGGGACAGAGAGCATAGTTTTAGGGAAAAGGGATAATGTTTAGCCAACCTCCTAAGAGGTTTGTAAGAGAGTGAACTCAATTCTGGACAGAAGGGATGGATGGGTGAACTTCAGAAGGTATTTGAGATTTTACCACATCGGAGGTTGATTAAGAATGGATCACCAACCAGGAGTTAGAGAAACTCCTCTTTGTCAATCTTTCCTCTCATTCTCTCCATGTGACCAAACCATTTCAATACACCCTCTTCTGCTCTCCCAACCACACTTATTATTACCACACATCTCTCTTACCCTGTCATTACATACTCGATCAAACCACCTCGCACCACATATTGTCCCAGAACTTTCGCCACCTCCCCCACCCTGTGGCTCTCTTCCTCTCTCATGGTTCCATTCACTGTTAAATACACTCCCAGATATCGAAAACACTTAACTTCCTCCAGTTTTTTCCATTCAAACTTACCTCCCAATGGACTTGTCCCTCAACCCTTCTGTACCTAATAACCTTGCTCTTATTCACATTTACTGTCAGCTTTCTTCTTTCACACACTTGACCAAACTCAGTCACCAACTTCTGCAGTTTCTCACCCAAATCAGTCAACAGCGCTGTATCATCAGTGAACAACAACTAACTTGCTTCCCAAGCCTTCTCATCCACAATGGACCGCATACTTGCATCTCTCTCCAAAAGTCTTGCAATCCCCTCCCTAACAACCCCATCCATAAACAAATTAAACATCCACAAACTGACATTCACTGGGAACCAATCACTTTCCTCTCTTCCTACTTGTACACATGCCTTACATCCTTGATAAAAACTTGTCGCTGCTTCTAGCAACTTGCCTCCCACACCATATTCTCTTAATACCTTCAACAGAGCATCTCTTATCATATTCCTTCTCCAGGTCCATAAATGCTACATACAAATCCATTTGCTTTTCTAAGTATTTCTCACATACATTCTTCAAAGCAAACACCTGATCCACACATCCTCTACCACTTCTGAAACCACGCTGCTCTTCCTGAATCCAATGCTCTGTACATGCCTTCACCCTCTCTAATCAATACCCTCCCATATAATTTCCCAGGAATACTCAACATACTTGTACCTCTGTAATTTGAACACTCACCTCTATCCCCTTTGCCTATGTTTGATGGCACTTTGCATGCATTCCGCCAGTCCTCAGGCACTTCACCATGAGCCATACATACATTGAATATCCTCACCAACCAGTCAACAACAACAGTCACTCATTTTTTTAATAAATTCCACTGCAATGCCATCCAAACCCAGTGCCTTACCGGCTTTTCATCGTCTGCAAAGCTTTCAGTACCTCTTCTCTGTTTACCAAACCTTTCTCCCTAACCCTCTCACTTTGCACACCACCTCGACCAAAACACCCTATATCTGCCACTCTTTATCATCTAACACATTCAACAAACATTCAAAATACTTACTCCATCTCCTCACATCACCACTACTTGTTATTACCTCCCCATTAGCCCCCTTCACTGATGTTCCCATTTGTTCACTTGTCTAATGCACTTTATTTACCTCCTGAAACATTTTTTTTATTCTCCCTAGATTTTAATGATACTCTCTCACCCCAACTCTCATTTGCCCTCTTTTTCACCTCTTGCACCTTTCTCTGGACCCTCTGCCATTTTCTTTTATACATCTCCCAGTCATTTGCACTATTTCCCTGCAAAACTTGTCCAAATGCCCACTCTCTTCTCTTTCACTAATAATCTTACTTCTTAGCCCACCACTCACTACCTTTCTAGTCTGCCCACCTCCCACACTTCTCATGTCAGAAGCATCTTTTGTGCAAGACACCACTGCTTTCCTAAATACATCCCATTCTTCCCCCACTCCCCTTACGTCCTTTGCTCTCACCTTTTTCCATTCTGCATTCAGTCTCTCCTGGCACTTCCTCACCCAAGTCTCCTTCCCAAGCTCACTTAATTTCACCTCTCTCTTCATCCCAACATCTCTTCATTTCTGAAACTTTCTACAAATTTTCATCTTTGTCTCCTCAAGATAATGATCAGACATCCCTCCAGTTGCACCTCTCAGCACATTAACATCCGAAAGTCTCTCTTTCACACTCCTGTCAATTAACATGTAATCCAGTAACGCTCTCTGGCCATCTCTCCTACTTACATACTTATGTATGTCTCTTTTTAAACCAGGTATTCCCAATCACCAGTCCTTTTTCAGCACACAAATCTACAGGCCCTTCACCATTTCCATTTACAACACTGAACACCCCAAGTCCACTAATTATTCCCTCAACTGCCACATTACTCACCTTTGCATTCAAATCTCCCATCACTATAACCCTGTCTCGTATATCAAAACTGCTAATGCACTCGCTCAGCTTCTCCCAAAACACTCGCACCTCAAGATCTTTCTTCTCATGCCCAAGTGCATAGGCACCAATAATCACCCATCTCTCTCCATCCACTTTCAGTTTTACCCATATCAATCTAGAGTTTACTTTCTTACACTCTATCAGATACTCCCACAACTCCTTTTCAGGAGTCGTGCTACTCCTTCCTATGCTCTTGTCCTCTCACCAGCCCCAGACTTTATTACCAAAACATTCCTAAACCACTCTTCCCCTTTACCCTTGAGCTTTGTTCCACTCAGAGCCAAAACATCCAGGTTCCTTTCCTCAAACATACTACCTATCTATCCTTTTTTCTCATCTTGGTTACATCCACACACATATTTATACATATTTGGACTGGTGATTGGGAATACCTGGTTTAAAAAGAGAGATATGCGTAAGTATACGTATGTAAGTAGGAGAGATGGCCAGAGAGCCTTATTGGATTACGTGTTAATTGATAGGCGTGCGAAAGAGAGACTTTTGGATGTTAATGTGCTGAGAGGTGCAACTGGAGGGATGTCTGATCATTATCTTGTGGAGGCGAAAGTGAAGATTTGTAGAGGTTTTCAGAAAAGAGGGGAGAATGTTGGGGTGAAGAGAGTGGTGAGAGTGAGCGAGCTTGAGAAGGAGACTTGTGTGAGGAAGTACCAGGTGAGACTGAATACAGAATAGAAAAAGGTGAGAACAAAGGAGGTAAGGGGAGTGGGGGAGGAATGGGATGTATTTAGGGAAGCAGTGATGGCTTGCGCAAAAGATGCTTGTGGCATGAGAAGCATGGGAGGTGGGCAGATTAGAAAGGGTAATGAGTGGTGGGATGAAGAAGTAAGATTATTAGTGAAAGAGAAGAGAGAGGCATTTGGACTATTTTTTACAGGGAAATAATGCAAATGAGTGGGAGATGTATAAAAGAAAGAGGCAGGAGGTCAAGAGAAAGGTGCATGAGGTGAAAAAGAGGGCAAATGAGAGATGGGGTGAGAGAGTATCATTAGAATTTAGGGAGAATAAAAATGTTTTGGAAGGAGGTAAATAAAGTGCGTAAGACGAGGGAACAAATGGGAATTTCATTGAAGGGGGCTAATGGGGAGGTGATAACAAGTAGTGGTGATGTGAGAAGGAGATGGAGTGAGTATTTTGAAGGTTTGTTGAATGTGTTTGATGATAGAGTGACAGATCTAGAGTGTTTTGGTCGAGGTGGTGTGCAAAGTAAGAGGGGTAGGGAAAATGATTTGGTAAACAGAGAAGAGGTAGTAAAAGCTTTGCGGAAGATGAAAGCCGGCAAGGCAGTGGGTTTGGATGGTATTGCAGTGGAAGTTATTAAAAAAGGGGGTGACTGTATTGTTGACTGGTTGGTAAGGTTATTTAATGTATGTATGACTCATGATGAGGTGCTTGAGGATTGGCGGAATGCTTGCATAGTGCCATGGTACAAAGGCAAAGGGGATAAGAGTGAGTGCTCAAATTACAGAGGTATAAGTTTGTTGAATATTCCTGGTAAATTATATGGGAGGGTATTGATTGAGAGGGTGAAGGCATGTACAGAGCATCATATTGGGTAAGAGCAGTGTGGCTTCAGAAGTGGTAGAGGATGTGTGGATCAGGTGTTTGCTTTGAAGAATGTATGTTAGAAATACTTATAAAGCAAATGGATTTATATGTAGCATTTATGGATCTGGAGAAGGCATATGATAGAGTTGATAGAGATGCTCTGTGGAAGGTATCAAGAATATATGGTGTGGGAGGCAAGTTGTTAGAAGCAGTGAAAAGTTTTTATCGATGATGTAAGGCATGTGTACATGTAGGAAGAGAGGAAAGTGATTGGTTCTCATTGAATGTAGATTTGCGGCAGGGGTGTGTGATGTCTCCATGGTTGTTTAATTTGTTTATGGATGGGGTTGTTAGGGAGGTGAATGCAAGAGTTTTGGAAAGAGGGACAAGGATGCAGTCTGTTGGGGATGAGAGAGCTTGGGAATTGAGTCAGTTGTTGTTTGCTGATGATACAGTGCTGGTGGCTGATTCATGTGAGAAACTGTAGAAGCTAGTGACTTAGTTTGGTAAAGTGTGTGAAAGAAGAAAGTTGAGAGTAAATGTGAATAAGAGTAAGGTTATTAGGTACAGTAGGGTTGAGGGTCAAGTAAATTGGGAGGTAAGTTTGAATGGAGAAAAATTGGAGGAAGTGAAGTGTTTTAGATATCTGTGAGTGGATTTGGCAGCAGAGGGAACCATGGAAGCGGAAGTGAATCATAGGGTGGGGGAGGGGGCGAAAATTGTGGGAGCCTTGAAGAATGTAAGTTGAGAACATTATCTCGGAAAGCAAAAATGGGTATGTTTGAAGGAATAGTGGTTCCAACAATGTTGTATGGTTGCGAGGCGTGGACTATGGATAGGGTTGTGCGCAGGAGGGTGGATGTGCTGGAAATGAGATGTGTGAGGACAGTATGTGGTGTGAGGTGGTTTGATCGAGTAAGTAATGTAAGGGTAAGAGAGATGTGTGGTAACAAAAAGAGTGTGGTTGAGAGAGCAGAAGAGTGTGTTTTGAAATGGTTTCGTCACATGGAGAGAATGAGTGAGGAAAGATTGACCAAGAGGATATATGTGTCGGAGGTGGAGGGAGCGAGAAGAAGTGTGAGACCAAATTGGAGGTGGAAAGATAGAGTGAAGGGGGTTTTGTGTGATCCGGGCCTGAACATGCAAGAGGGTGAAAGGCGGGCAAGGAACAGAGTGAATTGGAACGATGTGGTATACCGGGGTTGACGTGCCGTCAGTGGATTGAACCATGGCATGTGAAGCATCTGGGGTAAACCATGGAAAGTTGTCTGGGGCCTGGATGTTGAAAGGGAGCTGTGGTTTCGGTGCATTATTACATGTCAGCTAGAGACTGAGTGTGAACGAATGGGGTCTTTGTTGTCTTTTCGTAGCGCTACCTCGCACACATGAGGGGGGAGGGTGTTGTTATTCCATATATGGCGGGGTGGCGATGGGAATGAATAAAGGCAGACTATGAATTATGTACATGGGTATATATGTATATGCCTGTTTGTATAAGTATGTATACATTGAGATGTATAGGTATGTATATGTGCTGTGTGTGGACGTGTATGAACATACATGTGTATGTGGGTGGGTTGGGCCATTCTTTCGTCTGTTTCTTTGCGCTACCTTGCTAACGCGGGAGACAGAGACAAAGCACAATAAATACATGAATATGAATACATATATACATAAACGCCCATACACTCATACATACGTTTACGTATCTATGTATACATACATATACATGCACTTAGACATATGCATATATGCACATGTACATATTCATACTTGCTTACCTTCATATATTCCTAACGCTAGCCTGACCCACAGGTAACTGCTGGAAATCCTCTCTCTGATTTTAATTTTCCAAAGGAAGGCACGGAGAAAGGGCCAAGTGAGGATTTTTCCTCTTAGTCTGTCATCTGTTCTTGATGCTACCTTGCTAATATGGGAAATAGCGAATATGTATGGAAAATATATATGCAGTCTGTTGTGGATGAGAGGGCTTGGGAAGTGAGTCAGTTGTTGTTTACTGATGATACTGTGCTGGTGGCCGATTCGGGTGAGAAACTGCCGAGGTTGGTGACTGAGTATGATAAAGTGTGTGAAAGAAGAAGGTTGAGAGTAAATGTGAATAAGAGCAAGTGTATTAGGTTCAGTAGGGTTAAAGGACAAGTTAATTGGGAAGTATGCTTGAATGGAGAAAAGCTGGAGTAAGTGAAGTGTTTTAGATATCTAGGAGTGGACGTAAAAGCAGATGGATCCATGGAAGCAGAAGTAAGTCACAGGGTGGGGGAGGGGGGTGAAGGCTCTAGGAGCGTTGAAGAATGTGTGGAAGGCTAGAACGTTATCTCAGAGAGCAAAAATTGAAGTTTTCGAAGGAATAGTGGTTCCAGCAATGTTATATGGTTGTGAGGCATGGGCTATAGATGGGGTTGTGCAGAGGAGGGTGCATGTGTTAGAAGTGAAATGTTTGAGGACAATATGTGGTGAGGTGGTTTAAGTAATCAAAGGGTAAGGGAGATGTGTGGAAATAAAAAGAGTGTCGTTGAGAGAGCAGAAGAAATTGTGTTGAAATGGTTTGGACACATGGAGTGAATGAGAGAAAAGATTGACAAAGGATGTATGTGTCAGAGGTGGAGGAAACAAGAAGTGAGAAACTGAATTGGAGGTGGAAGGATGGAATGAAAAAGATATTGAGCAATTGGGGCCTGAACATTCAGGGGGGGAGAGGCGTGCAAGGAATAGAATGATGTGTTATACTGTGGTCGATGTGCTGTCAATAGATTGAACCAGGGCTTGTGAAGCACCTGGAGTAAACCATGGAAAGGTTTGTGGGGTCTGGATATGGAAAGGGAGCTGTGGTTTCAGTGCATTACATATGACAGCCAGAGACTGAGTGTGAACGAATGTTTCCTTTTTTGTCTTTTTCTGGCTCTACCTCACTGTTGGGGGGGGTGTGCTTTTTCATGGGTGGTGGGGTGGCAACAGGAATGGATGAAGGCAGCAAGTATGAATATGTACATGTGTATAAATGTATTTGTCTGTGTATATGTATGTATACTTTAAACGCCCATACATATGCATGCATGGGCATTTATGTATCTACATCTGTATGGGGGTGGGTTGGGCCATTCCTTGTCTGTTTCCTTGTGAAAGTTCTGGGAGCGTTGAAAAATGTATGGAAGTCAAGAACGTTATCTTGGCAAGCAAAAATGGGTATGTTTGAAGGAATAGTGATTCCAACAATGTTATATGGTTGCGAGGTGTGGGCTATAGACAGAGTTGTGCAGAGGAGGGTGGATGTGCTGGAAATGAGATGTTTGAGGACAATATGTGGTGTGAGGTGGTTTGATTGGGTCAGTAATGAAAGGGTAAGAGAGATGTGTGTTAATCAAAAGAGTTTGGTTGAGAGAGCAGAAGAGGGTGTTTTGAAATGGTTTGGTCACATGGAGAGAGTGAGTGAGGAAAGATTGACAAAAAGGATATATGTGTCAGAGGTGAAGGGAACGAGGAGAAGTGGGAGACCAAATTGGAGGTGTAAAGATGGAGTGAAAAAGATTTTGAGTGATCGGGTTCTGAACATGCAGGAGGGTGAAAGGTGTGCAAGGAATAGAGTGAATTGGATTGATGTGGTATACCGGGGTTGACATGCTGTCAATAGATTGAAGCAGGGCATGTGAAGTGTCTGGGGTAAACCATGGAAAGTTTTGTGGGGCCTGGATGTGGAAAGGGAGCTGTGGTTTTGGTGCATTATGCATGACAGCTAGAGAATGAGTGTGAACGAATGTGGCCTTTGTTGTCTTTTCCTAGTGCTACCTCATGCATATGCGGGGGGAGGGGGTTGTCATTTCATGTGTGGTGGGGTGGCGACGGGAGACGGGAATGAATAAGGGCAGACTATGAATTGTGTACGTGTGTATATATGTATATGTCTGTGTTTGTATATATGTGTATACGTTGAGATGTATAGGTATGTATATGTGTGTGTGTGGACTTGTATGTATATACATGTGTATGTGTGTGGGTTGGGCCATTCTTTCATCTGTTACCTTGCGCTACCTTGCTAACTCGGGAGACAGCGACAAAGTATAATGAATTAATAAGAAATAAAAAATAATTAGAATTATACGTAATCGCTGTACATAAATGCCCATATACACACATATGAACATATATATACATAAATACACATACACCGACATTACATACACATTCATACTTGCTTGTGTTCATCCATTCCTGGCATTACCCTGCCCCACAGAAAAATGGCATTGCTATCACCTGCTTCAGCCAGGTAGTGCCAGGAATACAGACAGAAAAGGCCCATTTGTTCACACTCAGTTTCTAGCTGTCGTGTGTTATGTACCGACACCACAGCTCCCTATCCACATCCAGGCCCCACAGACCTTTCCATGGTTTATCTTAGATGCTTCACATTCCCTGGTTCAGTGCATTGACAGCACATCAATCCCAGTGTACCACATCATTCCAATTCACCGTTACCCAATGCATGTCCTAAACCCTCCTGTATATTTAGGCCGTGATTGCTTAAAAGCTTTTTTACCCCATCCTTCCATTTCTAGTTTGGTCTCCCCTTATTCCTTGTTCACTCCTCTTCTGACACATATATCCCCTTTATCAACCTTTCCTCATTCATTCTTTCCATATGTGCCAACTATTTCAGCACACCCTTGTCTGTTGTCTCAACTATACTTTGTATTCCCACACAATTCCCTTCCTCTTTTATTACTTACTTGATCAAACCACTTTACATCACATATTTTCCTCGAACATGTAATTTTGATACACCCTTCCTCCTCTACACAACTTCTTCAGTCCCTGCCCCTAATCCATATAATACTGTAGGGACTACTGTTCCATCAAACATACCCATTTTTTGCCCTCCCTGATAACATTCTCTCTTTACACACATTCTTCAGTGTATAATGCATGAAAACCAGAGCCTCCTGTCTATAACCAGACTCCATAGACCTTTTCATGGTTTCCCACTACTGCTTCATGTCCCGATTCAGCCCATTGGTAGCAAGTCATCCCCTGTACACTACATCTTTCCAATGCACCCTATTTCTTGCACAGCTCGTACATTCCTACATATTCAGACCCCGAACTATCAAAACATCTTTCACTCCATCCTTCCACCTCCTGTTTGGTTTTTGACTTCTCTTTGTTCCCTTCAATTACAACATGTATACCTTCTTAGTCATCCTATCCTCTTCAGTATGTTCAACCATTGCAGCACACCCTCTTCAGCTTTCACACACATATCTCTTACTACCATACCTCTCTCTTACCCTATCTTTTCTTATTCAGTCAACCCACCCTTTGCACCACATTGATTCCTCAGACTTCATTTCCGACATGTCCACCTTCTTTACTTTTCGTCTAGGGCCTATGCTTCGCTCCCATACAGCACTGACAGGACTACTGTACCATCAGACATGCTTATATTTCTCTGCTTCAGCCCCCTTGGTTCCATTTGCTGCCATATAAACTCCCAGGTATCTAAAACTCGCTACTTCCTCCAAGGCCTCTTCATTCAAACTCCCACTCCAAATACACATTTACCCTCAACATTCTCTTTTCATTCGCTTCCGAAACTTGTACAACAACTGACTTACCTCTGAGGTCCCCCACCCTCAACAGACTGCATTCCTGCTCCTCTCTCCAAGGCCATTTCATTCCCTCCTCCTCATTACTGCATACATATCAAATTTGATAGCCATGGTGACATCACACACCTTTGCTGCTGACACACCTTCACAGAAACCACTCGCTCTCCTCTTTTTCCACCTTTACACACTATTCTCAACAAAGTAATTTCATTGCTTATAGCAACTTTCTTCCCACAACATATATTCGTAACACCTTTCACAGAGCATCTTTGTCAACCGTCATACACTTACTCCAGACCCTTACATGTTTCATACAAGTCTTATTTCTCTTGAGTGTTTCTTGCATATGTCATTCGAAGTGAATGCCTGTTCCACACCAATTCTTCCATTTTTGAAACTAACCAAGATGAAAGGAAGGGAGTGTTAGGTAGAATGTTTGAGAAAAACCAGGAAGTTGTGTCTCATGAGTGAAACAAAGCTAAAGGGGAAAGGGAAGAATGGTTTGGGAATGTCATATTGGTAAAGATAAATGTTAAGTTGAGGATGAGGGCTAAGGAAGGGGTAGCACTGCTGCTAATGGAGGAGTTGTGTAATAGTGTAAGGAAATGAGTTGCAGAGGATGTGGGTGAAAATGAAGTGGATTACTTGGATGATTGTAAATATGTATGTGCGTAGAAATGAGAGAACTAAGGAAGAGAGGTGACTATCATGGGAGGAGCTGCATGATTGCGTCAGTATTTTTGATGGAAGGAATCTAGTATTAATGATGAATGATTTGAATGCGAGATTGTGTTATAAGGTAGTTGAGGGAATAATTGGGGTACATAGGATGCTAGTTATTATGAATGAGAATGGAGAACAGCTTGTGGAATCCTTTACTGAAATAGGACTGATGATTGGGAGTGCATGTTTTGAGATGAAGGACATATGTAATTATGCATAGGTTGTTAGGAAAAATGGAAAAGGGGCATTATTGAATTATATATTTATTGAGAGGTTTGCAAAGCAGACACTTGTAGATGTAAATGTGCTGAGAGTTGTTGCTTGTTAAATGTCTATAATTACGATTGCTTTGTGGAGGTGAGGGTAAAAGTTTCTATAGGCTTTAGTAAAAGAGAAAATGATATATGTGGAGGAGAGTTGTGAAAATAGGTGACCTTGGAAAAGATGCTTTTGAGAAGAGATATCAGGAGAGAATTTGTGTAGAATGGCAAATGAAGCTTTGGTAGTGCTTATATGTGCAGGAGAAGTGTGTGGCATGCAAAAGGTGGGAGGTGGACTGGTGAGAAAGGGTAGTGAGTGATGGCATGAGAAAGTTAAGCTGCTGGTGAGAGAAAATGGAGGGATATGGGCATTATTTGCAGGGAAGGAGTGCAAATGATAAGGAAATGTTAAAGATAAAGTGGTAGGAGGTCAAGAGGGAATGGCATTGGCTGAAGAGGGCAAAATAGAGTTGGGGGTAGAGTGTCAACAAATCTCAGGACGAATAAGAAAATTTGTAAGAAGTGGGTAAATATGAGGAAAAATACAACAAATGGGAATGTTTGTGAACTAAGGGAAATGGGAAATGATAGCAGGTAGGAATGAGGTGGAGAGGAAAAGAGCAGGTAGGAATGAGGTGGAGAGGAAAAGGAGTTGAGTATTTTAGAGGATTGTTTAATGTGTTTTTTTATAGGATGGCAGGTGCGAGATTTGTTTATAGGATGGCAGGTGCGAGATGTTTTAGATGCAGGAATATGCTAAAGCAGTCATGGCAAGTGGTTTGGTGAAAAGAGAAAAGGTGGTAAAAGCCTTTAGTAAGTTGAAATGTAGAAAGCAGCTGGAGTAGATGTTATAGCAATTGAATTTGTTAAAAAGAGGAGCAACTATGTTGTTGATTGGTTAGTTAGAAAAAGACAACAAATGGAAATGTTTGTGACCTTTAGGGAAATGGGAAATGGTAGTAGGTAGGAATGAGGTGGAGAGGAAAAGGAATTGAGTATTTTAAAGGGTGGTTTGATGTGTTTGTTTATAGGATGGCTGATGCGAGATATTTTAGATGCGTGGATATGCTAAATGAGAGAGTCATGGCAAGTGGTTTGGTGAAAAGAGAAGAGGTGATAAAAGCCTTTTGTAAGTTGAAATGTAGAAAGCAGCTGGAGTAGATGTTATAGCAATTGAATTTATTAAAAAAAGGGGCAACTGTGTTGTTGATTGGATAGAATTTTTTGGTGTATGTGTGGATCGTGGTGTTGTGCATATGGATTAGCAGAATGCCTGTTTAGTGCCATTGTTTAAAGGCAAGGGAGACAAAGGTGAGTGTTTGAATTACTGTGGGATAAGTTTGATGAGTGTACCTGGTAAGTTGTGTGGGAAAATGGTGATTGGGAGGGTGTAGGCATGCACAGAGCATCAGACTGGGGAGGAACAATGTGGCTGTAGGAGTGTTAGAGGGTGAGTGAGAAATACCGCAGGATTTGCACGTGGATTTTATGGATCTTGAGAAGGCTTATGATAGGGTTGACAGAGATGCTTTTTGGAAGGATGTTATGAATATGTGGTGTATGAGGAAAGCCATTAGAGAAGCAGTTTGGAGCTTTTATATGGAGAATAATGCATTTGTGTGAAGAATTAGAGAGGAGGGCGATTGGTTCCAGGTAAAGGTGAGTCTCTGTCAGGGGTGTGTGATGTCACTGTGGTTGTTAAATGGTGTGGATGGGTTGGTGAGGGAAGTGAATGCAAGGGTTTTGGACAGAGGGGCAGGTATGTAGCCTTTTGGGGATGTGGGGGGCCTGGGAATTTATTCACTTGTGTGTTGATTACATGGTGCTGGTGGCAAATTTATGAGGGAAACTCCAGAAATTGGTTTGGGAGTATGCACAAAAGGAGAATGTTGAGAGTATATGTGAATAAAAGTTAAGTTATTAGGTTTAGCAGTGGAAATAGACAGATTAGTTGGGGTTTGAGTTTGGTTGGAGAAATCTTGAAAGATGTGAAGTATTTTAGATACCATGGAGTGGACATGGTAGTGAATGGAACTTCAGGAGCTGAAGTGAGTTGTAGGGTTGGGAAGTGGATGAAGTTCCAGGGAGCACTGAGGAATGTGTAAAGAGAGAGGTCAGTATCTGAGAGCATGAAGATGGGCATGTTGGAAAGCATAGTGGTGGTCTATTTATGTAAGGCATGAGCTATGAATTATGAAAATGTATGTAAGAGGCTGAATGTTTTGGAAATAACATGTTTTGGGATAGCATGTGGTGTGAGGAGAGTTGATTGAGTAAGAATGATAGGACAAGAGAGGTGTAATAAAAAGAGTATGATTGAGAGAGTTGAAGAGGTTGTGTCGAAAGGTTTTGGACATGAGGGAATAATGAGTGAAGAGAGGTTGATAAGGGGAATGGATACATCAGAAGTGGAGGGAATAAGGATAAGAAAGAGACTGAATGGGGGATGAACAGATGGAGTAAATTAGGTTTTTTTTGAGTACTTGGGGTCTTGATAATCAGGAGGGGTGTAAGGTGTGCAGGGGATATAGTGAATCTGTTGACTACCATCTGTCAGTGCCTCTCCTAATAACTTACTTCTCTCCGAGATCCAGTTATTTGATAATGTCCTTCATGGCCCCTTTCTTTTATCCAGCTATGATTTCCACTCGCGATTCCAGTTTGTAGGTGGTGTCTGTGCTTATTCCAACATCAAAACTCCTGTTGCATATCTCGAGGACCCTGAGTTCCCAATCTTTATTGTTATGTTGCTGAAGTTCTGTTTTCCAACTACCACGCTTTTCCTGTGTTTTGCCTACTTCTCTCTTAATTCTACAAATTTTACATCTTTTTTCGACTATCCAAACTCCTGTCATGAGGCTGTGACATCCTCTCACATATGCAAGCTGAGATCCTCTACCAAGGGAATTTCATCATTCGCCATAGGGACTGGTTGAATTCTTTTTCATTAAGTCTTTTGCCTCATACTTGCTGCTTGCATTCTTTTTCATTAAGTCTTTTGCCTCATACTTGCTGCTTGCATTCTTTTTCATTAAGTCTTTTGCCTCATACTTGCTGCTTGCATTCTTTTTCATTAAGTCTTTTGCCTCATACTTGCTGCTTGCATTCTTTTTCATTAAGTCTTTTGCCTCATACTTGCTGCTTGCATTCTTTTTCATTAAGTCTTTTGCCTCATACTTGCTGCTTGCATTCTTTTTCATTAAGTCTTTTGCCTCATACTTGCTGCTTGCATTCTTTTTCATTAAGTCTTTTGCCTCATACTTGCTGCTTGCATTCTTTTTCATTAAGTCTTTTGCCTCATACTTGCTGCTTGCATTCTTTTTCATTAAGTCTTTTGCCTCATACTTGCTGCTTGCATTCTTTTTCATTAAGTCTTTTGCCTCATACTTGCTGCTTGCATTCTTTTTCATTAAGTCTTTTGCCTCATACTTGCTGCTTGCATTCTTTTTCATTAAGTCTTTTGCCTCATACTTGCTGCTTGCATTCTTTTTCATTAAGTCTTTTGCCTCATACTTGCTGCTTGCATTCTTTTTCATTAAGTCTTTTGCCTCATACTTGCTGCTTGCATTCTTTTTCATTAAGTCTTTTGCCTCATACTTGCTGCTTGCATTCTTTTTCATTAAGTCTTTTGCCTCATACTTGCTGCTTGCATTCTTTTTCATTAAGTCTTTTGCCTCATACTTGCTGCTTGCATTCTTTTTCATTAAGTCTTTTGCCTCATACTTGCTGCTTGCATTCTTTTTCATTAAGTCTTTTGCCTCATACTTGCTGCTTGCATTCTTTTTCATTAAGTCTTTTGCCTCATACTTGCTGCTTGCATTCTTTTTCATTAAGTCTTTTGCCTCATACTTGCTGCTTGCATTCTTTTTCATTAAGTCTTTTGCCTCATACTTGCTGCTTGCATTCTTTTTCATTAAGTCTTTTGCCTCATACTTGCTGCTTGCATTCTTTTTCATTAAGTCTTTTGCCTCATACTTGCTGCTTGCATTCTTTTTCATTAAGTCTTTTGCCTCATACTTGCTGCTTGCATTCTTTTTCATTAAGTCTTTTGCCTCATACTTGCTGCTTGCATTCTTTTTCATTAAGTCTTTTGCCTCATACTTGCTGCTTGCATTCTTTTTCATTAAGTCTTTTGCCTCATACTTGCTGCTTGCATTCTTTTTCATTAAGTCTTTTGCCTCATACTTGCTGCTTGCATTCTTTTTCATTAAGTCTTTTGCCTCATACTTGCTGCTTGCATTCTTTTTCATTAAGTCTTTTGCCTCATACTTGCTGCTTGCATTCTTTTTCATTAAGTCTTTTGCCTCATACTTGCTGCTTGCATTCTTTTTCATTAAGTCTTTTGCCTCATACTTGCTGCTTGCATTCTTTTTCATTAAGTCTTTTGCCTCATACTTGCTGCTTGCATTCTTTTTCATTAAGTCTTTTGCCTCATACTTGCTGCTTGCATTCTTTTTCATTAAGTCTTTTGCCTCATACTTGCTGCTTGCATTCTTTTTCATTAAGTCTTTTGCCTCATACTTGCTGCTTGCATTCTTTTTCATTAAGTCTTTTGCCTCATACTTGCTGCTTGCATTCTTTTTCATTAAGTCTTTTGCCTCATACTTGCTGCTTGCATTCTTTTTCATTAAGTCTTTTGCCTCATACTTGCTGCTTGCATTCTTTTTCATTAAGTCTTTTGCCTCATACTTGCTGCTTGCATTCTTTTTCATTAAGTCTTTTGCCTCATACTTGCTGCTTGCATTCTTTTTCATTAAGTCTTTTGCCTCATACTTGCTGCTTGCATTCTTTTTCATTAAGTCTTTTGCCTCATACTTGCTGCTTGCATTCTTTTTCATTAAGTCTTTTGCCTCATACTTGCTGCTTGCATTCTTTTTCATTAAGTCTTTTGCCTCATACTTGCTGCTTGCATTCTTTTTCATTAAGTCTTTTGCCTCATACTTGCTGCTTGCATTCTTTTTCATTAAGTCTTTTGCCTCATACTTGCTGCTTGCATTCTTTTTCATTAAGTCTTTTGCCTCATACTTGCTGCTTGCATTCTTTTTCATTAAGTCTTTTGCCTCATACTTGCTGCTTGCATTCTTTTTCATTAAGTCTTTTGCCTCATACTTGCTGCTTGCATTCTTTTTCATTAAGTCTTTTGCCTCATACTTGCTGCTTGCATTCTTTTTCATTAAGTCTTTTGCCTCATACTTGCTGCTTGCATTCTTTTTCATTAAGTCTTTTGCCTCATACTTGCTGCTTGCATTCTTTTTCATTAAGTCTTTTGCCTCATACTTGCTGCTTGCATTCTTTTTCATTAAGTCTTTTGCCTCATACTTGCTGCTTGCATTCTTTTTCATTAAGTCTTTTGCCTCATACTTGCTGCTTGCATTCTTTTTCATTAAGTCTTTTGCCTCATACTTGCTGCTTGCATTCTTTTTCATTAAGTCTTTTGCCTCATACTTGCTGCTTGCATTCTTTTTCATTAAGTCTTTTGCCTCATACTTGCTGCTTGCATTCTTTTTCATTAAGTCTTTTGCCTCATACTTGCTGCTTGCATTCTTTTTCATTAAGTCTTTTGCCTCATACTTGCTGCTTGCATTCTTTTTCATTAAGTCTTTTGCCTCATACTTGCTGCTTGCATTCTTTTTCATTAAGTCTTTTGCCTCATACTTGCTGCTTGCATTCTTTTTCATTAAGTCTTTTGCCTCATACTTGCTGCTTGCATTCTTTTTCATTAAGTCTTTTGCCTCATACTTGCTGCTTGCATTCTTTTTCATTAAGTCTTTTGCCTCATACTTGCTGCTTGCATTCTTTTTCATTAAGTCTTTTGCCTCATACTTGCTGCTTGCATTCTTTTTCATTAAGTCTTTTGCCTCATACTTGCTGCTTGCATTCTTTTTCATTAAGTCTTTTGCCTCATACTTGCTGCTTGCATTCTTTTTCATTAAGTCTTTTGCCTCATACTTGCTGCTTGCATTCTTTTTCATTAAGTCTTTTGCCTCATACTTGCTGCTTGCATTCTTTTTCATTAAGTCTTTTGCCTCATACTTGCTGCTTGCATTCTTTTTCATTAAGTCTTTTGCCTCATACTTGCTGCTTGCATTCTTTTTCATTAAGTCTTTTGCCTCATACTTGCTGCTTGCATTCTTTTTCATTAAGTCTTTTGCCTCATACTTGCTGCTTGCATTCTTTTTCATTAAGTCTTTTGCCTCATACTTGCTGCTTGCATTCTTTTTCATTAAGTCTTTTGCCTCATACTTGCTGCTTGCATTCTTTTTCATTAAGTCTTTTGCCTCATACTTGCTGCTTGCATTCTTTTTCATTAAGTCTTTTGCCTCATACTTGCTGCTTGCATTCTTTTTCATTAAGTCTTTTGCCTCATACTTGCTGCTTGCATTCTTTTTCATTAAGTCTTTTGCCTCATACTTGCTGCTTGCATTCTTTTTCATTAACTCTTTTGCCTTAAACTTGCTGCTTGCATTCTTTTTCATTAAGTCTTTTGCCTCATACTTGCTGCTTGCATTCTGTGGATTTCTGCGTTGCCCAAATTGATTTTCTCTGTGTCTACAAAGGTCTTGTAACCATCTAAGTCTGCTTTTTATCTTATTCAGTTGTGCATCTGTCAGGTTGATTAGTAATATAATGATACCTTTAGTGTAATTATTGAGATATTTTTAATCCTAGGATTCAAGGATGTTAAACTTGATATAGTAATTTCTGGTGGTTTGCCTTTCTTATGGTTTTGCCACTCTAATACTTTCATAGTTGTCCCATTTTGTAGTTTTTGTTTGTCAGGTTTCTCGTTAGTTCCTTTAAGTACTTCTAAAAATGGGTTATGTTTGTTTTCATGTCTGTTCCCATTCTGCTTGTAGCATACCTTTCAGCTGTTTTATATATTGTGTGTATCTTATTATTTCTTTTATCCATTTCTTATTTCTTACTCCTGGACTGACTCTATTCATTTTCCTCTGTTCTTCCTGTTTACCATCAGCTTTGTTTTACAGTGTTCTGTTGGGTTCAGCTATTTTCCTACTTTTGTTTACTGTCTCTCCCATGCCCTTTCCCATTTCTCCATTTACTGTTATTTTCTCCTGGCCTTTTTCATTGACTCTTGGCTCTTTCACATGTGAAATCCTTGCCTGTCTCTCCTGATCTGTGAATTGTTCCACCCCAGCAACAGTTTCAACATTGTCTGTCTTCCCCATCAGATTTCTGTTCACCCCATTTTGTATTTCATATGAAGTTGTCTCCCTTATTCTTTGGTATCTTTTTCTTGTGATATTGTTCCCTTTGAGGTACTGGAAACCTGATAGTCAGGCTGTTATAGGTAGATTAAGTTATTGATAAATGAATAGATAAATACATAGTGGTTTATTGAATTCAAGCACTAACTCGGCTGAAAATATCTAGCTGAGATAGTATAGAACTGGAAGATCGTAATAGTATCTAGTTGATTAATCACAAGAGAGCTGAAGATCAGGTTGGGGCTGGATACCTCTATACTTGCGTTCAGGTTCCTCATAGTCGTCTCTGCTCTCTTCATTGTCTTTGGCTCTTGTATTCTTGTTGATTTTTGGTTCATCTGTGAATTATTTATATTCACATGCATCACAAACTAATGGTAGCCTAGATTTTTAATTAGAATGTGTACGGCAGCAAATGGATTATTGGGGTTAGGAAGGAAGAGTTGGCTCAGGTTGCAGGTATATTGAGGATCATGTATGTGATAATGATGACATAGATGCATTATGGAAGATGTTACTGAGAGGTGCAGGGCCTTTAGAACTTTAATCATTGTTGCCATAGGAGAGGTCATTTTATGTTAGACAAAATTTTGTCTTTGAAGTTATTTCTGTTGCACTGAAGTCTTGACAGGAGTTGTATGGATATGACTGCAAAAAGAAAAAAGAAGAGTATGGACATACTGATATGAAATGTTGAAGCTGATATGTTGTGTGAAGCTGGTTGATCATATGATGAATAGCAATGTAAGAGTGAGGTGGTAGTAAGTGGAGCCAGAATGAGAGAGTTAACTAAGGGAAGTATTGAAATGGTTCAGATACATGAAGTGAATGAACAAAAAAGAACACGAGGATCTATGTGTGTCAGAAGTGAAGGGAGCACAGGGAAGGTGCAAATTGAGAAGGCTTTGGGAAGGCTTAGGGGTATTGGGGCCTGAACATTAAGGAGGTTTAGATGGTATACACAGGATTGAGAGAATTGTTTGACATGGTATATCTCAAATGGATGTGCTGTTAGTGGTATAAACCAGGGCATGTGAAATGGTAAAGGTAAACCATGAAGTAATCTGTTAGCTTTGGTTGAGGATGATGGGCTCTGTTTCAGTGAATTATGATTGTAGAGAGTGTATGTATTCAAATGAGGCTATTGTTTGCTTGTTCTTGATCCTACCTTACTAGGTTTGGAATAGAAGTTAGGCAGTCTGTTGGAGATGAGAGGGCCTGGGAAGTAAGTCAGTTGTTGTTTGCCAATGATACAGCTCTAGTGGCTGATTCATGTGAGAAACTGCAGAAGTTGGTGACTGAATTTGGAAAAGTGTGTGAAAGGAGAAGTAGGGTTTAGGAACAAGTTAATTTGGATGTAAGTTTGGATGGAGAAAAATTGGAGAAAGTGAAGTGTTTTAGATATCTGGGATAGACTTAGCAGAAAATGGAACCATGGAAGCAGAAGTGAGTCACAGGGTGGGGGAGGGGGTGAAGGTTCTGGGAAAGATGAAGAATGTTTGGAAGGAGAGAACGTTATCTCAGAGAGCAAAAATGGGTATGTTTGAAGGAATACTCATTCCACCAATGTTATATGGTTATGAGGCATGAGCTACAGAGACGGTTGTACAGATGAGGGTGGATGTGTTGGAAATGAAATGTTTGAGGACAATATGTGGTGTGAGGAAAGAGGTGTGGTTGAGAGAGCAGAATAGGGTGTGTTGAAATGGTTTGGACATATGGACAGAATGAGTGAGGAAAGTTGATAATGAGGATATATGTGTCAGAGGTGGAGGGAACAAGGAGAAGTAGGAGACCAAACTGGAGGTAGAAGGACAGAGTGAAAAAGATGTTGAGCGATCAGGGCATGAACATACAGGAGGGTGGGAGGTGTGCAAGGAATAGAGTGAATTGGAATGATGTGATATACTGGGGTTGACGTGCTGTCAATGGACTGAACTGGGGCATGTAAAACGTCTGGGGTAAACCATGGAAAGGTGTGTGGGGCCTGGATGTGGATAGGGAGCTGTGGTTTTGGTGCATTACACATGACAGCTAGAGACTGAGTGTGAACGAATGTGGCCTTTTTGTCTGTATTCCTGGCACTGCCTTGCTGAAGCAGAGGATAGATATGCTGTTTTCCTGTGTGTGTGTATGTGAGGGAGGGGAGTGTAGCAACAGGAATGGATGAAGGCAAGCAAGTATGAATATGTACATGTGTATGTATGTAATGTCTGCTTATGTATATTTATGTATATGTTATGTATATGTGTGTATGTGGGCGGTTATGAGTGGATGGGCCATTCTTCGTCTGTTTCCGGACACAACCTCTGATGCGGGAAACAGCGATTATATATGAAAAATATTTTTATCATTATTATCTCTGAGGATAGGAGAGAAAGAATACTTTCCATGTATTCCCTGCATGTCATAGGTGATTGAAAGGGGAGGGAGCATGGGGTTAGAAATCCTCCCTCCCTTTTTTTTAATTTTTCAAAAGAAGGAACAGAGAAAGGAGCGAAGTGAGGGTATTCCCTCTAAGGCTCAGTCCTCTATTCTTAACGCTACCTCGCTAATGCGGGAAATGGGGAATGTATGAAAAAGAAAATTTATTTTGATTATTATTATTATTGTTATTGTATGAAGACAATGATTGAGTGTCCAGAGGAGCTTTGCTGTGGAAAGTAGGCTTTGGTTTCGGTGCATTGTACATCACAGCTTGAGAATGGATGTGTGCAAATGTGGCCAATCTTATTTTTCATTGCTGATGCCTTTTTAAGGCAGAAAAAGAAATAAGCATGAAAAATTAATATTAATGTCAATATTGCTGTTATTATCTTATATTATTATTATTATTATTATTACAGGTGTCCCACATTTATTCCGAGGGTTGCATTCCTAGAAAGCGGCAGTATAAGTGAATTGGGTATAAACGAAGATAGGTTTCCGTAGTAAAAGGGGAGTTCCATTCCCAGCTGATGCCAAAGTCCTCCTTTTGACGAAGATTCTGTAAAGTAGTAAGTTTTCATGCATACACTAATAGCAATTTAACAAAAATTTTTATAAATGTTATTTAATGAGCATTTTCAGTGAGTATACTGTATTCGCAAATACATTCTAATTTCTGCATGAGGAGAAGCTGATGTCAGGCAAGTTTAGAAAAACTATAGGGTTGCATGAGGAGAGGGTGGTGTAGCTACTGGACTTGCTCTGTGCGTGGTCAAGTGCTGAGGCTCACCATTCTCATGTGTTTAGATTATGATTTTGTATTTAGAGGGCTAATATCTTTTTTGCCTTCATCATTTGTAGAAGCATTTTTAGGATAGTTTGGGTATACCATATCACTGACAGTGAGAACTTTTCAAGTCAGCAAGTATGGAATGGCCTCACTCATTAAATTCAAGGATTGTGGCTACTATAGATATTTAGTGTGGTGCCCCCATTATGATAGTTTTCAGGACCTATAAATTTTAAGAATAGTCTCTTAAGTTTGTGTTTTACCATTGAAAAGACTTTTTTCTGGGAAAAAAAAAGAAATGCACACATGTATTATTATTATTATTATTATTATTAATTATTATTATCATCCCTGGGGAAAGGGGAGAAAGAATACTTTCTTCATACTCCCTGCGTGTCGTAAAAGGCAACTGAAAGGGGAGGGAGCAGGGGGCTGGAAACCCTCCCTTCATGTTTTTAAATTTTCCAAGGGAGGGAACAGCGAGGGGGACCAGGTTAGGATGTTCTTTCTAAGGCTCAGTCCTCTGTTCTTAATGCTACCTCGCTAATGCGGGAAATGGCGAATATCAATGAAAAAAATTATTATTAATTATTATTACTATTATTATTATTGTTGTTATTATACTTAATTGCTGTTTCCTGCATCAGCAAGGTAGTGCCAGGAAACACATGAAGAATGGTCCATCCACTCACATACACTCATATAAACATTAACGCCTATACACGCACATATACATAACATATACATACACATACACAGACATATATATGTACACCTGTACATATTCATATTTCCTTGCCTTCAGCCATTCCTGTCGTTACCCCGCCACACAGGAAATAACATTGCTACCCCCCCGCTTCAGCGAGGTAGTGCCAGGAAAACAGATAAAAAAAAAAAGGCCACATTCATTCACACTCAGTCAATAACGGTCATGTGTAATGCACCAAAATCACAACTCCCTATCTACATCCAGGCCCTACAGACCTTTCCATGGTTTATCCCAGACACTTTACATGCCCTGGTAAAATGATAATGCATTGTCCTCGGTATACCACATCGTTTCAATTCACTTTATTCTATGCAAAATCTCAGTTATGTTTTTGAGACAATTTTCAAAGCAACTTATGTTTTTCAGTTTCGGTTGGCAGCCTTTGCTTATCAGACAAAAGTTTAGAAAGAAGAAAAAAGATATATAGAAATATTTCAATTCTCATTCCCTCTGCCACAGCAATTGGTGTACTTGCCACCTATTTTTTTGTGGTACTGGTGATTATCATTTTCCATGTGCTTTCTGGTATAGTGTTTTATGCTGGTCTTGCAATTTTGTGTATTTTTTTTGCATCCTGGATTACTATTGTGGACATTAACCCCTTTCAAGCATTGTCAGCAATTGCTTGACAGCCCCCCCAAAGCTGTGTATGTCTAGTACAAAGCACAAGAGGAACCTTTTAAGCCCCAAAAAGATGGAGTTGTGCATTAAGTAGTGCTTATTTGCTTGCATATATTAGTTCTCCTCCATATGTAAAACATGGGTAAAACACTGAATATACAGTCCTCATTTTATGTGGGATCACTATATGCAGTTACACTGTTATGTGAGGAACCTACTTCTACCAGTTCTTCTTTGTATCCAGTCAGAATTTACTAGAATTTGTGTGTGTGTAGTATAAAGTGCATTATAACTTCCTCAGAGGTTGTTGAGTGGAGTGAGCATGGATCCTGGGTGTAACACACTATGTCCCAGCCAGCTTGTCATTGTTGTGTTTACCATCATTGTGTGCTGATCTGTGCTACTGGTGCAGTTTGTGTATACCTGTTCATGTGATTTACCTGCAATCTGCTGCGTTTGCATTTGTTGATATGGCATCCAAATGTCCAGCAACATCTTTTGCCCCAGAATCGGCAATTAAATGCAAGAGAAGTGCTCCGACCATAGAAAAATGGCTAGAAATCCAGTGATGCTGGTGAGGGAGTATCAGCATGGTAGAAAGTGTTCCAAAACATCAGTGAGGGTTGGCTGATGGAGTAGGTGTGGGTCATAGGTGGAGCATGCCTCATTCCTGCCAGTGGATCAGTCTCGCAGTGGTTGGATCTGTGTGATTTGGGTATACCTGATAATTTGACTTTCCTGCAACCGACTGTTTTTGTGTTTGTTAACATGGCATCCAAACGTCCAGCATCATCTTCTATCTCAGGACCAGCTATTAAGTGGAAGGGAACCTCTCCAACCCTAGAAATGCTGATGGTGGTGAGGGAAAAACATAATTGCTAGGACAATTAACACGGTCAGGGAAGTGAGATCCGAGCCGATAGCAACCACACCCTACACCAAGGCACACCATACACAGAGATACACCATACTCAAATATACAAACATGTGGACACACACACGTGTTCGTAACACCCCCCTCCTTAAAGGAGAAAATTCCAGGAAGAGGAATTTTCTCACGCTAAGAGTGGGATAAACAATCAGCTAACACATTATGTGCGCAGGCAATATGGTGAATATCTAAATTATACTCTTGAAAGAAACAAGGCCCACCTGATTAATTTCTGACTCCAATCCCGTAACTTAACATTTTGAAAGGGGTTGGTAGTCAGTACACTCTAAAATTATTGTCTGAAGGACACAAATATATGGAAAGGGTTATATTACAAATAACAGATGAAGGTTCCTTCTCCATGATGGGGCTATCTGTTTGGGCTCAACCTTCTCTCTGTCCTCCTGCATGAGGACCTCACCAGCATCAACATCACTGGCATTCACAGCTAATCTGGTTGAAGCCTGCAAAATATAACAGTTACAAAGTAGAGTTCCTAACTGATGAGAGAGGCTTCTCACACTGCTCATTCTACATAGATCTGACATCTTTCTTTAATAAATCTGTCAAGGGGATTGCAACTGTGAAAAGTTACTAATAAACATTCTGTAATACCCAACTATACCCATAAAACGTCTCGGTTCTCTCTGAGATCGGGGGCACTCATCCACGGGCTAATACTTGGACCCTTACGGTCGGTGGAAGGAGGGAACTGACAAACCTCTGGCAAAACTCTGGGTACATCGACAGGAGGGCAGACCTTTTTACCCGTCACTTCCCAGGCAGGTGCTAAAGCTTCTCCTACGTCCATATCATGGCTTCAATCCTCACCGACTGACAGCAAGCCGGACCTCCGCTAACGTTGTTTTGCCTTCCTACTTCATGTTCGACCCTCCGTCTTCCCAAGTTTCCGAGACATTCACAGCTACGTTGTAAACTTCGTCACCCACGGCTCTCCCAAGCACCGCTGGACGTAGGATGATGCAGACTGGCACTGTCGGTTCAAAGGAGGAGGTCACTACTGAGATATGGTTTAAGCATGTTGATGTGGCATAATCTCCGACATCTGCACCTATTGGGGGTAGAGACAAGATAATTTGAGTCTCCTACGCTCCGGATAATGGTGTAGGGACCCTGAAAACGGATAGCCAAGGGTTGACCTGGCTGCTGTAGTAGAAGCCACACCTCGTCGCCTGTCTCTACACTTCTAAATCGAGACCATGTGTCAGGCCACCTCGTCCTTCATTCCCGACTCTCTCTTGAATGGGCTCGTGACAAATCCTCAGTCTCACCCACTGACTCTTGTACGGACTTGAAACCAGCACAGGAGGTATCACACAGCTTCTCCTCACTGATTTCATCCTCAGAAGATGTCCTCAAATCCTGAGTCTCTTGAGTGGGCTCGAGACGAATCCTCAGTCTCACCCACTGACTCTTGTACGGACTTGAAACTAGCACAGGAGGTATCACACAGCTTCTCACTAATTTCATCCTCAGAAGACGTCCTCAAATCCTCCGTCACAGCAGAGTCTACACCAGGAGAGAGGGTATCACACAGCTTCCTCTCGCTGGTCTCACTCTCAAGAAGAGTGTAACAGTGGCCGGAGGAGGTTCTTGGCAATGGGCCCACAATGTCAACTATAACTCGGTCAAACAGACCTTCAAATGGGGAATATGAACTCGCCCGTCTCTACATTTCTGAATTGAGACCTTCTGAAAAGGCTTTCCCAACACGGAGCGACATCCCGGCAGACACCAGGCCAATATACATTTCGCCACACTCGGTCCAGGGTCTTCCTCACCCCTAAATGACTGGCAAAGCTTGAGTCATGCACAAGCTTCAAAAAATCTCCCTCTTGTAGGGACGCGGCACTAACACCTGGTTAACTGCCTGCCACTCCTCGTCTTCCCCATTACATGACACTGAACACCACCTCCTCAGGTCTCACTCTCAGGGAGAGTTTTCACTCCTTGCGTTTCAATGGCTATGTCCTCAGGCACACGGCCTGCCGTGCCAGCTGTCCTGGACCTGGCACCATTGTGGTTGTAGACTATCTGTGGTACCTCTTCTTCAAGCTGCACTGTCTCCGTGGACTTCACCGGGCCCGTAGGCAACACCGGCACTGGGTTCATCTTCCCACCTCCTAGGTCACTGCCTAACACAAAGTCCACGTCTAAGACAGGCAATGTATCTACAATACCTACAAGGTCATGGTCTGTGAAGAAATCTATTTCTACTCTCACATCGACTAGTGGAGCTTCCTTGGGACCCGATTGTCCATACAGCAAGACTTGGTCTCCTAACTCTTCTCATGGCACCAAGCCATCCAACATCAGAGACTGTAACGCACCAGAATCCTGTAATACGGTCACTTTTTGTTGTACACCACATCTACTAACATAGCCCTCTAACAGGAATGCATGTAGTTCCCACAGAACAGATCCTATAATAAGGACAGGTTAATCAGCAGTCTCGCAACCCCTCACTTTCCTAAGAGTGGGAATAGCCTCGCCTACTTTACTAAATTGACCCTAGAATTAAGAAGAGACTCACGGGCCTACATTTAAAATTTAAAGGAGTAGAGTCTCTGGATTCCTTCTCCTGCACCCAGCAATCACTCACCTGGTGCCCAACCTTGCCACAGCAAAAGCAAATCTTAACTCTGAGTATTTCCCCTGACTTTTATGAGTTACCGGCAAGGTAGCAGATTCAGGTGGGATTACATTATTACCGGACTTTCCTTCGCTATCGGAACCCTGCAAACGTTTCTCCGTACCAAGCTTGGAGCGTAGCCACTGCGTGCATAAACCGCCCTTATGCAAAAATACTTGACATAAATATGACCAGGTTTCTTCATGACCTCATAATCATTACACTGGTCAACGCCAGCACTGTCAATGACAAGGTTAACGAATCAAGGAAAGAGATTCTGTTAAGGCAAGAAATATCCTGGCGAGGTCGCCAATTTGTATGTTACAAACTCAGTGCTTATTCGAGCAAGGTCGCCAGTAATATATATATGTTACAAATACTATACTAATCCTTTTCTTTGCAAGGACGTTAGATTTGTTATATTGCACAACTCAGGATAATGCTATCTTAACGTTATGGGATTAAAACAAACACCAGGGTTAGAATTACTTATAATGAAAGAATTCAGATGTACAAGGTGAACACACAAATCAGGCACAAATCATTTACGTTAACACTGAACATGAGTTTAACATTGAACATGAGTTAACATTCCAGATAAGATTTCAAACCAGGAGAGATCTTTCCTTTATGACTGTTTGATAGATTACAATTAGTTAGACCTGACGTGACACAGTAAACATCATTGTTACACTTAGCTAAACCTGACGTGACACAGTAACATCTTACAAACTAGGGCAGCGGTGGCTATGGGGTTCAAGACAGGAAAGCTTACATTACCTTACCTTGCTTGGCTTGGGACTGCTTAAGGAATCGACTCCTAGACGATTGTCTGAGCTTTTGATCTGAAGGACCAGCAAGGCAGGAACAGCTAGCCATGCCTTGACCTGCCACCTATTGCTACGATAGGTCAGAATGACACAATTACCCTTGATAGGTCAAAAGACTGATTGTCACGCCCTCATCTTGATGTGATTGGCTGAAGGAGACCTAAGGTCCGGCCCACATATGCAAACTTCTTTGCTCCCTTGTCCATGACAGCAGCGAACGTACAGGATGACATACCCCGCAGCTGGCCCCACGCCTTGACCTGACGCGGTTGACAAGAGTTTGGGTACTAGAGGACTGGTCAACATCGGCTTCAAAACATAATTGCTAGGACATCTAATATGGTCAGGGAAGTGAGATCCGAGCCGATAGCAACCACACCCTACACCAAGGCACACCATACACAGAGATACACCATACTCAAATATACGAACATGTGGACACACGTGTTCGTAACAATATATTTATTTTATAAATTTTGCTTTGTCGCAGTGTCCCGCGTTAACGAGGTAGTGCAAGGAAACAGACGAAAGAATGGCCCAACCCACCCACATACACATGTATATACATCCACACACGCAAATATACATACCTATACATCTCAACGTATACATATATATACACACACACAGACATATACATATATACACATGCTTATAATTCATACTGTCTGCCTTTATTCATTCCCATCATCAGCCCGCCACACATGAAAATAACCACCCCCTTCCCCCAAATGTGCGCGAGGTAGCACTAGGAAAAGACAACAAAGGCCACTTTCCTTCACATTCAGTCTCTGACTGTCATGTATTAATGCACTGAAATCACAGCTCCCTTTCCACATCCAGGCCCCACAGAACTTTCCATGGTTTACCCCAGACGCTTCACATGCCCTGGTTCAATCCATTGACAGCACATCAACCCCGGTGCACCACATAGTTCCAATTCACACTATTTCTTGCACACCTTTCACCGTCCTGCATGCTCAGGCCCTTATCACTCAAAATCTTTTTCACTCCATCTTTCCACCACCAATTTGGTCTCCCACTTCTCCTTGTTCCCTCTACCTCTGACACATTTAACCTCTTGGTCAATCTTTCCTCAGTCATTCTCTCCATGTGACCAAACCATTTCAACACACCCTCTTCTGCTCTCTCAACCACACTCTTTTTATTACCACACGTCTCTCTTACCCTATTATTACTTGATCAAACCACCTCACACCACATATTGTCCTCAAACATCTCGTTTCCAGCACATCCACCCTCCTCCGCACAACTCTATCTATAGCCCACGACTCGCAACCATATAACATTGTTGGAACCACTATTCCTTCAGACATGCCCATTTTTGCTTTCCGAGATAATGTTTTCGACTACCACACATTCCTCAACGCTCCCAGAACTTTCGCCCCCTCCCCCACCCTATGATTCACTTCTGCTTCCATGGTTCCATCTGCTGCCAAATCCACTCACAGATATCTAAAACACTTTACTTCCTCCAGTTTTTCTCCATTGAAACTTACCTCCCAATTGACTTGTCCCTCAACCCTACTGTACCTAATAACCTTGCTCTTATTCACATTTACTCTCAGCTTTCTTCTTTCACACACTTTACCAAACTCAGTCACCAGCTTCTGCAGTTTCTTGCACAAATCAATCACCAGTGCTGGATAATCAGCGAACAACAACAGACTCGCTTCCCAAGCTCTCTCTCTCTCTCTCTCTCATCCACAACAGACTACATACTTGCCCCTCTTTCCAAACTGTTGCATTCACCTCCCTAACAACCCCATCCATAAACAAATGAAACAACCATGGAGACATCACACACCCCTGCCGCAAACCTACATTCACTGAGAACCAATCACCTTCCTCTCTTCCTACACGGACACATGCCTTACATCCTCGATAAAAACTTTTCACCGCTTCTAACAACCTGCCTCCCACACCATACATTCTTAATACCTTCCACAGAGCATCTCTATCAACTGTATGTATATATATATATATATATATATATATATATTTATTTATATTTATTATACTTTGTCGCTGTCTCCCGCGTTTGCGAGGTAGCGCAAGGAAACAGACGAAAGAAATGGCCCAACCCCCCCCATACACATGTATATACATACGTCCACACACGCAAATATACATACCTACACAGCTTTCCATGGTTTACACCAGACGCTTCACATGCCTTGATTCAATCCACTGACAGCACGTCAACCCCGGTATACCACATCGCTCCAATTCACTCTATTCCTTGCCCTCCTTTCACCCTCCTGCATGTTCAGGCCCCGATCACACAAAATCTTTTTCACTCCATCTTTCCACCTCCAATTTGGTCTCCCTCTTCTCCTCGTTCCCTCCACCTCCGACACATATATCCTCTTGGTCAATCTTTCCTCACTCATTCTCTCCATGTGCCCAAACCACTTCAAAACACCCTCTTCTGCTCTCTCAACCACGCTCTTTTTATTTCCACACATCTCTCTTACCCTTACGTTACTCACTCGATCAAACCACCTCACACCACACATTGTCCTCAAACATCTCATTTCCAGCACATCCACCCTCCTGCGCACAACTCTATCCATAGCCCACGCCTCGCAACCATACAACATTGTTGGAACCACTATTCCTTCAAACATACCCATTTTTGCTTTCCGAGATAATGTTCTCGACTTCCACACATTCTTCAAGGCCCCAGAATTTTCGCCCCCTCCCCCACCCTATGATCCACTTGCGCTTCCATGGTTCCATCCACTGCCAGATCCACTCCCAGATATCTAAAACACTTCACTTCCTCCAGTTTTTCTCCATTCAAACTCACCTCCCAATTGACTTGACCCTCAACCCTACTGTACCTAATAACCTTGCTCTTATTCACATTTACTCTTAACTTTCTTCTTCCACACACTTTACCAAACTCAGTCACCAGCTTCTGCAGTTTCTCACATGAATCAGCCACCAGCGCTGTATCATCAGCGAACAACAACTGACTCACTTCCCAAGCTCTCTTATCCCCAACAGACTTCATACTTGCCCCTCTTTCCAAAATTCTTGCATTTACCTCCCTAACAACCCCATCCATAAACAAATTAAACAACCATGGAGACATCACACACCCCTGCCGCAAACCTACATTCACCGAGAACCAATCACTCTCCTCTCTTCCTACACGTACACATGCCTTACATCCTCGATAAAAACTTTTCACTGCTTCTAACAACTTTCCTCCCACACCATATATTCTTAATACCTTCCACAGGGCATCTCTATCAACTCTATCATATGCCTTCTCCAGATCCATAAATGCTACATACAAATCCATTTGCTTTTCTAAGTATTTCTCACATACATTCTTCAAAGCAAACACCTGATCCACACATCCTCTACCACTTCTGAAACCACACTGCTCTTCCCCAATCTGATGCTCTGTACATGCCTTCACCCTCTCAATCAATACCCTCCCATATAATTTACCAGGAATACTCAACAAACTTATACCTATATATATATATATATATATATATATATATATATATATATATATATATATATATGTATGTATGTACACGCCCATACACGCTTATATACGGATATATATTTATTTATTTTGCTTTGTCGCTGTCTCCCGCGTTACAAAGGTAGTGCAAGGAAACAGACGAAAGAATGGCCCAACCCACCCACATACACATATATATATACATACATGTCCATACACGCAAATATACATACCTATACATCTCAACGTATACATATATATATATACACACAGATATATACATATATACACATGTACATAGTTCATACTCTCTACCTTTATTCATTCCTATTGCCACCCCGCCACACATGAAATAACAACTCCCTCCCCCGTCATGTGTGCGAGGTAACGCTAGGAAAGAACAACGAAGGCCACATTCGCTCACTCTCAGTCTCTAGCTGTCATGTAATAATGCACCGAAACCATGGCTCCCTTTCCACATCCAGGCCCCACAGAACTTTCCATGGTTTACCCCAGACGCTTCACATGCCCTAGTTCAATCCATTGACAGCACATCGACCCCAGTATACCACATCGTTCCAATTTACTCTATTCCTTGCATGCCTTTCACCCTCCTGCATGTTCAGGCCCTGATCACTCAGTCTTTTTCACTCCATCTTTCCACCTCCAATTTGGTCTCCGACTTCTCCTTGTTCCCTCCACCTCTGACACATATATCCTCTTGGTCAATCTTTCCTCACTCATTCTCTCTATGTGACCAAACCATTTCAAAACACTCTCCGCTGCTCTCTCAACCACACTCTTTATTACCACACATCTCTCTTACCCTATCATTACTTACTCGATCAAACCACCTCACACCACATATTGTCCTCAGACATCTCATTTCCAGCGCATCCTCCCTCCTCCACAGAACTCTATCCATAGCCCATGCCTTGCAACCATATAACATTAGTGGTTTGTTGGAACCACTATTCTTTCATACATACCCATTTTTGCTTTCCGAGATAATGTTCTCTACTTCCACACATTCTTCAATGCTCCCAGAATTTTTGCCCCCTCCCCCACCCTATGATTCACTTCCACTTCCATGGTTCCATCCGCTGCCAGATCCACTCCCAGTTATCTAAAACACTTCACTTCCTCCAGTTTTTCTCCATTCACACTTACTCCCAATTAACATGACCCTCAACCCTACTGTACCTAATAACCTTGCTCTTATTCACATTTGCTCTCAGCTTTCTTCTTTCACACACTTTACCAAACTCGTCACCAGCTTCTGCACTTTCTCACATGAATCAGCCACCAGCACTGTATCATCAGCGAACAACAACTGACTCACTTCCCAAGCTCTCTCATCCACAACAGACTGCATACTAGCCCCTCTTTCCAAAACTCTTGCATTCACCTCCCAAACAACCCCATCCATAAACAAGTTAAACAACCATGGAGACATCACACACCCCTGTCGCAAACCTACATTCACTGAGAACCAATCACTTTCCTCTCTTCCTACACGTACACATACCTTACATCCTTGATAAAGAGTTTTCAGTGCTTTTAACAGCTTGCCTCTCACACCATATATTCTTAATACCTTCCACAGAGCATCTCTATCAACTGTATTAAATGCCTTCTCCAGATCCATAAAGGCTACATACAAATCCATTTGCTTTTCTAAGTATTTCTCACATACATTCTTCAAAGCAAACACCTGATCCACACATCCTCTACCACTTCTGAAACCACACTGCTCTTCCCCAATCTGATGCTCTGTACATGCCTTCACCCTCTCAATCAATACCCTCCCATATAATTTCCCAGGAATACTCAACAAACTTATGCTTCTGTAACTTGAGCACTCCCCTTTGCCTTTGTACAATGGCACTATGCAAGCATTCTGCCTATCCTCAGACACCTTACCATGAGTCATACATACATTAAATAACCTTACCAACCAGTCAATGATACAGTCACCCCCTTTTTTAATAAATTCCACTTTAATACCATCCAAACCTGCTGCCTTGCTGGCTTTTATCTTCCGCCAAGCTTTTACTACCTCTTTTCTGTTTACCAAATCATTTTCCCTAACCCTCTCACTTTGCACACCACCTCATCCAAAACATCCTATATCTGCCACTCTATCATCAAACACATTCAACATACCTTCAAAATACTCACTCCATCTCCTTCTCACATCACCACTACTTGTTGTCATCTCCCCATTACCCCCCTTCACTGAAGTTCTGATTTGTTTCCTTGTCTTAAGCACTTTATTTACCTCCTTCCATGATAAGTGTGGGAGGTGAGCAGATTAGATAGGGTAGTGAGTGGTGTGATGAAGAAGTAAGATTATTAGTGAAAGAAAAGAGAGAGGCATTTGGACGATTTTTTTCAGGGAAATAATACAAATGAGTGGGAGATGTATAAAAGAGAGGCAGGAGGTCAAGAGAAAGGTGTAAGAGGTGAAAGAGAGGACAAATGAGAGTTGGGGTGAGAGAATATCATTAAATTTTAGGGAGAATAAAAAGATTTTTTGGAAGGAGGTAAATAAAGTGCATAAGACAAGGGAACAAATGGGAACTTCAGTGAAGGGGCTAATGGGGAGGTGATAAGTTGTGGTGACGTGAGAAGGAGATGGAGTGAGTATTTTGAAGGTTTGTTGAATGTATATGATGATAGAGTGGTAGATATAAGGTGTTTTGGTTGAGGTGGTGTGCAAAGTGAGAGGGTTAGGGAAAATGATTTGGTAAACAGAGAAGAGGTAGTAAAAGCTTTGAGGAAGATGAAAGCCGGCAGGGCAGTGGGTTTGGATGGTATTGCAGTAGAATTTATTAAAAAAGTGCCTGTATTGTTGACTGGTTGGTAAGGTTATTTAGTGTATGTATGACTCATGTTGAGGTGCCTGAGGATTGGCAGAATGCTTGCATAGTGCCATTGTAGAAAGGCAAAGGGGATAAGAGTGAGTGCTCAAATTACAGAGGTATAAGTTTGTTGAGTATTCCTGGTAAATTATATGGGAGGGTATTGATTAAGAGAATGAAGGCATGTACAGAGCATCAGATTGGGGAAGAGCAGCGTGGTTTCAGAAGTGATAGAGGATGTGTGGATCAGGTGTTTGCTTTGAAGAATGTATGTGAGAAATACTTAGAAAAGCAAATGGATTTGTCTGTAGCATTTATGGATCTGGAGAAGGCATATGATAGAGTTGATAGAGATGCTCTGTGGTGGGTATTAAGAATTAATGGTGTGGGAGGCAAGTTGTTAGAAGTAGTGAAGAGTTTTTATCGAGGATGCAAGGCATGTGTACGTGTAGGAAGAGAGGAAAGTGATTGGTTTTCGGTGAATGTAGGTTTGCGGCAGGGGTGTGTGATGTCTCCATGGTTGTTTAATTTGTGTATGGATGGGGTTGTTAGGAAGGTGAATGCAAGAGTTGTGGAAAGAGGGGCAAGTATGCAGTCTGTTGTGTATGAAAGAGCTTGGGAAGCGAGTCAGTTGTTGTTCGCTGGTGATACAGCACTGGTGGCTGATTCGTGTGAGAGTGCAGAAGCTGGTGACTGAGTTTGGTAAAGTGTGTGAAAGAAGAAAGCTGAAAGTAAATATGAATAAGAGCAAGGTTATTAGGTACAGTAGGGTTGAGGGGCAAGTAAATTGATCGGGGCCGGAACATGCAAGAGGGTGAAAGGTGTGCAAGGAATAGAGTGAATTGGAATGATGTGGTATACCGTGGTCAACATGCTGTCAATGGATGAAACTAGGGCATGTGAAGCGTCTGGGGTAAACCATGGAAAGTTCTGTGGGTCCTGGATGTTGAAAGGGAGCTGTGGTTTCATTGCATTATTACATGACAGCTAGAGACTGAATGTGAACGAAAGTGGCCTTTGTTGTCTTTTCCTTGTGCTACCTCTCACAAGTGTGGCAGGGTGGCGATGGGAATGAATAAAGGCAGACAGTATGAATTATGTACATGTGTATATATGTATATGTCTGTGTGTGTATATATATGTATACGTTGATGTTTATAGGTGTGTGTATCTGCGTGTTTGGACGTGTATGTATATACATGTGTATGTGGGTGGGTTGGACCATTCTTTCGTCTGTTTCCTTGCGCTACCTCACTAACGCCGGAGACAGTGACAGAGTGAAATAAAAGGAAATAAAGAAATATATATGTATACTACATAAACATACACACAGTGAGTCAGTTGTTGTTCGCTGATGATACAGCGCTGGTGGCTGATTCATGTGAGAAACTGCAGAAGCTGGTGACTGAGTTTGGTAAAGTGTGTGAAAGAAGAAAGTTAAGAGTAAATGTGAATAAGAGCAAGGTTATTAGGTACAGTAGGGTTGAGGGTCAAGTCAATTGGGAGGTAAGTTTGAATGGAGAAAAACTGGAGGAAGTAAAGTGTTTTAGATATCTGTGAGTGGATCTGGCAGCGGATGGAACCATGGAAGAGGAAGTGAATCATAGGGTGGGGGAGGGGGCGAAAATCCTGGGAGCCTTGAAGAATGTGTGGAAGTCGAGAACATTATCTCGGAAGGCAAAAATGGGTATGTTTGAAGGAATAGGGGTTCCAACAATGTTGTATGGTTGCGAGGTGTGGGCTATGGATAGAGTTGTGCGCAGGAGGGAGGATGTGCTGGAAATGAGATGTTTGAGGACAATGTGTGGTGTGAGGTGGTTTGATCGAGTAAGTAATGTAAGGGTAAGAGAGATGTGTGGAAATAAAAAGATCGTGGTTGAGAGAGCAGAAGAGGGTGTTTTGAAATGGTTTAGGCACATGGAGAGAATGAGTGAGGAAAGATTGACCAAGAGGATATATGTGTCGGAGGTGGAGGGAACGAGGAGAAGAGGGAGACCAAATTGGAGGTGGAAAGATGGAGTGAAAAAGATTTTGTGTGATCGGGGCCTGAACATGCAGGAGGGTGAAAGGAGGGCAAGGAATAAAGTGAATTGGTGCGATGTGGTATACCGGAGTTGACGTGCTGTCAGTGGATTGAATCAAGGCATGTGAAGCGTCTGGGGTAAACCATGGAAAGCTGTGTAGGTATGTATATTTGCGTGTGTGGACGTATGTATATACATGTGTATGGGGGTGGGTTGTGCCATTTCTTTCGTCTGTTTCCTTGTGCTACCTCGCAAACGCGGGAGACCGACAAAGCAAAAAAAAAAAAAAAAAGGTGCAAGAGGTGAAAAAAAGGGCAAATGAGAGTTGGGGTGAGAGAGTATCATTAAATTTTAGGGAGAATAAAAATATGTTCTGGAAGGAGGTAAATAAAGTGCGTAAGACAAGGGAGCAAATGGGAACTTCAGTGAAGGGCGCAAATGGGGAGGTGATAACAAGTAGTGGTGATGTGAGAAGGAGATGGAGTGAGTATTTTGAAGGTTTGTTGAATGTGTTTGATGATAGAGTGGCAGATATAGGGTGTTTTGGTCGAGGTGGTGTGCAAAGTGAGAGGGTTAGGGAAAATGATTTGGTAAACAGAGAAGAGGTAGTGAAAGCTTTGCGGAAGATGAAAGCCGGCAAGGCAGCAGGTTTGGATGGTATTGCAGTGGAATCTATTAAAAAAGGGGGTGACTGTATTGTTGACTGGTTGGTAAGGTTATTTAATGTATGTATGACTCATGGTGAGGTGCCTGAGGATTGGCGGAATGCGTGCATAGTGCCATTGTACAAAGGCAAAGGGGATAAGAGTGAGTGCTCAAATTACAGAGGTATAAGTTTGTTGAGTATTCCTGGTAAATTATATGGGAGGGTATTGATTGAGAGGGTGAAGGCATGTACAGAGCATCAGATTGGGGAAGAGCAGTGTGGTTTCAGAAGTGGTAGAGGATGTGTGGATCAGGTGTTTGCTTTGAAGAATGTATGTGAGAAATACTTAGAAAAGCAAATGGATTTGTATGTAGCATTTATGGATCTGGAGAAGGCATATGATAGAGTTGATAGAGATGCTCTGTGGAAGGTATTAAGAATATATGGTGTGGGAGGAAAGTTGTTAGAAGCAGTGAAAAGTTTTTATCGAGGATGTAAGGCATGTGTACGTGTAGGAAGAGAGGAAAGTGATTGGTTCTCAGTGAATGTAGGTTTGCGGCAGGGGTGTGTGATGTCTCCATGGTTGTTTAATTTGTTTATGGATGGGGTTGTTAGGGAGGTAAATGCAAGAGTTTTGGAAAGAGGGGCAAGTATGAAGTCTGTTGGGGATGAGAGAGCTTGGGAAGTGAGTCAGTTGTTGTTCGCTGATGATACAGCGCTGGTGGCTGATTCATGTGAGAAACTGCAGAAGCTGGTGACTGAGTTTGGTAAAGTGGGTGGAAGAAGAAAGTTAAGAGTAAATGTGAATAAGAGCAAGGTTATTAGGTACAGTAGGGTTGAGGGTCAAGTCAATTGGGAGGTGAGTTTGAATGGAGAAAAACTGGAGGAAGTGAAGTGTTTTAGATATCTGGGAGTGGATCTGTCAGCGGATGGAACCATGGAAGCGGAAGTGGATCATAGGGTGGGGGAGGGGGCGAAAATTTTGGGAGCCTTGAAAAATGTGTGGAAGTCGAGAACATTATCTCGGAAAGCAAAAATGGGTATGTTTGAAGGAATAGTGGTTCCAACAATGTTGTATGGTTGCGAGGCGTGGGCTATGGATAGAGTTGTGCGCAGGAGGATGGATGTGCTGGAAATGAGATGTTTGAGGACAATGTGTGGTGTGAGGTGGTTTGATCGAGTAAGTAACGTAAGGGTAAGAGAGATGTGTGGAAATAAAAAGAGCGTGGTTGAGAGAGCAGAAGAGGGTGTTTTGAAATGGTTTGGGCACATGGAGAGAATGAGTGAGGAAAGATTGACCAAGAGGATATATGTGTCGGAGGTGGAGGGAACGAGGAGAAGAGGGAGACCAAATTGGAGGTGGAAAGATGGAGTGAAAAAGATTTTGTGTGATCGGGGCCTGAACATGCAGGAGGGTGAAAGGAGGGCAAGGAATAGAGTGAATTGGAGCGATGTGGTATACAGGGTTTGACGTGCTGTCAGTGGATTGAATCAAGGCATGTGAAGCGTCTGGGGTAAACCATGGAAAGCTGTGTAGGTATGTATATTTGCGTGTGTGGACGTGTGTATGTACATGTGTATGGGGGGGGGGGGTTGGGCCATTTCTTTCGTCTGTTTCCTTGCGCTACCTCGCAAACGCGGGAGACAGCGACAAAGTATAAAAAAAAAAAAAAAAAAAAAAAAATATATATATATATATATATATGATAGAGTTGATAGAGATGCTCTGTGGAAGGTATTAAGAATATATGGTGTGGGAGGCAAGTTGTTAGAAGCAGTGAAAAGTTTTTATCGAGGATGTAAGGCATGTGTACGTGTAGGAAGAGAGGAAAGTGATTGGTTCTCAGTGAATGTAGGTTTGCGGCAGGGGTGTGTGATGTCTCTATGGTTGTTTAATTTGTTTATGGATGGGGTTGTTAGGGAGGTAAATGCAAGAGTCTTGGAAAGAGGGGCAAGTATGAAGTCTGTTGGGGATGAGAGAGCTTGGGAAGTGAGTCAGTTGTTGTTCGCTGATGATACAGCGCTGGTGGCGGATTCATGTGAGAAACTGCAGAAGCTGGTGACGGAGTTTGGTAAAGTGTGTGGAAGAAGAAAGTTAAGAGTAAATGTGAATAAGAGCAAGGTTATTAGGTACAGTAGGGTTGAGGGTCAAGTCAATTGGGAGGTGAGTTTGAATGGTGAAAAACTGGAGGAAGTGAAGTGTTTTAGATATCTGGGAGTGGATCTGTCAGCGGATGGAACCATGGAAGCGGAAGTGGATCATAGGGTGGGGGAGGGGGCGAAAATTTTGGGAGCCTTGAAAAATGTGTGGAAGTCGAGAACATTATCCCGGAAAGCAAAAATGGGTATGTTTGAAGGAATAGTAGTTCCAACAATGTTGTATGGTTGCGAGGCGTGGGCTATGGATAGAGTTGTGCGCAGGAGGATGGATGTGCTGGAAATGAGATGTTTGAGGACAATGTGTGGTGTGAGGTGGTTTGATCGAGTAAGTAACGTAAGGGTAAGAGAGATGTGTGGAAATAAAAAGAGCGTGGTTGAGAGAGCAGAAGAGGGTGTTTTGAAATGGTTTGGGCACATGGAGAGAATGAGTGAGGAAAGATTGACCAAGAGGATATATGTGTCGGAGGTGGAGGAAACGAGGAGAAGAGGGAGACCAAATTGGAGGTGGAAAGATGGAGTGAAAAGGATTTTGTGTGATCGGGGCCTGAACATGCAGGAGGGTGAAAGGAGGGCAAGGAATAGAGTGAATTGGAGCGATGTGGTATACAGGGGTTGACGTGCTGTCAGTGGATTGAATCAAGGCATGTGAAGCGTCCGGGGTAAACCATGGAAAGCTGTGTAGGTATGTATATTTCCGTGTGTGGACGTGTGTATGTACATGTGTATGGGGGGGGTTGGGCCATTTCTTTCGTCTGTTTCCTTGCGCTACCTCGCAAACGCGGGAGACAGCGACAAAGTAAAAAAAAAAAAATATATATATATATATATATATATATATATATATATATATATATATATATATATATATATATATATATATTTATATTATTTTGCTTTGTCGCTGTCTCCCGTGTTTGCGAGGTAGTGCAAGGAAACAGACGAAAGAAATGGCCCAACCCACCCCCATACACGTGTGTATACCTACACGTCCACACACTCAAAATACATACCTATACATCTCAATGTACACATATATATACACACACAGACATATACATATATACACATGTACGTAATTCATACTGTCTGCCTTTATTTATTCTCATCGCCACCTCGCCACACTGCTCTTCCCCAATCTGATGCTCTGTACATGCTTTCACCCTCTCAATCAATACCCTCCCATATAATTTACCAGGAATACTCAACAAACTTATACCTCTGTAATTTGAGCACTCACTCTTTTCCCCTTTGCCTTTGTACAATGGCACTATGCACGCATTTCGCCAATCCTCAGGCACCTCACCATGAGTCATACATACATTAAATAACCTTACCAACCAGTCAACAATACAGTCACCCCCTTTTTTAATAAATTCCACTGCAATACCATCCAAACCCGCTGCCTTGCCGGCTTTCATCTTCCGCAAAGCTTTTACTACCTCTTCTCTGTTTACCAAATCATTTTCCCTAACCCTCTCACTTTGCACACCACCTCGACCAAAACACCCTATATCTGCCACTCTATCATCAAACACATTCAACAAACCTTCAAAATACTCACTCCATCTCCTTCTCACATCACCACTACTTGTTATCACATACGTACATATGTATATGTCTGTGTGTGTATATATATATTGAGATGTATAGGTATGTATATTTGCATGTGGGGGCGTGTATGTATATACATGTGTATGTGGGTGGGTTGGGCCATTCTTTCATCTGTTTCCTTGTGCTACCTCGCTGATGCGGGAGACAGTGACAAAGTAAAATAGAATTGATAAATAACCTATTTTTCCTCTCCAGATAAAGACCTTCCTTTCTACACATTTCTTAATGTTCACTCCTTACCCACCCTATGACTCTATATGCTTCCTCTCTTATGGTTCCATTCCTTGCCATGTCCACTCAAGGTGTCTAAAATGGTTTACTTCTAAATTTTTTCATTCATACTTGCACCCTTAACTATACTCTCCCTCTGCCCTACTAAACCTGTAACCATGCTTTTAACACTCAACTTCCTCCATTCATGCACACTTTCATATTGTCCCCAATTTTTGTAGTTTCTCACTCAAATCTGCCTTCATTGTTATGTCATTAGCAAACAAGTGACTCGCTTCCCAGGCCTCCTCAACCACTACAGACTGCATACTTGCTTTCTTAAAGATCTTTGCATTTACTTCCCTGACTACTACATATATGAACAAACTAAACTCACATGATGATATCACTCACCCATGCCTCTGCCCAACTTTCACAACGAACCACAGATTCTCCTCTCATCTCCTCGTACTCATGCCTTATACTCTTAATACATTCATAACTCTTTCCACAAGGCATCTTTGTCAACTGTGTCATATGCTTTCTCCAGATCTGTAAGTACCACTCACAAATCCTTCTTTTTCTCTTGAGTATTTTTCTTACACATCTGTCAAAGCAAACATGTTATCCTTTCATCCTCAGCCACATCTGAAATCACAATGACCATCTCTCATTCATCACTCCCCGGTACAACTTACCAGGTACACTCAACAAACTTATACCTTTGTAGTTTGAACACTCATGTTCGACCTTTGCTTTCAATACAGTGGCACTATGCATGCATTCTGCCGGTCCTCAGGCACCTCACCTTGATACGTACATATATTAATGATCCTAACTAAGGAATCATCAACACTCTCACTGTTGTTTCCATTTGTTCTCATGTTTTGTCGCACTATTAACCTCCTTTCAAAACATCTTATATTCCAGAAGTTTACTTATGATTATTCATCCTATCTCTCTCTGCCAAGTTTTTCGACCCATGCACCTTCCTCTTGTTTTCTCTTGTACAGCTCTCAGTCATATGCATCCTTCCTTGTTATTATCACCCATCACCTTTTTCTTTCTTTCACTAGCAACTTTACTTCATCATCCTTCATCATCCCATCACTCACTACCCTGTCTCACCTGCCCACCTTCCACACACTTCTCTTGAAGTTACCAGTACTGCTTCCCCAAGTATCTCCCATTCCTCACTCACTCGCTTTGCTTCTTTTACACCTCTTTTTGCATTTTTGTACCCAGTCTATCCTGGTAATTTTTCACACTGGACTTTTCCTTGCTCACTTACCTTCACCATATTCATCTTACTTATCTCGTTCCTTTTTTGAAAACCCCTTCAAATCTTCGCCCTTGCCTCCATCAGGTAATGGTCTAGTGTCCTACCAGCTGTCCCTCTCATCACATTCAAGATTCTCCCTTGTTCCATGCTTATGAGTATGTTCATAATCCATTAATGTCCTCTAACCATCTTTCTTACCCATTTATCCATATGTATGACCCTCTTTTTAATTCATGTATTCTAAGTCACCTAACCTTTTTCAATGTGCAAATCCACAAACTGTTAACCATTCTTTTCACCTCACTGAATACCCCATCTGTCTATCTATCTATCTGTCTGTCTGTCTGTCTGTCTGTCTGTCTGTTTATCTCCCTGATGCCTATTCCCTCCAAGAAGTCTCATTGAGGGAATGGCCACAGCAAAGAATCTCCACTTATCCTTGTCCTCGCATGTGTTCCTCACATATACCATTCCATGCATTTTTCCACCATTTCTCTCCCTCCAGTACTCTTTCACTCTATTTTCCATGTAATTGGTGGTCTTCCTCTCACACCATTCCTTTTAATTGTACTATCATGCACTCCATGTAAATCCCTCATCTTGCATTCTTTCGTCACCTCAAAATAATGTTTCACCCACTCTGCCACTCCATAATTCATTCCCTTTTTATTGCCCTGCCATACCGTATATCTCGTACATCATCTCATTACTTCCTTCTTTCCATCTAGTCTTACCGCATGCTCCATTCAATTAGCTCATTTCTACAGCCAGGATTCTTGATTTCTGTGACTCATCCTATGTCTATGTTTGGGCTGCATAATTTGGGGTCGGGAGGACTATGCTGTCCCTTAATCCTTTCTTCATTTCCATACTTAAACCCTTCATTATTCTAAGGGACCCAGTGATTCTTTACCCTGCACTGCTCTGTCCATTGCCTCTCCTTCCATATTACCAATCCATATTACCAAACTTACCCAGGTTAGCTCCCAAATACTTAAATTGTCACCTCTTCCCATCTTTCTCACACCACATCTATAACATAGTTTAGTACACTCTTCTTTCACTCTATTTGGTTTGGAAAATCTATACTTTCACTCTGTTTCCTTTATTTTTTCTTGCATACACCTTCAACTGCCAATGATTACATACATCATAAAACACACAACATTCTGCAACCTCTCTTCTCAAAGCAAACAGCACAGTACCCATGCCCCCAAATATATCCTCTTTTGCCTCATTACTCACTCTCATACATGAATCACCCATCACTTTACACAATCTCTAGCATCAAAACTGCAGCTTCTTAAACACTTGCCTCTCATCACCCATGCTCTCATGGTCAAGTGCTTATGCACTAATAATCAACCATCTCTTGCAACTTGCTTTCATCTTCACCCATATCACCCTGGAGCTCACTTCTGTACACTCTCCCACACATTCCCACGACTCCTGCTAGATGAGTATTGCTCTTGCTCTTACCCTAACACCCACCCCTGACTTAACTTCTGAAGCATTCCCAAACCATTCTTCACCTTTACCCTTGTGCTTTGTTTCACTCAGAGCCTCAACATCCAGGTTCCTTTCCTCAAACATTTCTCATATCTTTCCTTTTTTTCTCATTTTGGTTACATTCACACTCGTTTAGATATCCCAGCCTCAGGGTCGAGGGGGGTGACCTCTCCTTGCTTGGCTCCTTTTGTTCTGACTTTTAGAAATTGAATTATATTGTATTGCTCTTTTCCATTTCAGTGAGGTAGTCCAGGAAACAGACAAAGAATGGCCTCTCCACTCATTTTTTTTTTTTTTTTTTTTCATACTATTCGCCATTTCCCACGATAGCGAGGTAGCGTTAAGAACAGAGGACTGGGCCTTTGAGGGAATATCCTCACCTGGCCCTCGTCTCTGTTCCTTCTTTTGGAAAATTAAAAAAAAAAAAAAAAAAAACGAGAGGGGAGGATTTCCAGCCCCCCGCTCCCTTCCCTTTTAGTCGCCTTCTACGACACGCAGGGAATACATGGGAAGTATTCTTTCTCCCCTATCCCCTATCTCCACTCATATGCACGTATATATATTTTATTTATTTTTTTTTCATTTTGCTTTGTCGCTTTCTCCCGCATTAGCGAGGTAGCGCAAGGAAACAGATGAAAGAATGGCCCAATCCACCCACATACACATGTATATACATACAAGTTCACACACGCAAATATACATACCTATACATCTCAACGTATACATATATATACCCACACAGACATATATACACATGAGTATATGTATATATATGGGAGAAAGAATACATGAATATATGTATATATATTATATGGTAAATTATATGGGAGGGTATTGATTGAGAGGGTGAAGGCATGTACAGAACATCAGATTGGGGAAGAGCAGTGTGGTTTCAGAAGTGGTAGAGGATGTGTGGATCAGGTGTTTGCTTTGAAGAATGTATGTGAGAAATACTTAGAAAAGCAAATGGATTTGTATGTAGCATTTATGGATCTGGAGAAGGCATATGATAGAGTTGATAGAGATGCTCTGTGGAAGGTATTAAGAATATATGGTGTGGGAGGCAAGTTGTTAGAAGCAGTGAAAAGTTTTTATCGAGGATGTAAGGCATGTGTACGTGTAGGAAGAGAGGAAAGTGATTGGTTCTCAGTGAATGTATGTTTGCGGCAGGGGTGTGTGATGTCTCCTTGGTTGTTTGATTTGTTTATGGATGGGGTTGTTAGGGAGGTGAATGCAAGAGTTTTGGAAAGAGGGGCAAGTATGAAGTCTGTTGGGGATGGGGGAGCTTGGGAAGTGAGTCAGTTGTTGTTCGATGATGATACAGCGCTGGTGGCTGATTCATGTGAGAAACTGCAGAAGCTGGTGACTGAGTTTGGTAAAGTGTGTGAAAGAAGAAAGTTAAGAGTAAATGTGAATAAGAGCAAGGTAATTAGGTACAGCAGGGTTGATGGTCAAGTCAATTGGGAGGTAAGTTTGAATGGAGAAAAACTGGAGGAAGTAAAGTGTTTTAGATATCTGGGAGTGGATCTGGCAGCGGATGGAACCATGGAAGCGGAAGTGGATCATAGGGTGGGGGAGGGTGCGAAAATCCTGGGAGCCTTGAAGAATGTGTGGAAGTCGAGAACATTATCTCGGAAAGCAAAAATGGTTATGTTTGAAGGAATAGTCGTTCCAACAATGTTGTATGGTTGCGAGGCGTAGGCTATGGATAGAGTTGTGCGCAGGAGGATGGATGTGCTGGAAATGAGATGTTTGAGGACAATGTGTGGTGTGAGGTGGTTTGATCGAGTAAGTAACGTAAGGGTAAGAGAGATATGTGGAAATAAAAAGAGCGTGGTTGAGAGAGCAGAAGAGGGTGTTTTGAAATGGTTTGGGCACATGGAGAGAATGAGTGAGGAAAGATTGACCAAGAGGATATATGTGTCGGAGGTGGAGGGAACGAGGAGAAGTGTGAGACCAAATTGGAGGTGGAAAGATGGAGTGAAAAATATTTTTTGTGATCGGTGCCTGAACATGCAGGAGGGTGAAAGGAGGGCAAGGAATAGAGTGAATTGGATCGATGTGGTATACCAGGGGTTGACGTGCTGTCAGTGGATTGAATCAGGGCATGTGAAGCGTCTGGGGTAAACCATGGAAAGCTGTGTAGGTGTGTATATTTGCGTGTGTGGACGTATGTATATACATGTGTATGGGGGTGGGTTGGGCCATTTCTTTCGTCTGTTTCCTTGCGCTACCTCGCAAATGCGGGAGACAGCGACAAAGCAAAAAAAAAAAAAAAAAAAAAATGTATATATAGGGGAGAAAGAATACTTCCCTCACATGTTGTAAAAGGCGACTAAAGGGGAATGGAGCGGGGTGCTGGAAACCCTCCCCTCCTCGTATTTTAACTTTCTAAAAGGGGAAACAGAAGAAGGCGTCATGCGGGAAGTGCTCATCCTCCTCGAAGGCTCAGATTGGGGTGTCTAAATGTGTGTGGATGTAACCAAGATGAGAAAAAAGGAGAGATAGGTAGTATGTTTGAGGAAAGGAACCTGGATGTTTTGGCTCTGAGTGAAACGAAGCTCAAGGGTAAAGGGGAAGAGTGGTTTGGGAATGTCGTGTGAGTAAAGTTAAGGGTTAGTTAGAGGACAAGAACAAGGGAAGGAGTTGCCCTACTCCTGAATCAGGAGTTGTGGGACTATGTGATAGAGTGTAAGAAAGTAAACTCTAGATTGATATGGGTAAAACTGAAAGTGGATAGAGAGAGATGGGTGATTATTGGTGCATATGCACCTGGGCATGAGAAGAAAGATCATGAGAGGCAAGTGTTTTTGGAGCAGCTGAGTGAGTGTGTTAGTAGTTTTGATGCACGAGATCGGGTTATAGTGATGGGTGATTTGAATGCAAAGGTGAATAATGTGGCAGTTGAGGGAATAATTGGTATACATGGGGTGTTCAGTGTTGTAAATGGAAATGGTGAAGAGCTTGTAGATTTATGTGCTGAAAAAGGACTGATGATTGGGAATACCTGGTGTAAAAAGAGATATATACATAAGTATACGTTTGCAAGAGGTGAAAAAGGGCAAATGAGAGTTGGGGTGAGAGAGTATCATTAAATTTTAGGGAGAATAAAAAGATGTTCTGAAAGGAGGTAAATAAAGTGCGTAAGACAAGGGAGCAAATGGGAACTTCAGTGAAGGGCGCAAATGGGGAGGTGATAACAAGTAGTGGTGATGTGAGAAGGAGATGGAGTGAGTATTTTGAAGGTTTGTTGAATGTGTTTGATGATAGAGTGGCAGATATAGGGTGTTTTGGTCGAGGTGGTGTGCAAAGTGAGAGGGTTAGGGAAAATGATTTGGTAAACAGAGAAGAGGTAGTGAAAGCTTTGCGGAAGATGAAAGCCGGCAAGGCAGCAGGTTTGGATGGTATTGCAGTGGAATTTATTAAAAAAGGGGGTGACTGTATTGTTGACTGGTTGGTAAGGTTATTTAATGTATGTATGTCTCATGGTGAGGTGCCTGAGGATTGGCGGAATGCGTGCATAGTGCCATTGTACAAAGGCAAAGGGGATAAGAGTGAGTGCTCAAATTACAGAGGTATAAGTTTGTTGAGTATTCCTGGTAAATTATATGGGAGGGTATTGATTGAGAGGGTGAAGGCATGTACAGAGCATCAGATTGGGGAAGAGCAGTGTGGTTTCAGAAGTGGTAGAGGATGTGTGGATCAGGTGTTTGCTTTGAAGAATGTATGTGAGAAATACTTAGAAAAGCGAATGGATTTGTATGTAGCATTTATGGATCTGGAGAAGGCATATGATAGAGTTGATAGAGATGCTCTGTGGAAGGTATTAAGAATATATGGTGTGGGAGGAAAGTTGTTAGAAGCAGTGAAAAGTTTTTATCAAGGATGTAAGGCATGTGTACGTGTAGGAAGAGAGGAAAGTGATTGGTTCTCAGTGAATGTAGGTTTGCGGCAGGGGTGTGTGATGTCTCCATGGTTGTTTAATTTGTTTATGGATGGGGTTGTTAGGGAGTTAAATGCAAGAGTTTTGGAAAGAGGGGCAAGTATGAAGTCTGTTGGGGATGAGAGAGCTTGGGAAGTGAGTCAGTTGTTGTTCGCTGATGACACAGCGCTGGTGGCTGATTCATGTGAGAAACTGCAGAAGCTGGTGACTGAGTTTGGTAAAGTGGGTGGAAGAAGAAAGTTAAGAGTAAATGTGAATAAGAGCAAGGTTATTAGGTACAGTAGGGTTGAGGGTCAAGTCAATTGGGAGGTGAGTTTGAATGGAGAAAAACTGGAGGAAGTGAAGTGTTTTAGATATCTGGGAGTGGATCTGGCAGCGGATGGAACCATGGAAGCGGAAGTGGATCATAGGGTGGGGGAGGGGGCGAAAATTCTGGGGGCCTTGAAGAATGTGTGGAAGTTGAGAACATTATCTCGGAAAGCAAAAATGGGTATGTTTGAAGGAATAGTGGTTCCAACAATGTTGTATGGTTGCGAGGCGTGGGCTATGGATAGAGTTGTGCGCAGGAGGATGGATGTGCTGGAAATGAGATGTTTGAGGACAATGTGTGGTGTGAGGTGGTTTGATCGAGTGAGTAACGTAAGGGTAAGAGAGATGTGTGGAAATAAAAAGAGCGTGGTTGAGAGAGCAGAAGAGGGTGTTTTGAAGTGGTTTGGGCACATGGAGAGGATGAGTGAGGAAAGATTGACCAAGAGGATATATGTGTCGGAGGTGGAGGGAACAAGGAGAAGAGGGAGACCAAATTGGAGGTGGAAAGATGGAGTGAAAAAGATTTTGCGTGATCAGGACCTGAACATGCAGGAGGGTGAAAGGAGGGCAAGGAAAAGAGTGAATTGGAGCGATGTGGTATACCGGGGCTGACGTGCTGTCAGTGGATTGAATCGGGGCATGTGAAGCGTCTGGGGTAAACCATGGAAAGCTGTGTAGGTATGTATATTTGCGTGTGTGGACGTATGTATATACATGTGTATGGGGGGGGGTTGGGCCATTTCTTTCGTCTGTTTCCTTGCGCTACCTCGCAAACGCGGGAGACAGCGACAAAGTATTAAAAAAAAAAAAAAAAAAAAAAAAAGATGTTCTGGAAGGATTTAAATAAAGTGCGTAAGACATGGGAGCAAATGGGAACTTCAGTGAAGGGGGCTAATGGGGAGGTGATAACAAGTAGTGGTGATGTGAGAAGGAGATGGAGTGAGTATTTTGAAGGTTTGTTGAATGTGTTTGATGATAGAGTGGCAGATATAGGGTGTTTTGGTCGAGGTGGTGTGCAAAGTGAGAGGGTTAGGGAAAATGATTTGGTAAACAGAGAAGAAGTAGTTAAAGCTTTGCGGAAGATGAAAGCCGGCAAGGTAGCAGGTTTGGATGGTATTGCAGTGGAATTTATTAGAAAAGGGGGTGACTGTATTGCTGACTGATTGGTAAGGTTATTTAATGTATGTATGACTCATGGTGAGGTGCCTGAGGATTGGCGGAATGCTTGCATAGTGCCATCGTACATCGTAAATTGGAGATGGAAAGATGGAGTGAAAAAGACTGAGTGATCAGGGCCTGAACATGCAGGAGGGTGAAAGGCGGGCAAGGAATGGAGTGAATTGGATTGTTGTGGTATACCGGGGTTGACGCGCTGTCAGTGGATTGAAACAGGGCATGTGAAGCGTCTGGGGTAAACCATGGAAAGTTGTGTGGGGCCTGGATGTGGAAAGGGAGCTGTGGTTTCGGGCATTATTGCATGACAGCTGGAGACTGAGTGTGAGCGAATGGGGCCTTAGTTGTCTTTTCCTAGCGCTGCCTTGCACACCAGGGGGGAGGGGGATGTTATTCCGTGTGTGGCGGGGTGGCGATGGGGGTGAGTAGGGGCAGACAGTGTGAATTGTGTGCATGTGTGTGTCTGTGTGTGTATATATGTGTGTACATTGGGATGTGTGGGTGTGTATGTTTGCGTATGTGGACGTGTGTGTGTGTGCATGTGTTTGGGGGTGGGTTTGGCCATTTTTTTCGTCTGTTTCCTTGCGCTACCTCGCAGGCGCGGGAGACAGCAACAAAGCAAAATAATGAAAAAAAATAAAACGTATGTAAGTAGGAGAGATGGCCAGAGAGCATTATTGGAATATTTGTTAATTGATGGGTGCGTGAAAGAGAGACTTTTGGATGTTAATGTGCTGAGAGGTGCAACTGGAGGTATGTCTGATCTTTATCTTGTGGAGGCAAACATGAAGATTTGTTGAGGTTTTCAGAAAAGAAGAGAGAATGTTGGGGTGAAGAGAGTTGTGAGAGTAAGTGAGCTTGGGAAGGAGACTTGTGTGAGAAAGTACCAGGAGAGACTGAGTACAGAATGGAAAAAGGTGAGAACAAAGGAGGTAAGGGGAGAGGGGGGGAATGGGATGTATTTAGGGAAGCAATGATGGCTTGCGCAAAAGATGCTTGTGGCATGAGAAGTGTGGGAGGTGGGCAGATTAGAAAGGGTAGTGAGTGGTGGGATGAAGAAGTAAGATTATCAGTGAAAGAGGAGAGAGAGGCATTTGGACTATTTTTGCAGGGAAATAAAGCAAATGAGTGGGAGATGTATATAAGAAAGTGGCAGGAGGTCAAGAGAAAGATGCAAAAGGTGAAAAAGAGGGCAAATGAGAGTTGGGGTGAGAGAGTATCATTAAATTTTAGGGAGAATAAAAAGATGTTTTGGAAGTAGGTAAATAAAGTTCGTAAGACAAGGGAACAAAAGGGAACTTCAGTGAAGGAGGCTATATGGGGAGGTGATAACAAGTAGTGGTGTTGTGAGAAGGAGATGGAGTGAGTATTTTGAATGTTTGTTGAATGTGTTTGATGATAGAGTGGCAGATATAGGGAGTTTTGGTTGAGGTGGTGTGCAAAGTGAGAGGGTTAGGGAGAATGATTTGGTAAACAGAGAAGAGGTAGTAAAAGCTTTGTGGAAGATGAAAGCCAGCAAGGTGGCGGGTTTGGATGGTATTGCAGTGGAATTTATTAAAAAAGGGGGTGACTGTATTGTTGACTGGTTGGTAAGGTTATTAAATGTATGTATGACTCATGGTGAGGTGCCTGAGGATTGGCAGAATGCTTGCATTATGTCATTGTACAAAGGCAAAGGGGACAAAGGTGAGTGCTCAAATTACAGAGGTATAAGTTTGTTGAGTATTCCTTGGAAATTATATGGAAGGGTATTGATTGAGAGGGTGAAGGCATGTACAGAGCATCAGATTAGGGAAGAGTAGTGTGGTTTCAGAAGTGGTAGAGGATGAGTGGATCAGGTGTTTGCTTTGAAGAATGTATGTGAGAAATACTTAGAAAAGCAAATGGATTTGTATGTAGCATTTATGGATCTGGAGAAAGCATATGATAGAGTTGATAGAGATGCTCTGTGGAATGTATTAAGAATATATGGTGTGGGAGGCAAGTTGTTAGAAGCAGTGAAAAGTTTTTTTGAGGATGTAAGGCATGTGTACGTGTAGGAAGAGAGGAAAGTGATTGGTTCTCAGTGAATGTTGGTTTGCGGCAGGGGTGTGTGATGTCTCCATGGTTGTTTGATTTATTTATGGATGGGGTTGTTAGGGAGGTGAATGCAAGGTTTTTGGAAAGAGGGGCAAGTATGCAGTCTGTTGCGGATGAGAGAGCTTGGGAAGTGAGTCAGTTGTTGTTCGCTGATGATACAGCACTGGTGGCTGATTGGTATGAGAAACTGCAGAAGCTGGTGACTGAGTTTGGTAAAGTTTGTGAAAGAAGAAAGTTAAGAGTAAATGTGAATAGGAGCAAGGTTATTAGGTACAGTAGGGTTGAGGGACAAGTCAATTGGGAGGTAAGTTTGAATGGAGAAAACTGGAGGAAGTAAAGCGTTTTAGATATCTGGGAGTGGATTTGGCAGCAGATGGAACCATGGAAGCGGAAGTGAATCATAGGATGGGGGAGGGTACGAAAGTTCTGGGAGTGTTGAAGAATGTGAGGAAGTAGAGAACATTATCTCGGAAAGCAAAAATGTCTGCCTTTATCTATTCCCATCGCCACCCCGCCACACATGAAATAACAATCCCCTCCCCCCTCATGTGCGCGAGGTAGCGCTAGGAAAAGACAATGAAGGCCACATTCGTTCACACTCAGTCTCTAGCTGTCGTAATTATGCACCAAAACCACAGCTCCCTTTCCACATCCAGGCCCCACAGAACTTTCTATGGTTTACCCCAGGCGCTTCACGTGCCCTGGTTCAATCCATTGACAGCACGCTGACCCCGGTATACCACATTGTTCCAATTCACTCTATTCCTTTCATGCCTTTTACCCTCCTCCATGCTCAGGTCCCGATCACTCAAAATCTTTTTCACTCCATCTTTCCACCTCCAATTTGGTCTCCCACTTCTCCTCTTTCCCTCCACCTCTGACATGTATATCCTCTTGGTCAGTGTTTCCTAACTCATTATCTCCATGTGACCAAACCATTTCAAAATACCCTCTTCTGCCCTCTCAACCACACTCTTTTTATTACCACACATCTCTCTTACCCAATTATTACTTACTCGATCAAACCACCTCATACCACATATTGTCCTCAAACATCTCATTTCCAGCACATTCACCCTTCTTTGCACAACTCCATCTATAACCCATGCCTCACAACCTTATAACATTGTTGGAACCACTACTCCTTCAAACATACCCATTTTTGCTTTCCAAGATAATGTTCTCAACTTCCACACATTCTTCATTGCCCCCAGAACTTTCACCCCCTCCCCACCCTATGATTCACTTCCGCTTCCATAGTTCCATCTGCTGCCAAATCCACTCCCAGATATCTAAAACACTTCACTTCCTCCAGTTTTTCTCCATTCAAACTTACCTCCCAATTGACTTGTCCTTCAACCCTACTGTACCTAATAACCTTGCTCTTATTCACATTTACTCTCAGCTTTCTTCTTTCACAAACTTTACCAAACTCAGTCACCAACTTCTGCAGTTTCTTACCCGAATCAGCTACCAGTGCTGTATCATCAGCAAACAACAACTGACTCACTTCCCAAGGTCTCTCCTCAGCAACAGACTCCATACTTGCCCCACTTTGCAAAACTCTTGCATTCACCTCCCTAACAACCCCATCCATAAACAAATTAAACTACCATGGAGACATCACACACACCCCTGCTGCAAACCTACATTCACTGAGAACCAACCACTTTACTCTTCCTACACGTACACATGCCTTACATCCTCGATAAAAGCTTTTCACTGCTTCTAACAACTTGCCTCCCACACCCTGTATTCTTGATGTATACATAAATGCCCATACACACAAATATACATACATTAACATACGCAGACATATACATATATACACATGTATATTATCATGCTTGCTTGCCTTGATCCATTCCTGTCTGACTTTAGAAATTGAATTATTGTATTGCTGTTTCCTTTGTGAGTGAGGTAGTGCCAGGAAACAGATGAAGAATGGCCCATCCACTCATATACACATATATATATATTTATACATAAATGGCCATATATGCAAATATATGTACATATACATATCAACATATGCACATATACATAAACATACACAGACATATGCATATATACACATGTAGATATTCATACTCGCTTCCCTTCATCCAATCCCGGCACTAGCCTGCCCCACAGGAAACAGCATTGCTACCCCCTGCTTCAGCGGAGTAGCACCAGGAAAATAGACATAAAAGACCACATTCATTCACACTCAGTCTTTAGCTGTCATGTGTATTGCACCAAAACCAAAGCCCCACAGACCTTTCTGTGGTTTACCCCAGACATTTCGCATGCCCTGGTTCAGTCCATTGAAATACCTAATAAAATGCATTAGGTTTTATTAGGGTAGATAGGCTGATTAGTGGGTGGACGTGGCAGCAAATGGTACCATAAAAGTGAAAGTGAATCATGGGGTGGATGAGGGGATGATGGTCCTAAAAGCATGTAGTAGTGTGTGGAGAGAACTATATCACGGAGGATGAAACTGGGTATGTCAGATGTTATAAAAGTCCCAGCATAGTTGTATGGATGTGAAGCATGGGCTATAGATGAGAATGCGTGAAGGGTGGATGTTTTAGCAATGAAATGTATGTGGACAGTATTTGGTGAGACAATTCAATTGAGTGATAAAAGGACAAGAGAGAGCTGTGGTAATACGAAGATTTTGGTTGAGAGCTGAAGAGGGTGTGCTGAAATAGTTTGGACATAAGGAGAGAATGGGTGAAGAGAGATTTACAAAAAAGGAAATATGTGTCAGAATTGAAGTGGAAAGACAGGGAATACTAAACTGGAGATGGAAGGATGGAGTGAAAATATTTTGAGTGGTCAGGACTTGAACATACAGGAGGGTGAAATGTGTGCATAGGGTAAAGTGATTTGGAATTGCTGTGTATGGGGTGACATGCTACCTATGGATTGAATGAGGGCAAACGAAGCAGCCAGTGGAAACCATGGAAGGGTCTGTTGGGCCTGGTTGTAGATAGGAGGCTGTGGTTTTGGTGTGTTAAACATGACAGCTTAAGAATGGATATGAACAAATGAGGTAATGATGGGAATCGATGGAAAAATGGGATGTACTTATAAACGTGAGTTTGAATGGAGAAAAACTGGAGGAAGTGAAGTGTTTTAGATATCTGGGAGTGGATCTGGCAGCGGATGGAACCATGGAAGCGGAAGTGGATCATAGGGTGGGGGAGGGGGCGAAAATTCTGGGGGCCTTGAAGAATGTGTGGAAGTCGAGAACATTATCTCGGAAAGCAAAAATGGGTATGTTTGAAGGAATAGTGGTACCAACAATGTTGTATGGTTGCGAGGCGTGGGCTATGGATAGAGTTGTGCGCAGGAGGATGGATGTGCTGGAAATGAGATGTTTGAGGACAATGTGTGGTGTGAGGTGGTTTGATCGAGTGAGTAACGTAAGGGTAAGAGAGATGTGTGGAAATAAAAAGAGCGTGGTTGAGGGAGCAGAAGAGGGTGTTTTGAAGTGGTTTGGGCACATGGAGAGAATGAGTGAGGAAAGATTGACCAAGAGGATGATATATGTGTCGGAGGTGGAGGGAACGAGGAGAAGAGGGAGACCAAATTGGAGGTGGAAAGATGGAGTGAAAAAGATTTTGTGTGATCAGGGCCTGAACATGCAGGAGGGTGAAAGGAGGGCAAGGAATAGAGTGAATTGGAGTGATGTGGTATACCGGGGTTGACGTGCTGTCAGTGGATTGAATCAAGGCATGTGAAGCGTCTGGGGTAAACCATGGAAAGCTGTGTAGGTATGTATATTTGCGTGTGTGGATGTATGTATATACATGTGTATGGGGGGGGTTGGGCCATTTCTTTCATCTGTTTCCTTGCGCTACCTCGCAAACGCGGGAGACCGACAAAGTATAATAATAAAAAAAAAAAAAAATACTTATAAACGTCTTAATTGAAAAATCACTATGTAGCTGTAAACCATATTTTTTCCAGAGCCTCTGCAGTAAAAAGTTCAATCTCTCAAGGAAGTGTACATGAACCCCTCCTGCTCCTCATTCTTGTATCTGATATTGTCTCGGACATGTGCCTCAGTTTCATATCATCCTTTGCAGATGATAGAAGAATAAGTAAAAAAGCCACATCAGTAGAGGATGCTGAAAAGCTACAAAGGGATATAAAGGAAGTTTTTGACCGGGGAGCTAAGAACAACATCCTTCAATAGGCATAAGCTCCAGCTCCTTTGTATAGGGAAAATGAGGAATTTAAAAACAATATATAATACTGGACAGACACAGAGGCTATCATTAATGTTAAAGACCTCGGAGTAATATGTCTAATGAACTAACCTTCTGTGAACATAACGTAATGACAATTGCATCATGCAGAAGGATGGTAGGCTGGATGCTGTAGATCTTCAGGACAAGGAAAGAAAAACAAATACAAGGGACTAATTCTTTCACAAATTGAATATTGAAGCATTCTAACATCACTCTAAAAGGTGGGTGAAATTGCGGAATTGGAAAGTGTTCAGAGAACTTTTGTAGCCCATATTAATGTTGTAATGGAACTGAATTACTGGGGATGGCTGAAACCTCAGAGGCTGTACTTTCTAGTGCAGAGAGGAATCACGTATACCTGGAAAATCCTGAAGGATATAGCCCCCAACTTTCATTCTGAAATATCCTACTGGCATGCCAGGCATGAGGGACTTTGTAGAATACTATTTCTGAAATTCAAAGATGTGATATGCTCAGAAAGAGAGAATACTTTAAGGAACAGGGGCCTAAGACACTTCAGCACCTTGCATGCTATTATCTGAAAAATGGTAGGATGCACAGTAGAGGAGTGCACTGGACAAGTACCTTTAAAGTGTATCAAACCAGCCAGGCTGTAGGGGCTATGTGGGCCTTAGGTCTCTGGATTCCAGCAGCTTGGGTGACCAGCAACCAAATCCAACCGAACCTGTCCTTGGCTGTGGGGGTGAAGCCTCCTGAAGACTTTACCATGTATGCACCAGGTATGGATACAGTCTATACTCACTAACTCCTACTGTATTTTGTGCAGCAGTATACTCTATACTGTATGGGTTTTGCCCATTGCATCATGCCATCAAAGCATCATTTAAGTTCTAGTACCAGTGGTGCTATGAAGTTTTAAGTCATCACCACTGAGGTTAAGATGGATGTGCTCAAACATTATGAGACAAGAAAGAACAGCTGGTATTAAGTATGTCTGAGGATTTAGTGAATATACCTGATGGACTATTCGTGATAGTGCAGAAAAGATCAAGAAGAGTGCTATGAGTGGAACATTAATCAATGCATCAGAAATCTTGTATTCCCAAAGTTCAGTTATGGTGAGAATGGAATGAATGGTGAGCACATGGATTGAGCACCACACTTCTGAAAATGTTCCTCTCAGCATGCTTGTGATACAAACAAAGGCCCTGAGTATATATAATGACTTGGCAGCAGAAGGAGGAGCAATGAAGAAATTTCAAGCAAGTCCTGGTTGGCTTATGAATTTTAGGAAATGCTACAATTACTGTAACATCATGATGACTGATGGGACTGCTTCTGCTGATGTTAATGCCAAAGATTTCTTGGGAACCCTCAAAACCATTGCCAAGGAATGTGGTTATTTTCCTAAGCCGATTTTTAATGTGGATAAGACCAGATTATTTTGGAAGAGAATGCCTTCTAGAACAAGCATTTACCATGGAGAGAAGACTGCACCAGGATTCAGATTTTTTCTGTTTTTGTGAATAGAAAGTATTGTACATTATAGTATCTTATATTTCCTGTTAAGTGTATACTCTAGTTTTTCAATGGTATGTTATCCCATTCTGTCTTATTGATAGTAAAACCCGAAATATCCAGTATTTACATAGTTATGCATTTTAGGTGCACACAGCCATTCTCAAGAATGTAACTGCCACATAAGTTGAAAGGTGCCTTTGTGGATGTAAATGTGCTGAGAAAGGTAGCAGGTGTAATGTTTGATCACTAGCTAGAGGACACAAGGGTGAAGATTTGTCAAGATTTTGGTAACTGAGGAAATAGTATTGATGAGAAGAGAGTGGTGAAAGTAAGTGAACATGGATAAGAGACCTGTATGAAAAAATACCAGGAGAGATTGAGCGTAGAATAGCAAAAGGTGTAAGTAAATGAAACAAGGAGGGTAGGTGAGGAATGGGAGGTATTTAGGGAAGAAGTGCTGGCATGTGTGAGAGGCATGTAGCATGCGAAAGGTGGGAGGTGGGCAGGTTAGAAAGGGTAGCTAGTGATGGAATAAAGAAGCAAAGATGTAGTTGAAGAGAAAAGGGAGGTGTTTGTGTGGTATTTATAGGGAAAGGGTGCTAATGATTCAGGAATGTATATGAGAAAGTGTGAGGAGTTTAAGAGGATGTAAAAGATGGCAAATGAGACTTTGGGAGAGTGAGTTGCAGTCCAGGGAGAATAAGATGTTTTAGGAGGTTGATGATGTGCAAAAAGCAGGAGAACATATAGGAACACTGGGGAAGGAGGCAAAAGGGGTTGTGGTCATAGGTAGTGATGGAGTGAGTATTTAATGAACTGTTGAATGTGTTTGATGATAGGTTGGCAGATAAAGGTTGTTTGGGTTGGAGTGGTAAGCGAAGTGAAATCGTCATGTAGAATGGTTTGGTGAAAAGAAGAGGTGGTGAAAGCCTTACTTAGGATGAAATATGGCAAGGCAGCTGGAGTGGCCCTGATCGCTTAAAATCTTTTTCACTCCATCCTTCCACCTCCAATTTGTTCTCCTGGTTCTCCTCGTTACCTCCACCTCTGGCATATAAATATCCTTTGTCAACGTTTCCTCACTCGTTCTCTCCATATGTTCAAACTATTTCAACACACCCTCATCTTGCTCTTAAAACCACACTCTTTTTATTACCACCCCTCTCTCTTACACTTTCATTACTTACTCGATTAAACCACCTCACATAACACATTGTCCTCAAACATTTCTAATGTATCCACCCTCTTTTGCACAACCCTGCTTGTAGCCCATTCCTTGCAACCATGCAATATTGTTGGAAAGCTGTTTCTTCGAACATACCCATTTTTGCTCTGAGATAACATTCTCTTTCCACACTTTCTTCACTACTCCCAGAACCTGTGACCCCTTCCCCACCTTATGAGTCACTTCTGCTTCCATAGTTCCACTCACTCCCAATCCCACTCCCAGATATCTAAAACGCTTCACTTCCTCCAATTTTTCTTCATTCAAACTTGCATCCCAACTAACTTATCCGTCAACCCTGCTGAACTTAATAACCTTGCTCCTATTCATTTACTCACAACTTTCTCGTTTCACACTTCGAAACTCAGTCACAAACTTATGCAGTTTCTGTCTTGAAACAGCCACAAGTGTTGTATCATCAGCAAACAAGTGACTCACTTCCCAGGTCCTCTTATCCCAAGCAGACTGCCAACTTGCTCCTCTCTCCAAAACTTCCATTTACCTCTCTAGCCACCCCATCCATAAACTGATTAAACAACCGTGGTGATATCACACACCCATGCTACAGACTAACCTTCACTGAGAATCAGTCTCTCTCGTCTCTTCTTACTGTAACACATGCCTTATTTCCTTGTTAAAAACTCTTCTGCTTCTAGTAACTTACCTGCCACACCATATATTCTTTATTAAGTCGCTCCAAGAAACATCTATATCAAGCCTGTCATATGCCTTCTTCAGATCCATAAATGCCGCATGCAAATACATCTGTTTTTTAAGTATTTATGACACACTTTCTTCAAAGCAAACACATGATCCACACATCCTCTACCACTTATGAAACCACACTGCTCCACCCCAATCTGATGCTCTGTATATGCCTTCACCCTTTCGATCAAAACCCTCTCCTACAATTTTCCAGGTATACTGAAAAAACTTATGCCTCTGTAGTTTGAACACTAATTATTTCCCTTTGCCTTTATTCAGTGGCACTATATATGCATTCCTCCAATCCTCAGTCTGTTCACCATGATGCAGGGTAAGAGAGATGTGTGGAAATAGAAAGAGCGTGGTTGAGAGAGCAGAAGAGGGTGTTTTGAAATGGTTTGGGCACATGGAGAGAATGAGTGAGGAAAGATTGTCCAAGAGGATATATGTGTTGGAGGTGGAGGGAACGAGGAGAAGTGGGAGACCAAATTGGAGGTGGAAAGATGGAGTGAAAAAGATTTTGAGTGATCGGGGCCTGAACATGCAGGAGGATGAAAGGCCGGCAAGGAATAGAGTGAATTGGATCGATGTGGTATACCGGGGTTGACGTGCTGTCAGTGGATTGAATCAGGGCATGTGAAGCGTCTGGGGTAAACCATGGAAAGTTGTGTGGGGCCTGGATGTGGAAAGGGAGCTGTGGTTTCGGGCATTAGTGCATGACAGCTGGAGACTGAGTGTGAACGAATGGGGCCTTTGTTATCTTTTTCTAGCGCTCCTCGCACACATGAGGGGGGAGGGGGATGGTATTCCATGTGTGGCGAGGTGGCGATGGGAATGAATAAAGGCAGACAGTGTGAATTGTGTGCATGGGTATATATGTATGTGTCTGTGTGTGTATATATATGTGTACATTGAGATGTATAGGTATGTATATTTGCATGTGTGTATATACATGTGTATGAGGGTGGGTTGGGCCATTTCTTTCGTCTGTTTCCTTGCGCTACCTCGCAAATGCGGGAGACAGCGACAAAGCAAAATAAATATAAATAGATAAATAAATATATGTATATGTTGATGTGCATATGTATGTATATGTATGTGTACGTGCATGGAGTGAAAAACATTTTTAGTGATCGGGGCCTGAACATGCAGGAGGGTGAAAGGCATGGAAGGAATAGAGTGAATTGGAACGATGTGGTATACTGGGGTCGACGTGTTGTCAGTGGATTGAACCAGGGCATGTGAAGCTTCTGGGGTAAACTATGGAAAGTTCTGCGGGGCCTGGATGTGGAAAGGGAGCTGTGGTTTTGGTTCATTATTACATGACAGGTAGAGACTGAGTGTGAATGAATGGGGCCCTTGTTGTCTTTTACCAGCGCTACCTCGCACACATGAGGGGGGAGGGGGTTCTTATTCCATGTGTGGAGGGGTGGCGATGGGAATAAATAAAGGCAGATTATGAATTATTTACATGTGTATATATGTATATGTCTGTGTGTGTATATATATGTGTACATTGAGATGTATAGGTATGAATATTTGCGTGTGTGGACGTGTACGTATATACATGTGTATGTGGATGGGTTGGTCCATTCTTCCGTCTGTTTCCTTGCACTGCCTCGCTAACGCAGGAGACAGCGACAAAGCAAAATAAAAATATACATACCTACACAGCTTTCCATGGTTTACCCCAGACGCTTCACATGCCTTGATTCAATCCACTGACAGCACGTCAACCCCGGTATACCACATCGCTCCAATTCACTCTATTCCTTGCCCTCCTTTCACCCTCCTGCATGTTCAGGCCCCGATCACACAAAATCTTTTTCACCCCATCTTTCCACCTCCAATTTGGTCTCCCTCTTCTCCTCGTTCCCTCCACCTCCGACACATATATCCTCTTGGTCAATCTTTCCTCACTCATTCTCTCCATGTGACCAAACCATTTCAAAACACCCTCTTCTGCTCTCTCAACCACGCTCTTTTTATTTCCACACATCTCTCTTACCCTTACGTTACTTACTCGATCAAACCACCTCACACCACACATTGTCCTCAAACATCTCATTTCCAGCACATCCATCCTCCTGCGCACAACTCTATCCATAGTCCATGCCTCGCAACCATACAACATTGTTGGAACCACTATTCCTTCAAACATACCCATTTTTGCTCTCCGAGATAATGTTCTCGACTTCCACACATTCTTCAAGGCTCCCAGAATTTTCGCCCCCTCCCCCACCCTATGATCCACTTCTGCTTCCATGGTTCCATCCGCTGCCAGATCCACTCCCAGATATCTAAAACACTTCACTTCCTCTAGTTTTTCTCCATTCAAACTCACCTCCCAATTGACTTGACCCTCAACCCTACTGTACCTAATAACCTTGCTCTTATTCACATTTACTCTTAACTTTCTTCTTTCACACACTTTACCAAACTCAGTCACCAGCTTCTGTAGTTTCTCACATGAATCAGCCACCAGCGCTGTATCATCAGCGAACAACAACTGACTCACTTCCCAAGCTCTCTCATCCCCAACAGACTTCATACTTGCCCCTCTTTCCAAAACTCTTGCATTCACCTCCCTAACAACCCCATCCATAAACAAATTAAACAACCATGGAGACATCACACACCCCTGCCGCAAACCTACATTCACTGAGAACCAATCACTTTCCTCTCTTCCTACACGTACACATGCCTTACATCCTCGATAAAAACTTTTCACTGCTTCTAACAACTTGCCTCCCACACCATATATTCTTAATACCTTCCACAGAGCATCTCTATCAACTCTATCTTATGCCTTCTCCAGATCCATAAATGCTACATACAAATCCATTTGCTTTTCTAAGTATTTCTCACATACATTCTTCAAAGCAAACACCTGATCCACACATCCTCTACCACTTCTGAAACCACACTGCTCTTCCCCAATATGATGTTCTGTACATGCCTTCACCCTCTCAATCAATACCCTCCCATATAATTTGCCAGGAATACTCAACAAACTTATACCTCTGTAATTTGAGCACTCACTCTTACCCCCTTTGCCTTTGTACAATGGCACTGTGCACACATTCCGCCAATCCTCAGGCACCTCACCATGAGTCATACATACATTAAATAACCTTACCAACCAGTCAACAATACAGTCACCCCCTTTTTTAATAAATATAAATATATTTTTCTTTTCTTTTTTTCTTTCTTTTAAACTATTCGCCATTTCCCGTGTCAGCGAGGTAGCGCTAAGAACAGAGGACTGGGCCTTTTTTGGAATATCCTCACTTGGCCCCCTCTGTTCCTTCTTTTGGAAAATTAAAAAAAAAAAAAAAAATATATATATATATATATATATATATATATATATATATATATATATATATATATGTGTATATATATATATTTTTTTTTGATTTGTCGCTGTCTCCCACGTTTGCGAGGTAGCGCAAGGAAACAGACGAAAGAAATGGCCCGACCCACCCCCATACACATGTATATACATACACGTCCACACACGCAAAATATACATACCTACACAGCTTTCCATGGTTTACCCCAGACGCTTCACGTGCCCTGATTCAATCCACTGACAGCACATCAACCCCGGTATACCACATCGATCCAATTCACTCTATTCCTTGCCCTCATTTCACCCTCCTGCATGTTCAGGCCCCAATCACACAAAATCTTTTTCACTCCATCTTTCCACCTCCAATTTGGACTCCCACTTCTCCTCGTTCCCTCCACCTCCAACACATATATCCTCTTGGTCAATCTTTCCTCACTCATTCTCTCCATGTGCCCAAACCATTTCAAAACACCCTCTTCTGCTCTCTCAACCACGCTCTTTTTATTTCCACACATCTCTCTTACCCTTACGTTACTTACTCGATCAAACCACCTCACACCACACATTGTCCTCAAACATCTCATTTCCAGCACATCCACCCTCCTGCGCACAACTCTATTATCCATAGCCCACGCCTCGCAACCATACAACATTGTTGGAACCACTGTTCCTTCAAACATACCCATTTTTGCTTTCCGAGATAATGTTCTCGACTTCCACACATTCTTCAAGGCTCCCAGGATTTTCGCCCCCTTCCCCACCCTATGATCCCCTTCCACTTCCATGGTTCCATCCGCTGCCAGATCCACTCCCAGATATCTAAAACACTTTACTTCCTCCAGTTTTTCTCCATTCAAACTTACCTCCCAGTTGACTTGACCCTCAACCCTACTGTACCTAATAACCTTGCTCTTACTCACATTTACTCTTAACTTTCTTCTTTTACACACTTTACCAAACTCAGTCACCAGCTTCTGCAGTTTCTCACATGAATCAGCCACCAGCACTGTATCATCAGCGAACAACAACTGACTCGCTTCCCAAGCTCTCTCATCCACAACAGACTTCATACTTGCCCCTCTTTCCAAAACTCTTGCATTCACCTCCCTAACAACCCCATCCATAAACAAATTAAACAACCATGGAGACATCACACACCCCTGCCGCAAACCTACATTCACTGAGAACCAATCACTTTCCTCTCTTCCTGCACGTACACATGCCTTACATCCTCGATAAAAACTTTTCACTGCTTCTAACAACTTTCCTCCCACACCATATATTCTTAATACCTTCCACAGAGCATCTCTATCAACTCTATCATATGCCTTCTCCAGATCCATAAATGCTACATACAAATCCATTTGCTTTTCTAAGTATTTCTCACATATATTCTTCAAAGCAAACACCTGATCCACACATCCTCTACCACTTCTGAAACCACACTGCTCTTCCCCAATCTGATGCCCCAAATGAACCATTATGTGACATTCATTTTTTCATTTCATTTCAAGCTAGAAGTTTCAGAGTTCTAAATTGTTTCTTACATTTTTCACATGTATATATATGTATGTGTGTGTGTGTGTGTATGTGTGCATGTGTGTGTGTGTGTGTGTATGTGTATATATATATGTATATTATCCCTGGGGATAGGGGTGAAAGAATACTTCCCACGCATTCCTCGCGTGTCGTAGAAAGCGACTAGAGGGGACGGGAGCGGGGGACCAGAAATCCTCCCCTCCTTGTATTTTTTTAACTTTCTAAAATGGGAAACAGAAGAAGGAGTCACGCGGGGAGTGCTCATCCTCCTCGAAGGCTCAGATTGGGGTGCCTAAATGTGTGTGGATGTAACCAAGATGTGAAAAAAGGAGAGATAGGTAGTATGTTTGAGGAAAGGAACCTGGATGTTTTGGCTCTGAGTGAAACGAAGCTCAAGGGTAAAGGGGAAGAGTGGTTTGGGAATGTCTTGGGAGTAAAGTCAGGGGTTAGTGAGAGGACAAGAGCAAGGGAAGGAGTAGCAGTACTCCTGAAACAGGAGTTGTGGAAGTATGTGATAGAATGTAAGAAAGTAAATTCTTGATTAATATGGGTAAAACTGAAAGTTGATGGAGAGAGATGGGTGATTATTGGTGCATATGCACCTGGGCATGAGAAGAAAGATCATGAGAGGCAAGTGTTTTGGGAGCAGCTGAATGAGTGTGTTAGTGGTTTTGATGCACAAGACTGGGTTATAGTGTTGTGTGATTTGAATGCAAAGGTGAGTAATGTGGCAGTTGAGGGAATAATTGGTATACATGGGGTGTTCAGTGTTGTAAATGGAAATGGTGAAGAGCTTGTAGATTTATGTGCTGAAAAAGGACTGATGATTGGGAATACCTGGTTTAAAAAGCGAGATATACATAAGTATACTTATGTAAGTAGGAGAGATGGCCAGAGAGCGTTATTGGATTACGTGTTAATTGACAGGCGCGCGAAAGAGAGACTTTTGGATGTTAATGTGCTGAGAGGTGCAACTGAAGGGATGTCTGATCATTATCTTGTGGAGGCTAAGGTGAAGATTTGTATGGGTTTTCAGAAAAGAAGAGTGAATGTTGTGGTGAAGAGGGTGGTGAGAGTAAGTGAGCTTGGGAAGGAGACTTGTGTGAGGAAGTACCAGGAGAGAGTGAGTACAGAATGGAAAAAGGTGAGAACAATGGAAGTAAGGGGAGTGGGGGAGGAATGGGATGTATTTAGGGAGTCAGTGATGGATTGCACAAAAGATGCTTGTGGCATGAGAAGAGTGGGAGGTGGGTTGATTAGAAAGGGTAGTGAGTGGTGGGATGAAGAAGTAAGATTATTAGTGAAAGAGAAGAGAGAGGCATTTGGACGATTTTTGCAGGGGAAAAATGAAATTGAGTGGGAGACGATAAAAGAAAGAGACAGGAGGTCAAGAGAAAGGTGCAAGAGGTGAAAAAGAGGGCAAATGAGAGTTGGGGTGAGAGAGTATCATTAAATTTTAGGGAGAATAAAAAGATGTTCTGGAAGGAGGTAAATAAAGTGCGTAAGACAAGGGAGCAAATGGGAACTTCAGTGAAGGGCGCAAATGGGGAGGTGATAACAAGTAGTGGTGATCTGAGAAGGAGATGAAGTGAGTATTTTGAAGGTTTGTTGAATGTGTTTGATGAGAGAGTGGCAGATATAGGGTGTTTTGGTCGAGGTGGTGTGCAAAGTGCGAGGGTTAGGGAAAATGAGTTGGTAAACAGAGAAGAGGTAGTAAAAGCTTTGCGGAAGATGAAAGCCGGCAAGGCAGCAGGTTTGGATGGTATTGCAGTGGAATTTATTAAAAAGGGGTGACTGTATTGTTGACTGGTTGGTAAGGTTATTTACTGTGTGTATGACTCATGGTGAGGTGCCTGAGGATTGGCGGAATGCGTGCATAGTGCCATTGTACAAAGGCAAAGGGGATAAGAGTGAGTGCTCAAATTACAGAGGTATAAGTTTGTTGAGGATTCCTAGCAAATTATATGGGAGGGTATTGATTGAAAGGGTGAAGGCATGTACAGAGCATCAGATATATATATATATATATATATATATATATATATATATATATATATATATATATATATATATATGGTAAGAATATATGGTGTCGGAGGCAAGTTGTTAGAAGCAGTGAAAAGTTTTTATCAAGGATGTAAGGTACGTCTACGTGTAGGAAGAGAGGAAAGTGATTGGTTTTTCAGTGAATGGAGGTTTGCAGCAGGGATTTGTGATGTGTCCATGGTTGTTTAATTTGTTTATGGATTGGGCTGTTAGGGAGGTAAATGCAAGAGTTTTGGAAAGAGAGGCAAGTATGCAGTCTGTTTTGGATGAGAGAGCTTGGGAAGTGAGATGTTTGAGGACAATATGTGGTGTGAGGTGGTTTGATTGAGTAATTAATAATAGGGTAAGAGAGATGTGTGGTAATAAAAAGAGTGTGGTTAAGAGAGCAGAAGAGGGTGTTTTGAAATGGTTTGGTCACATGGAGAGAATGAGTGAGGAAAGATTGACCAAGAGGATATATGTGTCAGAGGTGGAGGGAACGAGGAGAAGTGGGGGACCAAATTGGAGGTGGAAAGATGGAGTGAAAAAGATTTTGAGCGATCGGGTCCTGAACATACAGGAGGGTGAAAGGTGTGTAAGGAATAAAGTGAATTGGAACGGATATGGTATACCAGGGTTGACTTGCTGTCAATGGATTGAACCAGGGCATGTGAAGCATCTGGGGTAAACCATGGAAAGTTTTGTAAGGCCTGGATATGGAAATGGAGCTGTGGTTTCGTTGTATTATTAAATGACAGATAGAGACTGAGTGTGAACAAATGTGGCCTTTGTTGTCTTTTCCTAGGGCTACCTCTCATACATAAGGGGGAGGGGTTTGGTATTTCATGTGTGGCGAGGTGGCGATGGGAATGAATAAAGGTAGACGGTATGAATTATGTATATGTTTATATGTCTGTGTTATCCCATGGGATAGGAGAGAAAGAATACTTCCCACGCATTTCTCACGTGTCGTAGAAGGTGACTAAAGGGGACAGGAGTGTGGGGCCAGAAACCCTCCCCTCCTTGTATTTTAACTTTCTAAAAGGGGAAACAGAAGAAGGAGTCACTCGGGGAGTGCTCATCCTCCTCGAAGGCTCAGATTTGGGTGTCTGAATGTGTGTGGAAGTAACCAAGATGAGAAAAAAGGAGAGATAGGTAGTATGTTTGAGGAAAGGAACCTGGATGTTTTGGCTCTGAGTGAAATGAAGCTCAAGGGTATGGGGGAAGAGTGGTTTGGGAATGTCTTGGGAGTAAAGTCAGGGGTTAGTGAGAGGACAAGAGCAAGAGAAGGAGTAGCACTACTCCTGAAACAGGAGTTGTGGGAGTATGTGATAGAGTGTAAGAAAGTAAACTCTAGATTGATATGGGTTAAACTGAAAGTGGATGGAGAGAGATGGGTGATTATTGGTGCATATGCACCTGGGCATGAGAAGAAAGATCATGAGAGGCAAGTGATTTGGGAGCAGCTGAGTGTGTGTGTTAGTAGTTTTGATGCATGAGACCAGGTTATAGAGGTGGGTAATTTGAATACAAAGGTGAGTAATGTGGCAGTTGAGGGAATAATTGGTGTACATGGGGTGTTCAGTGTTGTAAATGGAAATTGTGAAGAGCTTGTAGATTTATGTGCTGGAAAAGGACTGGTGATTGGGAATACCTGGTTTAAAAGACAGATCTTTCTTTCATACTATTCGCCATTTCCCGCATTAGCGAGGTAGCGTTGAGAACAGAGGACTGGGCCCTTGAGGGAATATCCTCACCTGGGCCCCTTCTCTGTTCCCTCTTTTGGAAAATTAAAAAAAAAAAGTGAGAGGGGAGGATTTCCAGCCCCCCGCTCCCTCCCCTTTTAGTCGCCTTCTACGACACGCAGGGAATACGTGGGAAGTATTCTTTCTCCCCTATCCCCAGGGACAGATATACATAAGTATACATATGTAAGAAGGAGAGATGGCCAGAGAGTGTTATTGGATTACCTGTTAATTGATAGGCGCGTTAATGTACTGATGTGGATGTTAATGTGCTGAGAGGTGCAACTGTAGTGATGTCTAATCATTATCTTGTGGAGGCAAAGGTGAAGATTTGTAAAGGTTTTCAGAAAAGAAGAGAGAATGTTGGGGTAAAGAGAGTGGTGAGAGTGAGCGAGCTTGGGAAGGAGACTTGTGTGAGGAAGTACCAGGAGAGACTGAGTACAGAATGGAAAAAGGTAAAAACAAAGGACATAAGGGGAGTGGGGGAGGAATGGGATGTATTTAGGAAAGCAGTGATGGCTTGTGCAAGGGATGCTTGTGGCATGAGAAGGGTGGGAGGTGGGCAGATTAGAAAGGGTAGTGAGTGGTGGGATGAAGAAGTAAGATTATCTGTGAAAGAGAAGAGAGAGGCATTTGGACAATTTTTGCAGGGAAATAGTGCAAATGACTGGGAGATGTATAAAGGAAAGAGGCAGGAGGTCAAGAGAAAGATGCAATAGGTGAAAAAGAGGGCAAATGAGAGTTGGAGTGAGAGAGTATCATTAGATTTTAGGGTGAATAAAAAGATGTGTTGGAAGGAGGTAAATAAAGTGCGTAAGACAAGGGAACAAATGGAAACTAAAGTGAAGGGGGTTAATGGGGAGGTGATAACAAGTAGGGTGAGTATTTTGAAGGTTTGTTGAATGTATTTAATGAGAGAGTGGCAGATATAGGGAGTTTTGGTCGAGTTGGTGTGCAAAGTGAGAGGATTAGGGAGAATGATTTGGTAAAGAGAGAAGAGGTAGTAGAAGCTTTGTGGAAGATGAAAGCCGGCAAGGCAGCAGGTTTGGATGGTATTGCAGTGGAATTTATTAAAAAAGGGGTTGACTGTATTGTTGACTGGTTGGTGAGGTTATTTAATGTATGTATGACTCATGGTGAGGTGCCTGAGGATTGGCGGAATGCTTGCATAGTGCCATTGTACAAAGGCATAGGGGATAAAAGTGAGTGCTCAAATTGCAGAGTTATAAGGTTGTTGAGTATTCCTGGCAAATTATATGGGAGGGTATTGATTGAGAGGGTGAAGGCATGTACAGAGCATCAGATTGGGGAAGAGCAGTGTTGTTTCAGAAGTGGTAGAGGATGTGTGGATCAGGTGTTTGCTTTGAAGAATGTATGTGAGAAATACTTAAAAAAGCAAATGGATTTGTATGTAGCATTTATTGATCTGGAGAAGGCATATAGATTTATATGTAGCATTTATGGATCTGGAGAAGGCATATGATAAGAGTTGATAGAGATGCTCTGTGGAAGGTACTAAGAATATATGGTGTGGGGGGCAAGTTGTTAGAAGCAGTGAAAAGTTTTTATTGAGGACGTAAGGCATGTGTACATGTAGGAAGAGAGGAAAGTGATTGGTTCTCAGTGAATGTGTGCTTGCGGCAGAGGTGTGATGTCTCCCAGTTTGTTTAATTTGTTTATGGATGGGGTTGTTAGGGAATTGAATGTATGAGTTTTGGAAAGAGGGGCAAGTATGCAGTCTGTTGTGGATGAGAGAGCTTGGGAAGTGAGTCGGTTGTTGTTCGCTGATGATTCAGCACTGTTGGCTGATTCGGGTGAGAAACTGCAGAAGCTGGTGACTGAGTTTGGTAGAGTGTGTGAAAGAAGAAAGCTGAGAGTAAATGTGAATATGAGCAAGGTTATTAGGTACCGTAAGGTTGAGGGATAAGTCAACTGGGAGTTAAGTTTGACTGGAGAAAAACTGGAGGAAGTGAATTGTTTTAGATATCTGGAAGACGATTTGGCAGTGGATGGAACCATGGAAGCGGAAGTGAACCATAGGGTGGGGGAGGGTACGAAAGTTCTGGGAGCGTTGAAGAATGTACAGATGTTGGGAAAGCAAAAATGGGTATGTTTGAAGGAATAGTGGTTCCAACAATGTTATATGGTTGCGAGGCGTGGGCTATAGATGGAGTTGTGTGGAGGAGGGTGGATGTGCTGGAAACGAGATGTTTGAGGACAATATTTGGTGTGAGGTGGTATGATCGAATAAGTGATAATAGGGTAAGAGAGATATGTGGTAATAAATACAATGTGGTTGAGAGAGCAGAAGAGGGTGTTTTGAAATGGTTTGGTCACATGGAGAGAATGAGTGAGGAAAGATTGACAAAGAGGATATATGTGTCTGAGGTGGAGGGAACGAGGAGAAGTGGGGGACCAAATTGGAGGCGGAAAGATGGAGTGAAAAACGTTTTGAGTGATTGGGGCCTGAACTTGCAAGATTGTGAAAGGCGTGCAAGGATTAAAGTGAATTGGAACGATGTGGTATACTGGGGTCGACGTGCTGTCAATGGATTGAACCAGGGCATGTGAAGCGTCTAGGGTAAACCGTGGAAAGTTCCCTGGGGCCTGGATGTGGAAAGGGAGCTGTGGTTTCGGTGCATTATTACATGACAGCTAGAGACTGAGTGTGAACGAATGTGGCCTTTGCTGTCTTTTCCTAGCACTACCTCGCACACATGAGGGGGGAAGGGGTTGTTATTTCATGTGTGGCGAGGTGGCGATGGGAATGAATAAAGGCATACAGTATGAATTGTGTACATGTGTATATATGTATATGTCTGTGTGTGTATATGTATGTATACATTGAGATGTATAGGCATGTATATGTGCTGTGTGTAGACGTGTATGTATATACATGTGTATGTGGGTGGGTTGGGTCATTCTTTCATCTGTTTCCTTGCGCTACATCGCTAACGCAGGAGACAGTGACAAAGCACAATAAATAGATAAAATGAATATATTGTTTTATTTTTTATTATATTTTGTCACTGTCCCTTGCGCTAGCGAGGTAGTGCAAGAAATCAGATGAAAGAATGCATCACACTTGATTCCTGCCATCCAAAACTAATATTTGTAGACCAAGCAAGGTCTGCTCTGTACAGCAATAACCGTTGTAAGGGGGAGTGATTAAGGGGGTTAATGTGGCGGTGGTTGACCTGGGTAGCTGGGCATGTCTTGAACAGTTTTTTGTTTTCATGTCAATTCTCTCATAATGATTTGGTTAATGCTAGGATGGGCTTTAAAATTGCCTGGTATTAGCAATTAAGACATTCAATGATGATGTGTGTAGCATAATCAGCAGTGGGGTATGATATGACTGAGTTAATAAGGTCTGCAGGGTGATGATTTTCATGGCGGTGTTTAGCGATCGCATTTCTTAGCTGTTCCTTTACTGAGTGACTGTGCCTATAGCATCTCTCAGTTACAGTTTGGCCAGTGTATACATCTTTACATGCCTAACATTTGATGGTGTAAACATTCCCAATTGTTGGATGATATGACCTACTTTTAGTTAAGGTCTTGCTGATAGTTTTATTTTACTGGATTGCTTTAGTACTTGTCTTACTTTAGCTAAGTTAGGAGAATAGAGCAACACTATACATTTAGACCTATCATCATTTTTCATATTTTTGTTACTAGATGCATATGATATCTTCCTAGCTTTCCTGGAAGCCTTGTTCACAAACCACTTAGGATAAAATAACTACCTGAAGATATATCTTATGTGACTACATTTGCCTACCAAACGAAGGGATCATATATCCGTAGTGCTCTTAAAAACATAGACATAACTGCAGACATTTTTACAGAAGCATCTACACTGAAAAATAAGCATGTGAAGCATCTGGAAAGTTTTGTAGGGCCTACATGTGGAAAGGGATCTGTGGCTTCATTGCATTACACATGACACCTAGAGACTGAGTGTGAACGAATGTGGGTTTTGTTGTCTTTTCCTAGCGCTACCTCACGTGTGTGCCGGGGGAGGGGGGTGCCATTTCATATGTGGCAGGGTGGCAGCGGGAATGGATGAAGGCAGCAAGTATATATGTATATGTCTGTTTATGTCTACGTTGAAATGTTTAGGTATGTATATGTGCGTGTGTGGGCATGTATATATTATATACATGTGTATTTGGGTTGTTTGGGTCATTCTTTTGTCTGTTTCCTCACGCTACTTCACTAACTTGGGAGACAGCGACAAAGTGTACTGAATGATGAAAATAGATATCTCTCAGAGTTAGTAAGCTTCCTGTAGATCTTTAGAGGACAGATGATCAGATTCCCTAGTCATCAACACATCAAGAGAAGGCAGTTTGCCTTTTTTTTTCCCATTCGATCTTGAATTTGATGGTGGGACGGATGTTATGGAATTCATTGAAGAAAACATCAATCTTGGGAAGATAGCCATGAGGACCACCCATCATCAATGTATCTAAACATTAGACAAGGCCCTTTATTCAGGATTTTTTTTTTCATATCTTCAAGGAGTATGCTATGTGTAGACCAATGCTTGAGGCATTTTACTGGATTCTTTTTTACCAACCATTGTTTCTCTGATGTTTAACAAGGGGCAGTAGGTATAGTTGCCCTGACTGTGTTTTAGAACAGTGGGAACAAGATTTATAGTATTTCTGCTGCAAATCTGGATCTCTTTTCTACCAAGCTGTTTGTTTTGTCACCATTGGTATTCTTGATAAGCCCAATTGTGAGTGACGTTTTTGGTGCTGGTATTTCTTCAGTTGTGAAATGCCTCTTGGCATCCCTTTCCCTGGGGTCAGGAACCCAACATCCAGTCAGTGCAATATGGAACAAAAATATGTTGATTTAATCAAACTTTTACAGCTAGAAATTGAGAAATTTGCAACATAAACTTGTTCATGATATGCATTTTTTAAAAGAAGATCGGTCAGTTTTGAAACTTTTTATGTCTTTAAATTCAGATTCATCAAGGATTTCTGAAGCTTCCCTTGGAAGTCTATCCCGAGAGAGAGAGAGAGAGAGAGAGAGAGAGAGAGAGAGAGAGAGAGAGAGAGAGAGAGAGAGAGAGAGAGAGAGAATTAGTGCTTTTGGGTCCCACTGTCAAGTCTTTTTGAATTATTCTGTTTGGGCCCACCAAAGCTGAGTTAGTTGAAGTTTGTGGTCATATTACAGTCAAAAATGTTTCTGCTTAACCATAAAGATCTTATTTATGCTAACTTCTTGGATGTAGGTTTTCCAACCCAGGGTTTAGGAAGGTTAAGCATATTAGTTTTGAATGCTCTGACATTGCCTTTTTGGAAGAACTTTGTCATATATCCAGTTGAATATTTATGAAAGTCCTGAGAGCTTCAGAGATAAGAAAGGGTAACCTTTCTCTTTAGTTTGCCCTTGTAATATGATATCCTTCTCAGGGAACAGGCATTTTTGGTTGACTTGTTTTGTTGGTTTAAAAGTGTTCAGTTTGTCAGAGCCATGTTTGTAGGGTTCTCCATATTTTTTATGGGAAACTCTTATATGAGGAGGTCTCCACAGGTAAGGAAACTTACCAAGTGCATTATTGTATTTTGACCAAATGTCACATGAAACAGGAAAAAAGAGAAGCCATAAATGAAATGAAAAATAACCCAAAATACTTTTACTTGTATACAGAATGTAAATTCAGGACCACTGACTTCATTGGCTCACTTAGAACAGAAGAAGGTGATTAAGTAGACAACTGCCAAAACATTTTACCTTCTAAAATGGCAGTAAGAAACTATGCAGCAAGCCAAAAATTACATTAAAGATAAGTGACTAATCAGACTTCTTCCTAAACAGTATTCCCCCAAGTGTACATTGCAGATATCACCACCTCAACTCAAGATTTTGAGAGGGCCATTGAGATTATGCCCATGCACTTCGCCCTGGGCCTAAACCCATGGAACTCAGTCTTCATAAAGAAATGCAAGGTGGCATTAGCATTTGTTCTAGATATCCTCAGGAGAAAAAGTTTAGATTCTGGCATCATTCCCAAGAGTTAAGCTGACTTGCATTGACCCACTCCACAAAGGTGAAAGCGAAGCAGGCCAAAAAAAACGTATTGACTGATAGCATTAACATTGCACATCAGTAAAATCTTTGAAAGAGTCCCAGGAAGCAAGCTGACAGAATTTATGGTGGTGAATGATCAACATGACTCAAGACATCATGGTTTTAGGGTGGGAAGATCTTGCTTCTCTCAGTTGCTCAACCATAATGATAGGATTGTTGGAGCTCTGGAAAACAAAGCAAATGCGGACATAATTTTCACAGACTTTGCAAAAGCATTTCATAGATGTGACTGTGGTGTCATAGCACGTAAAATGCAAAAAATGGAAATAACCTGAAAAATTGGGAGATGGATATACAACTTTGTAGCTAATACATGACAACATATAGTATACCATGCCATCTCCAGTTCCTCTATGGTAGAATGCTCAGTCCTCCCAAGGAATTGTACTTACAATTTTTCTGTTCCTTATTCTTATATCTAATTTTGATGCAACACAAACCAGTTTCAAATCATCTTTTGCAAATGATACAAGAATAAGTATGAAAATCATACTTAATGGAAGATGTGGAAAAGCCAGGGAGAGACATAAATGAAGTCTTTAACTGGTTATGCAAGAACATGTTTTTACTGGAGATATGTTTCCCCTCTGGTATGGGGAAAATGAAGAAATCAGAAACATCACAGAATATTGGACAGGCACAATCATAAACCAATTGAATAATGTTTCCGCTGTGGTATGGGGAAAATGAAGAATCAGAAACATCACAGAATATTGGAGAGGCACAATCATAAACCAGTTGAATACTGTAAAAGACTGTGGAGTAATAATTGCTAATGGCCAAACTTTCAATGAACACAGTGAAGCCATGATTGCCTTAAAGAAGGATGGCATGCTGGATCCTGCAGACTTTCACGACAAGGGAAGGAAAACCAGTGATGATGATGTTTAAGGCACTTATTCTTTTATGAATTGACAATTGGTGTGTTCTAACATCATTCTACAAGGCATGCAGTACTACTGATTTAGAAAGTGCCCAAAGATCTTTCACCATATTGATGTGTTAAAGGAACTAATTTACTGAAAAGTTCAAGACTGCATTAGACAAGTATCTACAAAGTGTACCAGAACAGCTATGTGGTCCTAGGGATGGTGGATTTCTAAAGCTTGATCAACCAATGACCCATTTCAGTGCCTTCGGCCTGGTTCATGCTATGGGGCTGAAGATCCTGAAGGACTTCACAAAGTATTCACAAGGTAAGGTGTTCAAGGTCTTTGACATTCCTCAACACTTTGTCAACCGTACCATAGACTAGATGCTGTTGATCAGTCCTGTGGGCACTGGGCTAACCTCCTGCAAGGAAGAGGATCAATAGTGGGTCACAAGGTAACCTTTGGGCATGTTTGTAATAATTTTCTTGGTTAAGAGATTTTCTTTAAATCTCTGTCTGCAAATTGTTTTACTCATAGCTTGTAGGACAGACAGACAGTATCTTTTCCCCACTCACCTTCCTCCCTCTTTAAAAAATAATTTCTCTAAACTGATAGTGGTCTCTGAAAAATTATTAGGTAGTCACCCTGGTATAGCATGGCAGCTTGTGGAATTATGGGTGGTGAGCTCTGATTGGAGGGTGAGTTTTGAAGCAAGGTATTGCTACAACTGCTGTTTGGATGCTTTGCAAACGGTGAGACAAATCTCACCAGATAATGGAGTGTTAAAAGTCTCTCAACCCTCGGAGATGCATGGAGAATATCTCGTAGCTCAAAGGACACTGTCCTGGAAAGAATCGGCAAATTATTTTTCAAAACTTACTTTTATAGCCTAATGTTGCCACCCCAGAAAAATTGGTGTTTACGAAGAAAATGGTTAAATGGGTGTATGAAATATTGAAAAATGATTGTATGAATACCATCTCCCAGATTTCAGTAAGAATTCCTTCGTTTCTTGTGATGCATTTTATGAAGTGTTTTTGCTCTAATCTGCATCATGAGACACAGAATTTTAGAGAAACATTGAGTGCTTCCTCTGCAACTTTTATGTAACAGGCACTGTATACAGCAGAAATCAGATGTAGGACATTTTGAGATTATCAAACATCTCACTGTGTAACAGACACATTCATAATGTCCAGTGGAGTATCCAGTTTGCCCCCAATGAAGGAGCATTCTGGATGAAAGAAGTGAAAGAAAGGAAAGTAGAAATTACTCAGAACCCTGCATTATATGTAGACCTGACTCTTAAAGAGGAAATGGTTATATGAAGATGAGGAAGGCAAAAGAAGGAGAATTTGACAGTTTAGGTGTTCAAAGGAAGGAAGAGGAATCATAACATGACAGGGTAGTGATGCTGTTTCCTATGGGGCATGGTAGCGCCAAGAGTGGATGAAGACGAGCAAATATGAATATTTGCTTGTGTATTGGTTTATATCTGTGTATGTGCATTTATATGTATTTAAATGTGTATATGTTGATATGTAGATGAATCTGTATGCATATGTGTGTGTATGGGTGTTTATGCATGTATATGTGTTTGTGAGTTGGTGGGCCATTCTTTGTCTGTTTCTTGGTGCAACCTTGCTGATGCAGGAAACTGTGATCAAGTGGTGAGAGTAAGTGAACTTGGGAAGAAGACTTGTTTGAGGAAGTACCAGGAGAGACTGAGTACAGAATGGAAAAAGGTGAGAACAAAGGAGGTAAGGGGAGTGGGGGAGGAATGGGATGTATTTAGGGAAGCAGTGATGGCTTGCGCAAAAGATGCTTGTGGCATGAGAAGCGTGGGAGGTGGGCAGATTAGAAAGGGTAGTGAGTGGTGGGATGAAGAAGTAAGATTATTAGTAAAAGAGAAGAGAGAGGCATTTGGACGATTTTTGCAGGGAAATAATGCAAATGAGTGGGAGATGTATAAAAGAAAGAGGCAGGAGGTCAAGAGAAAGGTGCAAGAGGTGAAAAAGAGGGCAAATGAGAGTTGGGGTGAGAGAGTATCATTAAATTTTAGGGAATAAAAAGATGTTTTGGAAGGAGGTAAATAAAGTTTGAAAAACAAGGGAACAAGTAGGAACATGAGTGAAGGGAGCAAATGGGGAGGTGATAACAAGTAGTGGTGATGTGAGGAGATGGAGTGAGTATTTTGAAGGTTTGTTGAATGTGTTTGATGATAGAGTGGCAGATATAGGGTGTTTTGGTCGAGGTGGTGTGCAAAGTGAGAGGGTTAGGGAGAATGATTTGGTAAACAGAGAATAGGTAGTAAAAGCTTTGCGGAAGATGAAAGCCGGCAAGGCTGTGGGTTTGGATGGTATTGCAATGGAATTAATTAAAAAAAGGGGGTGACAGTATTGTTGACTGGTTGGTAAGGTTATTTAATGTATGACTCATGGCGAGGTGCTTGAGGATTGGGGGAATGCTTGCATAGTGCCATTGTATAAAGGCAAAGGGGATAAAAGTGAGTGCTCAAATTACAGAGGTATAAGTTTGTTAAGTATTCCTTGGAAATTATATGGGAGGGTATTGATTGTGAGGGTGAAGGCATGTACAGAGCATCAGATTGGGGAAGAGAAGTGTGGTTTCAGAAGTGGTAGAGGATGTGTGGATCAGGTGTTTGCTTTGAAAAATGTATGTGAGAAATACTTAGAAAAACAAATGGATTTGTATGTACCTTTATGGATCGGGAGAAGGCATATGATAGAGTTGATAGAGATGCTCTATGGAAGGTATTAAGAATGTATGGTGTGGAAGGTAAGTTGTTAGAATAAGTTAAAAGTTTTTCTTGAGGATGTAAGGCATGTGTACGTGTAGGGAGAGAGGAAAGTGATTGGTTCTTAGTGATTGTTGGTTTGCGGCAGGGATGCCGTGATGTCTCCCTGTTTGTTTACTTTGTTTATGGATGGAGTTGTTAGGGAGGTGAATGCAAGAGTTTTGGAAAGAGGGGCAAGTATGCAGTCTGTTGTGGATGAGAGAGCTTGGTGAGTCAGTTGTTGTTCACTGATGATACAGTGCTGTTGGCTGATTAGGGTGAGAAATTGCAGAAGCTGGTGACTGAGTTTGGTAAAGTGTGTGTAAGAAGAAAGTTGAAAGTAAATGTGAGTAAGAGCAAGGTTATTAGGTACAGTAGGGTTAAGGGACAAGTCATTTGGGAGGTAAGTTTGAATGGAGAAAAACTGGAGGAAGTGAAGTGTTTTAGATATCTGGGAGTGGATTTGGCGGCAGATGGAACCATGGAAGTGGAAGTGAATCATAGGGTGGGGAAGGAGGCAAAACTTCTGGGAGCGTTGAAAAATGTGTGGAAGTCGAGAACGTTATCTTGGAAAGCAAAAATGGGTATGTTTGAAGGAATAGTGGTTCCAACAATGTTATGTGGTTGAGGCATATGCTATAGATAGAGTTGTGTGGAGGAGGGTGGATGTGCTGGAAATGAGTTGTTTGAAGACAATATGTGGTGTAAGGTGGTTTGATCGAGTAAGTAATGAAAGGGTAAGAGAGATGTGTGATAATAAAAAGAATGTTTTTGAGAGAGCAGAAGAGGGTGTTTTGAAATGGTTTGGTAACATGGAGAGAATGAGTGAGGAAAGATTGACCAAGAGGATATATGTGTCAGAGGTGGAGGGAAAGAGGAGAAGTGGGAGACCAAATTGGAGGTGGAAAGATGGAGTGAAAAATATTTTGAGTGATCGGGGCCTGAACATGCAGGAGGTGAAAGGTGTGCAAGGAATACAGTGAATTGGAACGACTTGGTTTACCGGGTTCGACGTGCTGTCAATGGATTGAACCAGGGCATGTGAAGCATCTGGGGTAAACCATGGAAAGTTTTGTGGGGCCTGGATGTGGAAAGGGAGCTGTGGTTTTGGTTAATTATACATGACAGCTAGAGACTGAGTGGTGAACGATTGTGGCCTTTGTTGTCTTTTCCTAGCGCTACCTCACGCACATGCGGGGGGGAGGGGGTTTTCATTTCATATGGCCGGGTGGCAGTGGGAATGAATAAGGGTAGACAGTATGAATTATGTTCATATAGTATATATATATATATATATATATATATATATTTTTTTTTTCTCTTTGTCGCTGTCTCCCGCGTTTGCGAGGTAGCGCAAGGAAACAGACGAAAGAAATGGCCCAACCCACCCCCATACACATGTATATACATACGTCCACACACGCAAATATACATACCTACACAGCTTTCCATGGTCTACCCCAGACGCTTCACATGCCTTGATTCAATCCACTGACAGCACGTCAACCCCGGTATACCACATCGATCCAATTCACTCTATTCCTTGCCCTTCTTTCACCCTCCTGCATGTTCAGGCCCCGATCACACAAAATCTTTTTCACTCCATCTTTCCACCTCCAATTTGGTCTCCCACTTCTCCTCGTTCCCTCCACCTCCGACACATATATCCTCTTGGTCAATCTTTCCTCACTCATTCTCTCCATGTGCCCAAACCATTTCAAAACACCCTCTTCTGCTTTCTCAACCATGCTCTTTTTATTTCCACACATCTCTCTTACCCTTACGTTACTTACTCGATCAAACCACCTCACACCACACATTGTCCTCAAACATCTCATTTCCAGCACATCCATATATATATATATACATACAAGAGCAAGGGAAGGAGTAGCAGTACTCCTGAAACAGGAGTTGTGGGAGTATGTGATAGAATATAAGAAAGTAAATTCTTGATTAATATGGGTAAAACTGAAAGTTGATTGAGAGAGATGGGTGATTATTGGTACATATGCACCTGGGCATAAGAAAGATCATGAGAGGCAAGTGTTTTGGGAGTAGCTGAATGAGTGTGTTAGTGGTTTTGATGCACGAGACCGGGTTATAGTGATGGGTGATTTGAATGCAAAGGTGTAATGTGGCAGTTGAGGGAATAATTGGTATACATGGGGTGTTCAGTGTTGTAACTGGAAATGGTGAAGAGCTTGTAGATTTATGTGCTGAAAAAGGACTGGTGATTGGGAATACCAGGTTTAAAAAGCGAGATATACATAAGTATACGTATGTAAGTAGGAGAGATGGCCAGAGAGCGTTATTGGATTACGTGTTAATTGACAGGCGCGCGAAAGAGAGACTTTTGGATGTTAATGTGCTGAGAGGTGCAACTGGAGGGATGTCTGATCATTATCTTGTGGAGGCTAAGGTGAAGATTTGTATAGGTTTTCAGAAAAGAATAATGAATGTTGGTGTGAAGAGGGTGGTGAGAATAAGTGAGCTTGGGAAGGAGACTTGTGTGAGGAAGTACCAGGAGAGACTGAGTACAGAATGGAAAAAGGTGAGAACAATGGAAGTAAGGGGAGTGGGGGAGGAAGGGGATGTATTTAGGGAATCAGTGATGGCTTGCGCAAAAGATGCTTGTGGCATGAGAATAGTGGGAGATGGGTTGATTAGAAAGGGTAGTGAGTGGTGGGATGAAGAAGTAAGATTATTAGTGAAAGGGAAGAGAGAGGCATTTGGACGATTTTTGCAGGGAAAAAATGCAAATGAGTGGGAGATGTATAAAAGAAAGAGACAGGAGGTCAAGAGAAAAGTGCAAGAGGTGAAAAAGAGGGCAAATGAGAGTTGGGGTTAGAGAGTATCATTAAATTTTAGGGAGAATAAAAAGATGTTCTGGAAGGAGGTAAATCAAGTGCGTAAGACAAGGGAGCAAATGGGAACTTTAGTGAAGGGCGCAAATGGGGAGGTGATAACAAGTAGTGGTGATGTGAGAAGGAGATGGAGTGAGTATTTTGAAGGTTTGTTGAATTTGTTTGATGATAGAGTGGCAGATATAGGGTGTTTTGGTCGAGGTGGTGTGCAAAGTGAGAGGGTTAGGGAAAATGATTTGGTAAACAGAGAAGAGGTAGTAAAAGCTTTGCAGAAGATGAAAGCTGGCAAGGCAGCAGGTTTGGATGGTATTGCAGTGGAATTTTTTAAAAAAGGGGGTGACTGTATTGTTGACTGGTTGGTAAGGTTATTTAATGTATGTATGACTCATGGTGAGGTGCCTGAGGATTGACGGAATGCGTGCATAGTGCCATTGTACAAGGGCAAAGGGGATAAGAGTGAGTACTCAAATTACAGAGGTATAAGTTTGTTGAGTATTCCTGGTAAATTGTATGGGAGGGTATTGATTGAGAGGTTGAAGGCATGTACAGAGCATCAGATTGGGGAAGAGCAGTGTAGTTTCAGAAGTGATAGAGAATGTGTGGATCAGGTGTTTGCTTTGAAGAATGTATGTGAGAAATACTTAGAAAAGCAAATGGATTTGTATGTAGCATTTATGGATCTGGAGAAGGCATATGATAGAGTTGATAGAGATGCTCTGTGGAAGGTATTAAGAATATATGGTGTGGGAGGCAGGTTGTTAGAAGCGGTGAAAAGTTTTTATCGAGGATGTAAGGCATGTGTCCGTGTAGGAAGAGAGGAAGGTGATTGGTTCTCAGTGAATGTAGGTTTGCGGCAGGGGTGTGTGATGTCTCCATGGTTATTTAATTTGTTTATGGATGGGGTTGTTAGGGAGGTGAATGCAAGAGTTTTGGAAAGAGGGGCAATTATGAAGTCTGTTGTGGATGAGAGAGCTTTGGAAGTGAGTCAGTTGTTGTTCACTGATGATACAGCACTGGTGGCTGATTCATGTGAGAAACTGCAGAAGCTGGTGACTGAGTTTGGTAAAGTGTGTGAAAGAAGAAAGTTAAGAGTAAATGTGAATAAGAGCAAAGTTATTAGGTACAGTAGGGTTGAGGGTCAAGTCAATTGGGAGGTAAGTTTGAATGGAGAAAAACTGGAGGAAGTAAAGTGTTTTAGATATCTGGGAGTGGATCTGGCAGCGGATGGAACCATGGAAGCGGAAGTGAATCATAGGAAATCATAGGATGGGGGAGGGGGCGAAAATCCTGGGAGCCTTGAAGAATGTGTGGAAGTCAAGAACATTATCTTGGAAAGCAAAAATGGGTATGTTTGAAGGAATAGTGGTTCCAACAATGTTGTATGGTTGCGAGGCGTGGGCTATGGATAGAGTTGTGCGCAGGAGGATGGATGTGCTGGAAATGAGATGTTTGAGGACAATATGTGGTGTGAGGTGGTTTGATTGAGTAAGTAACGTAAGGGTAAGAGAGATGTGTGGAAATAAAAAGAGCGTGGTTGAGAGAGCAGAAGAGGGTGTTTTGAAATGGTTTGGGCACATGGAGAGAATGAGTGAGGAAAGATTGACCAAGAGGATATATGTGTCGGAGGTGGAGGGAACGAGGAGAAGTGTGAGACCAAATTGGAGGTGGAAAGATGGAGTGAAAAATATTTTGTGTGATCGGGGCCTGAACATGCAGGAGGGTGAAAGGAGGGCAAGGAATAGAGTGAATTGGAGCGATGTGGTATACCGGGGTTGACGTGCTGTCAGTGGATTGAATCAGGGCATGTGAAGTGTCTGGGGTAAACCATGGAAAGCTGTGTAGGTGTGTATATTTGCATGTGTGGACGTGTGTGTATATACGTGTGTATTGGGGTGGTTTAGGCCATTTCTTTTGTCTGTTTCCTTGCGCTACCTCGCAAACTCGGGAGACAGCGACAAAATATATATATATATATATATATATATATATATATATATATATATATATATATATATATATATATATATATGTATATATATATATATTTTTATTTTTTTTTTTATTTTTTTTTTTGCTTAGTCGCTGTCTCCCGCGTTTGCGAGGTAGCGCAAGGAAACAGACGAAAGAAATGGCCCAACCCACCCCCATACACATGTATATACATACGTCCACACACGCAAATATACATACGTACACAGCTTTCCATGGTTTACCCCAGACGCTTCACATGCCTTGATTCAATCCACTGACAGCACGTCAACCCCGGTATACCACATCGCTCCAATTCACTCTATTCCTTGCCCTCCTCTCACCCTCCTGCATGTTCATGCCCCGATCACACAAAATCTTTTTCATTCCATCTTTCCACCTCCAATTTGGTCTCCCTCTTCTCCTCGTTCCCTCCACCTCCGACACATATATCCTCTTGGTCAATCTTTCCTCACTCATTCTCTCCATGTGCCCAAACCATTTCAAAACACCCTCTTCCGCTCTCTCAACCACGCTCTTTTTATTTCCACACATCTCTCTTACCCTTACGTTACTTACTCGATGAAACCACCTCACACCACACATTGTCCTCAAACATCTCATTTCCAGCACATCCATCCTCCTGCGCACAACTCTATCCATAGCCCACGCCTCGCAACCATACAACATTGTTGGAACCACTATTCCTTCAAACATACCCATTTTTGCTTTCCGAGATAATGTTCTCGACTTCCACACATTCTTCAAGGCTCCCAGAATTTTCGCCCCCTCCCCCACCCTATGATCCACTTCCGCTTCCATGGTTCCATCCGCTGCCAGATCCACTCCCAGATATCTAAAACACTTTACTTCCTCCAGTTTTTCTCCATTCAAACTCACCTCCCAATTGACTTGACCCTCAACCCAACTGTACCCAATAACCTTGCTCTTATTCACATTTACTCTTAACTTTCTTCTTTCACACATATTACCAAACTCAGTCACCAGCTTCTGCAGTTTCTCACATGAATCAGCCACCAGCGCTGTATCATCAGCGAACAACAACTGACTCACTTCCCAAGCTCTCTCATCCCCAACAGACTTCATACTTGCCCCTCCTTCCAAAACTCTTGCATTCACCTCCCTAACAACCCCATCCATAAACAAATTAAATAACCATGGAGACATCACACACCCCTGCCGCAAACCTACATTCACTGAGAACCAATCACTTTCCTCTCTTCCTACACGTACACATGCCTTACATCCTCGATAAAAACTTTTCACTGCTTCTAACAACTTTCCTCCCACACCATATATTCTTAATACCTTCCACAGAGCATCTCTATCAACTCTATCATATGCCTTCTCCAGATCCATAAATGCTACATATTTATATATGTGTGTGTTTTTCCAACGGAACAGAGAAGGGGGCTGGATGAGGATGTTTCCTCCGAGGCCCAGTCCTCTGTTCTTAACGCTACCTCGCTGACGTGGGAAATGGCGAATAGTATGAAAAGATAAAAAAATATACATATATACACATTTACATTTTCATACATGCTGCCTTTATCCTCTCCTGTCGCCACCCTGCCACACATGAAATGCCACCCCCCTCCTCACGCATGCATGTGAGGTAGCGCTAAGAAACGACAACAAAGGCCACATTTGTTCATACTCAGGCTCTAGCTGTCATGTGTAATGCACTGAAACCATAGCTCCCGTTCCAGTATCTTCACCATTTCTCTAATGCCTCCCTCAATGACCAGGGCCGTCTTTAGTAGTGCTTATAACTCATCGACAAATAAAACAAATATGGTTATTATTGAACATTTTGTTTGAAAATCTTAGGACAGTAGTGATATAGGGGATCATCATTGGATACAATGTTGGGGGGGGATACTGTGTTTAGAGACTGAACGCTGGTATGGTTGTATTCTGGGTTATAACACCTTTTCTAATTCCAGGAAGATGAGCAGTTCAGAAGAGGTATCTTGGATTGCCTGGTTTTGTGGCCTTAGAGGCAATGAATTCTTCTGTGAGGTAAGGAGATATGCTTTTTTTTTCCAATCGTCTTGTCTGTTTTTCTTTGTAGACATAGAAAACCATGATACAAATTAAGAGGAGGGACCCTTAACCCAGTAAATGGTTATATCCCTCATATGAGATGCACTACATCCAGGAGTTGACCGAGTTTTCCATATGTGGAATCTCATTTTTAAAAGATCTGCACGTGGCCATAAGGGTATTATTTATTCAGATTTCACTTACCTTTTTGTTGTTTTCCTGGCGCTGCCTTCCTGAAACAGGGTAGCGATGTTGTTTCCTGTGGGGCAGGGTAGTGCCAGGAATGGGTGAAGGCAAGCAAGTATGAATATGCACATGTGTATATATGTGCATGTATATGTAGATGCATGTATGAGCAAATGACTGGGAGATGTATAAAAGAAAGAGGCAGGAGATCAAGAGAAAGGTGCAAGAGGTGAAAAAGAGGGCAAATGAGAATTGGGGTGAGAGAGTATCATTAAATTTTTGGGAGAAGGAAAAGATGTTTTGGAAGGAGGTAAATAAAGTGCGTAAGACAAGGGAACAAATGGGAACTTCAGTGAAGAGGGCAAATGGGGAGGTGATAACAAGTAGTGGTGATGTGAGAAGGAGATAGAGTAAGTATTTTGAAGGTTTGTTGAATGTGTTTGATGATAGAGTGGCAGATATAGGGTGTTTTGGTCGAGGTGGTGTGCAAAGTGAGAGGGTTAGGGAAGATGATTTGGTAAAGAGAGAAGAAGTAATAAAAGCTTTGAGGAAGATGAAAGCTGGCAAGGCAGCGGGTTTGGATGGTATTGCAGTGGAATTTATTAAAAAAGGGGTGACTATATTGTTGACTGGTTGGTAAGGTTATGTAATGTATGTATGTCTCATGGTGAGGTGCCTGAGGATTGGCGGAATACTTGCATAGTGCCATTGTACAAAGGCAAAGGGGATAAGAGTGAGTGCTCAAATTACAGAGTTATAAGTTTGTTGAGTATTCCTGATAAATTATATGGGAGGGTATTGATTGAGAGGGTGAAGGAATGTACAGAGCATCAGATTGGGGAAGAGGAATGTGGTTTCAGAAGTGGGAGAGGATGTGTGGATCAGGTGTTTGCTTTGAAGAATGTATGTGAGAAATACTTAGAAAAGCAAATGGATTTGTATGTAGCATTTATGGATCTGGAGAAGGCATATGATAAGAGTTGACAGAGATGCTCTGTGGAAGGTATTAAGAATATATGGTGTGGGAGGCAAGTTGTTAGAAGCAGTGAAAAGTTTTTATCGAGGATGTAAGGCATATGTATGTGTAGGAAGAGAGGAAAGTGATTGGTTCTCAGTGAATGTAGGTTTGCGGCAGGGGTATGTGATGTCTCAATGGTTGTTTAATTTGTTTATGGATGGGGTTGTTAGGTAGGCGAATGCAAGAGTTTTGTTAAGAGGGGCAAGTATGCAGTCTGTTGGGGGTGAGAGAGCTTGGGAAGTGAGTCAGTTGTTGTTCGCTGATGTTACAGCACTGGTGGCTGATATGGTGAGAAACTGCAGAAGCTGGTGACTGAGTTTGGTAAAGTGTGAAAGAAGAAAGCTGAGAGAAAATGTGAATAAGAGCAGGGTTATAGGTACAGTAGGGTTGAGGGACAAGTCAATTGGGAGGTAAGTTTGAATGGAGAAAAAGTGGAAGTGAAGTGTTTTATATATCTGGGAGTGGATTTGGCAGTGGATGGAACCATGGAAACAGAAGTGAATCATAGGGTTGGGGAGGGAGCAAAAGTTCTGGGAGCATTGAAGAATGTGTGGAAGTCGAGAACATTATATTGGAAAGCAAAAATGGGTATGTTTGAAGGAATAGTGGATCCAACAATGTTATATGGTTGTGAAGCGTGAGCTATGGATAGAGTTGTACGTAGGAGGGTGGATGTGCTGGAAATGAGATGTGTGAGGACAATATGTGGTGTGAGATGGTTTGATCGAGTAAGTAACGTAAGGGTAAGAGAGATGTGTGGTAATAAAAAGAGTGTGGTTGAGAGAGCAGAAGAGGGTGTTTTGAAATGGTATGGTCACATGGAGAGAATGAGTGAGGAAAAATTGACCAAGAGGATATATGTGTCAGAGGTGGAGGGAAAGAGGAAAAGTGGGAGACCAAATTGGAGGTGGAAAGATGGAGTGAAAAAGATTTTGAGTGATTGGGGCCTGAACATACAGGAGCGTGAAAGGCATGCAAGGAATAGAGTGAATTGAACGATGTGGTATACTGGGGTCAACGTGCTGTCAATGGATTGAACCAGGGCATGTGAAGCGTCTGGGGTAAACCATGGAAAGTTGTGTGGGTCCTGGATGTGGAAAGGGAGCCATGGTTTCGGTCCATTATTACATGACATCTAGAGACGGAGTGTGAACGAATGGGGCCTTTGCTGTCTTCCTAGTGCTACCTCGTGCACATGAGGGGGGAGGGGGTTGTTATTTCATGTATGGCGAGGTGGCGATGGGAGTGAATAAAGGCAGACAGTATGAATTATGTACATGTGTATATATGTATATGTCTGTGTGTGTATATACATGTATACGTTGAGATGTATATGTATGTATATTTGCGTGTGTGGACGTGTATGTATATACATGTGTACGTGGGTGGGTTGGGCCATTCTTTCGTCTGTTTCCTTGCGCTACCTCGGTAACGCGGGAGACAGTGACAAAGCAAAATAAATAAAATAAATATACTTTGTCGCTGTCTCATTTATTAGCGAGGTAGTGCAAAGAAACAGACGAAAGAATGGCCCAACCCACCCACACACACATGTATATACATACACGTCCACACACACACATATACATACCTATACATTTCAATGTACATATTCATAGTAGCTGCCCTCAGCCATTCCCTTCACCACCCTGCCACACACAAAATCAAATGTTAGAATATAACTCTGAAGCTCTTCCCGATGTTTACTCGTATATACATCATAATTTATCGGTCTCGTGTATTAGCGATGTAGTGCAAAGAAACAGACGAAAGAATGGCCCAACCCACCCACATACACATGTATATACATACATGTCCACACACACATATATACATGCCTATGCATTTCAATGTACACATACATACACAGACAAATACATGTATACACATGTACATATTCATACTTGCTGCCCTCAGCCATTCGCGTCGCCACCCCGCCACACAGAAAATCAAATGTTAGAATTTAACTCTGAAGCTCTTCCCCATGTTTGCTCATATATACATCATACTTTTTCACTGTCTCATGTATTAGCGAGGTAGTGCAGAGAAACAGACGAAAGAATGGCCCAACCCACCCACATACACATGTATATACATATACATCCACACACACACATATACATACTTATACATTTCAATGTACACACACATACACAGACAAATATATATATACACATGTACATACTCATACTTGCTGCCCTCAGCCATTCCTCTCACCACCCTGCCACACATGAAATGCTCCCTCCGCACACACGTGAGGTAGCAATAGAAAAAGACAACAAAGCCCACACTCGTTCACACTCAGTCTCTAACTGTCGTGTGTAATGCAACGAAACCACAGCTCCCTTTCCACATCCAGGCCCCACAAAACTTTCCAGGGTTTACTCCAGCCTCTTCATATGCCTTGGTTCAATCCATTGACAGCACATCGACCCCGGTATACCACATAATTCCAATTCACTTTATTTCTTGCAAGCCTTTCACCCTCCTGCATGTTCAGGCCCTGATTGCTCAAAATCTTTTTCACTGCATCCTTCAACCCCCAATTTGGTCTCCCACTTCTCCTCGTTCCCTCCATCTCTGACACATATATCCTCTTTGTCGATCTTTCTTCACTCATTCTCTCCATGTGACCAAACCCTTTCAATACACCCTCTTCTGCTCTGTCAACCACAATCTTTTTATTACCACACATCTCTCTTACCCTTTCATTACTTACTCAATCAAACCACCTCACACCACAAATTTTCCTGAAACATCTCATTTGCAACACATTCACCCTCCTCTGTACAACCGTATCTATAGCCCACGCCTCGCAACCATATAGCTTTTTTTTTTGCTTTCCGAGATAATGTTCTCACCTTCCACACATTCTTCAATGCTCCCAGAACCTTCACCCCCTCCCCAACCCTGTGACTCACTTCCCAAATAGAGGAGGGTTTCTAACCCCCCTGCTCCCGTCCTCTTTAGTTGCCTTCTCCGACACATGGGTAATATGTGGGAAGTATTCTTTCTCCCCTATCCCCAGGGTTTAATATAGTATAAGAAAAGGACAAGTATCATATGCCTTGTTTAATCAAGTTAAAAAGTATGGTCATTGTATTGACTGGAGTAATATCATCTCAGTTTTTGACTCTAACTCTAGTACCACGAGAAGTATCTATGAAACTTCTATTATTAGATACACAAACAAATAGAACCTTTATATTAAAGAAAGTCTATATAAATTTGATAGCTTTATTGTTGATAAAATCTGTAAACAGTTCCCCTTCTTGTCCACATGATAAGTTTATGATACACTCGTTGTCTGTCTTGGACAATCAAGTGTTTACCAAATGGTGTCCTAGCTACATCTCTTTGTTGTATATCAGCTGACTTGTGTTTCTTTATTGTACCTCCCCTGATGATGTTATTATTACACAAAAGTGCACTTGGGAACTTATCGTGTTTCATTTTCCCCATTGACCCCTAGAAATATGCTTGATCACAAGCAAAATTTTAGATGTTAATGTTCTGAGAGGGGCAACTGGGGAGATATCTGATCATTATCTTTGGAAGCAAAGGTGAAGATATATAAAGGTTTTCAGAAAGGGTGAAAGAATGTTGAGGTGAAGAGAGAGTGGTAACAGAAAGTGAGCATGGAAAGGAGACTTGTGCAAGGAAGTACCAGTAGAGATTGAGTGCAGAAAATGGAAAATGGTGAGAGCAAATGACGTAACGGGAGTAAGGTAGGAATGGGATGTATTTAGGTGAGCACTGATGTCGAGCAAAACATGCTTGTGACATGAGAAAGGTGGGAGGAGGGCAGGTTAGAAAGGGTAGTGAGTGGTGGGATGAAGAAGTAAGATTGTTTGTGAAAGAGGAGAGAGAGGCTTTTGGACGACTTTTGCAGGGATATAGTGCAAATGACTAGGAGATGTATAAAAGAAAAAGGCAAGAGGTTAGAGAAAGGTGCAAGAGGTAAACAAGAAAGCAAATGAGAGTTTGGGTGAGAGAGTATCATTAAATCTAAGGAAAAATAACAAGATGTTTTGGAGGGAGGTAAATCAAGTATGTAAGACAAGAGAACAAATGGGAACATCAGTGACTGGGGCAAATGGCGAGGTAATAACAAGTAGTGTTGAAGTGAGAGGGAGATGAATTAAATATTTTGAAGGTTCGTTGAATGTGCTTGATGATAGAAGGGCAGATATAGGATGTTTTGGTCGAGGTGGTGTGTGAAGTGAGAGAGTCAGGGAGAATTATTTGGTAAACAGAGAAGAGGCAGTGAAAGCTTTGCGGAAGATGAAATCCAGCAAGGTGGTGGGTTTGGATGGTTTTGCAGTGGAATTTATTAAAAAAGGGGATGACTGTTAACTGGATGATGAGGATGTTCATTGTATGCATGGTTCATGGTGAAGTGCCTGAGGATTAGCAGAATGCATGTATAGTGCCATTGTACATAAGAAAAGGGGATAAAGGTGAGTGTTCAAATTACAGAGGTATAATGTTTGTTGAGTATTCCTGGAAAATTATATGGTTAGGTATTGATTGAGAGGGTGAAGGCATGTACAGAGCATCAGATTGGGGAGGAGCAGTGTGGTTTCAGAAGTGGTAGAGGGTGTGTGGATCAGGTATTTGCCCTTAACAATATATGTGAGAAATACTTAGAAAAGCAGATGGATTGCTATGTAGCATTTATGGATCTAGAGAAGATATATGATAGAGTTGATAGACATGCTTTTTGGAAGGTATTAAGAGTATATGGTGTTGGAGGTAAATTGTTAGAAGCAGTGACAAGTTTTTATCACGGATGTAAGGCATGTGTACGAGTAAGAAGAGAGGAAAGCGAGTTGATCCCAGTGAATGTCGGTTTTCGGCAGGGGTGCACAATGTCTCCATGGTTAATTTGTTTATGGATTGGGTTGTTAGGGTGGTTAATGCAAACATTTTGGAAAGAAGGGCAATTATACAGTCTGTTGTGGATAAGAGGACTTGGGAAGTGAGTCAGTTTTTCGCTGATGATACAGCGCTGGTGGCAGATTTGGATGAGAAACTGCAGAAGTTGGTGACAGTTTGGTATAGTGTGTAAAAGAAGAAAGCTGAGAGTAAATGTGAATAAGAGCTAGGTTATTAGGTTCAGTAGGATTGTTGGACAAGTCGATTGGGAGGTAAGCTTTAATGGAGAAAAACTGGAGGAAGTTAAGTGTTTTAGATATCTGGGAGTGGATTTGGCAGCGGATGGAACCATGGAAGCAGAAGTGAGTCACAGTGGGGGGTGGGGATGGTTGGGCAGGGTAGAGTGTGTGTGTGTTTGTGTGTGTGTGTGTGTGTGTAGGGGGGGGGAGGTTCTGGTAGTGTTGAAGAATGTTTAGAAGGCGAAAACGTTATCTCGTAGAGCAAAAACGGATATGTTTGAAGTAATAGTGGTTCCAACAATGTTATATGGTTGTAAGGCTTGGGCAATAGATAGGGATGTGAGGAGGAGGTGGATGTGTTGGAAATGAGATGTTTGAGGACATTATGCGGTGTGTGATGGTTTGATCGGGTAAGTAATGAAAGGGTAGGAGAGTTGTGTTGGAATAAAAAGTGTGTGGTTGAGAGAGCAGAGGAGGTTATTCGGAAGTGGTGTGGTCACATGGAGAGAATGAGTGAGGAAAGATTGACAAAGAGGATTATATGTGTCAGACGTGGATGGAATGAGAAATGGGAGACCGAATTGGAAGGATGGAGTGAAAAAGATTTTAAGTGATCAGGGCCTGAACATACAAGAGGGTGAAGGGAGTGCAAGGAATAGAGTGAATTGGAACTATGTGGTATGACAGGGTTGACGTGCTGTCGATGGATTGAATCAGGGCATGTGAAGCATTTGGGGTAAACCATGAAAAGTTTTAGTGGGGCCTGGATGTGGAAAGGGAGCTGTGGTTTCTATGCAATATACATGACAGCTAGAAACAGAGTGTGAACGAATATGGCCTTTGTTGTCTTTTCCTAGCACTACCATGAGCGCACATGGGGGGCAGGGGATGTCATTTCATGTGTGGTGACTGAAATGAATGAAGGAAACGTATAGATATGTATATGTGTATATTTGTTTGTGTCTGTGAATGTATATGTATGTATATGCTGAAATGTATAGGTATATATATGTGCATGTGTTGGCGTTTATGTATATACATGTGTATGTGGGTGGGTTAGGACATTCTTTTGTCTGTTTTCTTGCACTACCGCGCTCAAGTAGAAGACAGCATCAAAGTACAAAAACTTATTTATTTATTTTGCTTTGTCGCTGTCTCCCGCATTAGCGAGGTAGAGCAAGGAAACAGAAGAAAGAATGGCAGAACCCACCCACATACACATGTATGTACAAACACGTCCACACACGCAAATAACATACCTATACATCTCAACGTATACATATATATATACCCACACAGACATATACATATATACACATGTACATAATTCATACTGTCTGCTACCGATCACTCAAAATCTTTTTCACTCCATCTTTCCACCTCCAATTTGATCTCCCACTTCTCCTTGTTCCCTCCACCTCTGATGTATATATCCTCTTTGTCAATCTTTCCTCACTCATTCTCTCCATGTGACCAAACCATTTCAAAAGTCCCTCTTCTTCTCTCTCAACCACACTCTTTTTATTACCTCACATCTCTTTTACCCTATTATTACTTACTCGATCGAACCACCTCACATGACATATTTTCCTCAAACATCTCATTTCCAGCACATACACCCTCCTGCGCACAACTCTATCCATAGCCCACGCCTCACAACCATATAACATTGTTGGAACCACTATTCCTTTAAACACCCATTTTTGCTTTCCGAGATAATGTTCTCGACTTCCAAACTTTTCTTCAAAGCTACCAGAATTTTTGCCCCCTCCCCCACCCTATGATACACTTCCACTTCCATGGTTCCATCCGCTGCCAAATCCACTCCCAGATATCTAAAACACTTCACTTCCTCCAGTTTTTCTCCATTCACACTTACCTCCCAATTGACTTTACTCTCAACCCTACTGTACCTAATAACCTTGCTCTTATTTACATTTACTCTCAGCTTTCTTCTTTCACACACTTTACCAAACTCAGTCACCAGCTTCTGCACTTTCTCGCATGAATCAGCCACCAGTGCTGTATCATCAGCAAACAACAACTGACTCACTTCCCAAGCTCTCTCATCCACAACAGACTGCATACTTGCCCCTCTTAACAAAACACTTGCACTCGCCTCCCTAACAACCCCATCCATAAACAACTTAAACAACCATGAAGACATCACACACCCCTGCCGCAAACCAACATTCAATGAGAACCAATCACTTTCCTCTCTTCCTACACGTACACATGCCTTACATCCTCGATAAAAACTTTTCACTGCTTCTAACAACTTGCCTCCCACACCATATATTATTAATACCTTCCAAAGTGCATCTCTATCAACTCTATCATATGCCTTCTCCAGATCCATAAGTGCTACATACAAATCTATTTGCTTTTTTAAGTATTTCTCACATACATTCTTCAAAGCAAACACCTAATCCACACATCCTCTACCACTAATGAAACCACACTGCTCTTCCCCAATCTGATACTCTATACATGCCTTCACCCTCTCAATCAATACCCTCCCATATAATTTACCAGGAATACTCAACAAACTTATACCTCTGTAATTCGAGCACTCGCTTTTATCCCCTTTGCCTTTGTACAGTGGCACTATGCAAGCATTCTGCCAATCCTCAGGCACCTCACCATGTCATACATACATTAACTAACCTTACCAACCAGTCAATTATACAGTCACCCCCTTTTTTGATAACTTCCACTGCAATACCATCCAAACCCGCTGCCTTGCTGGCTTTCATCTTCCGCAAAGCTTTTACTACCTCTTCTCTGTTTACTAAATCATTCTCCCTAACCCTCTCACTTTGCGCACCACCTCGACCAAAACACCCTATATCTGCCACTCTATCATCAAATACATTCAACATACTTTCAAAATACTCGCTCTATCTCCTTTTCACATCACCACTACTTGTTATCACCTCCCCATTATCCCCCTTCACTGAAGTTTCCATTTGTTCCCTCATCTGACGCACTTTATTTACTTCCTTCCAAAACATCTTTTTATTCTCCCAAAAATCTAATGATACTCTCACCCCAACTCTCATTTCACCTCTTGCACCTTTCTTTTGACCTCCTGCCTCTTTCTTTTATACATCTCCCGGTCATTTGCATTATTTCGATGCAAAAATTGTCCAAATGCCTCTCTCTTCTCTTTCACTAATAATCTTACTTCTTCATCCCACCACTCACTACCCTTTCTAATCTGCCCACCTCCCATGCTTCTCATGCCACAAGCATCTTTTGCGCAAGCCATCACTACTTTCCTAAATACATCCCATTCATCCCCCACTCCTGTTACCTCCTTTGTTCTCACCTTTTTTATATTCTGTACTCAGTCTCTCCTGGTACTTCCTCACACAAGTCTCCTTCCCAAGCTCACTTACTCTCACCACTCTTTTCACCCCAACAGTCTCTCTTCTTTTCTGAAACCTCTAGACATCTTCACCTTCGCCTTCACAAGATAATGATCAGACATCCCTCCAGTTGCACCTCTCAACACATTAACATCCAAAAGTCTCTCTTTCACGTGCCTATCAATTAACATGTAATCCAATAACGCTCTCTGGCCATCTCTCCTACTTACGTACGTATACTTATGTATATCTCTCTTCTTAAACCAGGTATTCCCAATCACCAGTCCTTTTTCAGCTCAAAAATCTACAAGCTCTTCACCAATATATATATATATATATATATATATATATATATATATATATTGCACAGAAGATGCTTGTGGCATGAGAAGAGTGGGAGGTGGGTTGATTAGAAAGGGTAGTGAGTGGTGGGATGAAGAAGTAAGAGTATTAGTGAAAGAGAAGAGAGAGGCATTTGGACGATTTTTGCAGGGAAAAAATGCAATTGAGTGGGAGATGTATAAAAGAAAGAGACAGGAGGTCAGGAGAAAGGTGCAAGAGGTGAAAAAAAGGGCAAATGAGAGTTGGGGTGAGAGAGTATCATTAAATTTTAGGGAGAATAAAAAGCTTTTCTGGAAGGAGGTAAATAAAGTGCGTAAGACAAGGGAGCAAATGGGAACTTCAGTGAAGGGCGCAAATGGGGAGGTGATAACAAGTAGTGGTGATGTGAGAGGAGATGGAGTGAGTATTTTGAAGGTTTGTTGAATGTGTTTGATGATAGAGTGGCAGATATAGGGTGTTTTGGTCGAGGTGGTGTGCAAAGTGAGGGGGTTAGGGAAAATGATTTGGTAAACAGAGAAGAGGTAGTGAAAGCTTTGCGGAAGATGAAAGCCGGCAAGGCAGCAGGTTTGGATGGTATTGCAGTGGAATTTATTAAAAAAGGGGGTGACTATATTGTTGACTGGTTGGTAAGGTTATTTAATGTATGTATGACTCATGGTGAGGTGCCTGAGGATTGGCGGAATGCGTGCATAGTGCCATTGTACAAAGGCAAAGGGGATAAGAGTGAGTGCTCAAATTACAGAGGTATAAGTTTGTTGAGTATTCCTGGTAAATTATATGGGAGGGTATTGATTGAGAGGGTGAAGGCATGTACAGAGCATCAGATTGGGGAAGAGCAGTGTGGTTTCAGAAGTGGTAGAGGATGTGTGGATCAGGTGTTTGCTTTGAAGAATGTATGTGAGAAATACTTAGAAAAGCAAATGGATATGTATGTAGCATTTATGGATCTGGAGAAGGCATATGATAGAGTTGATAGAGATGCTCTGTGGAAGGTATTAAGAATATATGGTGTGGGAGGCAAGTTGTTAGAAGCAGTGAAAAGTTTTTATCGAGGATGTAAGGCATGTGTACGTGTAGGGAGAGAGGAAAGTGATTGGTTCTCAGTGAATGTAGGTTTGCGGCAGGGGTGTGTGATGTCTCCATGGTTGTTTAATTTGTTTATGGATGGGGTTGTTAGGGAGGTAAATGCAAGAGTTTTGGAAAGAGGGGCAAGTATGAAGTCTGTTGCGGATGAGAGAGCTTGGGAAGTGAGTCAGTTGTTGTTCGCTGATGATACAGCGCTGGTGGCTGATTCATGTGAGAAACTGCAGAAGCTGGTGACTGAGTTTGGTAAAGTGTGTGGAAGAAGAAAGTTAAGAATAAATGTGAATAAGAGCAAGGTTATTAGGTACAGTAGGGTTGAGGGTCAAGTCAATTGGGAGGTGAGTTTGAATGGAAAAAAACTGGAGGAAGTGAAGTGTTTTAGATATCTGGGAGTGGATCTGGCAGCAGATGGAACCATGGAAGCGGAAGTGGATCATAGGGTGGGGGAGGGGGCGAAAATTCTGGGGGCCTTGAAGAATGTGTGGAAGTCGAGAACATTATCTCGGAAAGCAAAAATGGGTATGTTTGAAGGAATAGTGGTTCCAACAATGTTGTATGGTTGCGAGGCGTGGACTATGGATAGAGTTGTGCGCAGGAGGATGGATGTGCTGGAAATGAGATGTTTGAGGACAATGTGTGGTGTGAGGTGGTTTGAACGAGTGAGTAACGTAAGGGTAAGAGAGATGTGTGGAAATAAAAAGAGCGTGGTTGAGAGAGCAGAAGAGGGTGTTTTGAAGTGGTTTGGGCACATGGAGAGAATGAGTGAGGAAAGATTGACCAAGAGGATATATGTGTCGGAGGTGGAGGGAACGAGGAGAAGAGGGAGACCAAATTGGAGGTGGAAAGATGGAGTGAAAAAGATTTTGTGTGATTGGGGCCTGAACATGCAGGAGGGTGAAAGGAGGGCAAGGAATGGAGTGAATTGGAGCGATGTGGTATACCGGGGTTGACGTGCTGTCAGTGGATTGAATCAAGGCATGTGAAGCGTCTGGGGTAAACCATGGAAAGCTGTGTAGGTATGTATATTTGCGTGTGTGGACGTATGTATATACATGTGTATGGGGGTGGGTTGGGCCATTTCTTTCGTCTGTTTCCTTGCGCTACCTCGCAAACGCGGGAGACCGACAAAGTATAATAAAATAAATGAAAAATATATATATATATATATATATATATATATATATATATATATATATATATATATATATATATATATATATATTTTTGCTTTGTCGCTGTCTCCCGCGTTTGCGAGGTAGCGCAAGGAAACAGACGAAAGAAATAGCGAAACCCACCCCATACACATGTATATACACACACGTCCACACACGCAAATATACATACCTATACATCTCAATGTACACATACATATACACACACAGACACATACATATATATATGCCCATGCACACAATTCACACTGTCTGCCTCTACTCATTCCCATCGCCACCCCACCACACATGGAATACCATCCCCCTCCCCCCTCATGTGTGCGGGGTAGCGCTAGGAAAAGACAACAAAGGCCTCATTCGTTCACACTCAGTCACTAGCTGTCATGCAACAATGCACGAAACCACAGCTCCCTTTCCACATCCAGGCCCCACACAACTTTCCATGGTTTACCCCAGACGCTTCACATGCCCTGATTCAATCCACTGGCAGCACGTCAACCCCAGTACACCACATCAATCCAATTCACTCTATTCCTTGCCCGCCTTTCAGCCTCCTGCATGTTCAGGCCCCGATCACACAAAATCTTTTTCACTCCATCTTTCCACCTCCAATTTGGTCTCCCACTTCTACTCGTTCCCTCCACCTCCGACTCATATATCCTCTTGGTCAATCTTTCCTCTGTCATTCTCTCCATGTGCCCAAACCATTTCAAAACACCCTCTTCTGCTCTCTCAACCACGCTCTTTTTGTTTCCACACATTTCTCTTACCCTTACATTACTTACCCGATCAAACCACCTCACACCACACATTGTCCTCAAACATCTCATTTCCAGCACATCCACCCTCCTGCGCACAACTCTATCCATAGCCCACGCCTCGCAACCATACAACATTGTTGGAACCACTATTCCTTCAAACATACCCATTTTTGCTTTCCGAGATAATGTTCTCGACTTCCACACATTCTTCAAGGCTCCCAGAATTTTCGCACCCTCCCCCACCCTATGATTCACTTCCGCTTCCACGGTTCCATCCGCTGCCACATCCACTCCCAGATATCTAAAACACTACTTCCTCCACTTTTTATCCATTCAAACTTTCCTCCCAATTGACTTGACCCTCAACCCTACTGTACCTAATAACCTTGCTCTTATTTACAATTACTCTCAACTTTCTTCTTTCACACACTTTACCAAACTCAGTCACCAGCTTCTGCAGTTTCTCACATGAATCAGCCACCAGCGCTGTATCATCAACGAACAACTGACTCACTTCCCAAGCTCTCTCATCCACAACAGACTTCATTCTTGCCCCTCTTTCCAAAACTCTTGCATTCACCTCCCTAACAACCCCATCCATAAACAAATTAGATAACCATGGAGACATCACACACCCCTGCCGCAAACCTACATTTACTGAGAACCAATCACTTTCCTCTCTTCCTACACGCACATATGCCTTACATCCTCGATATAAACTTCTCACTGCTTCTAACAAATTGCCTCCCACACCATATATTCTTAATACCTTCCACAGAGCATCTCTATCAACTCTATCATATGCCTTCTCCAGATCCATAAATGCTACATACAAATCCATTTGCTTTTCTAAGTATTTCTCATATACATTCTTCAAAGCAAACACTTGATCCACACATCCTCTACCACTTCTGAAACCACACTGCTCTTCCCCAATCTGATGCTCTGTACATGCCTTCACCCTCTCAATCAATACCCTCCCATATACACATTGTCACTTTTTCACCTAACCTAACCTAACCTAACCCTCTCACTTTGCACACCACCTCGACCAAAACACCCTATATCTGCCACTCTATCATCAAACACATTCAACAAACCTTCAAAATACTCACTCCATCTCCTTCTCACATCACCACTACTTGTTATCACCTCCCCATTTGTGCCCTTCACTGAAGTTCCTATTTGCTCCCTTGTCTTATGCACTTTATTTACCTCCTTCCAGAACATCTTTTTATTCTCCCTAAAATTTAATGATACTCTCTCACCCCAACTCTCATTTGCCCTCTTTTTCACCTCTTGCACCTTTCTCTTGACCTCCTGTCTCTTTCTTTTATACATCTCCCTTTCAATTGCATTTTTTCCCTGCAAAAATCATCCAAATGCCTCTCTCTTCTCTTTCACTAATAATCTTACTTCTTCATCCCACCACTCACTACCCTTTCTAATCAACCCACCTCCCACTCTTCTCATGCCACAAGCATCTTTTGCGCAATCCATCACTGATTCCCTAAATACATCCCATTCATCCCCCACTCCCCTTACTTCCATTGTTCTCACCTTTTTCCATTCTGTACTCAGTCTCTCCTGGTACTTCCTCACACAAGTCTCCTTCCCAAGCTCACTTACTCTCACCACCTTCTTCACCCCAACATTCACTCTTCTTTTCTGAAAACCCATACAAATCTTCAGTTTAGCCTCCACAAGATAATGATCAGACATCCCTCCAGTTGCACCTCTCAGCACATTTAACATCCAAAAGTCTCTCTTTCGCGCGCCTGTCAATTAACACGTAATCCAATAACGCGCTCTGGCCATCTCTCCTTATTTACATACGTATACTTATGTATATCTCGCTTTTTATACCAGGTATTCCCAATCACCAGTCCTTTTTCAGCACATAAATCTACAAGCTCTTCACCATTTCCATTTACAACACTGAACACCTCATGTATACCAATTATTCCCTCAACTGCCACATTACTCACCTTTGCATTCAAATCACCCATCACTATATATATATATATATATATATATATATATATATATATATATATATATATATATATATATATATATATATACCACATCGATCCAATGCACTCTATTCCTTGCCCGCCTTTCACCCTCCTGCATGTTCAGGCCCCGATCACTCAAAATTTTTTTCACTCCATCTTTCCACCTCCAATTTGGTCTCCCATTTCTCCTCGTTCCCTCCACCTCTGACACATATATCCTCTTGGTCAATCTTTCCTCACTCATTCTCTCCATGTGCCCAAAGCATTTCAAAAGACCCTCTTCCGCTCTCTCAACCACGCTCTTTTTATTTCCACACATCTCTCATACCCTTACATTACTTACTCGATCAAACCACCTCACACCACACATTGTCCTCAAACATCTCATTTCCAGCACATCCATCCTCCTGCGCACAACTCTATTCATAGCCCACGCCTCGCAACCATACAACATTGTTGGAACCAATATTCCTTCAAACATATCCATTTTTGCTTTCCGAGATAATGTTCTCGACTTCCAAACATTCTTCAAGGCTCCCAGGATTTTCGCTCCCTCCCCCACCCTGTGATTCACTTCTGCTTCCATGGTTCCATCCGCTGCCACATCCACTCCTAGATATCTAAAACACTTTACTTCCTCCAGTTTTTCTCCATTCAAACTTACCTCCCAATTGACTTGACCCTCAACCCTACTGTACCTAATAACCTTGCTCTTATTCACATTTACTCTTAACTTTCTTCTTTCACACACTTTACCAAACTCAGTCACCAGCTTCTGCAGTTTCTCACATGAATCAGCCACCAGCGCTGTATCATCAGCGAACAACAACTGACTCACTTCCCAAGCTCTCTCATCCACAACAGACTTCATACTTGCCCCTCTTTCCAAAACTCTTGCATTTACCTCCCTAACAACCCCATCCATAAACAAATTAAACAACCATGGAGACATCACACACCCCTGCCGCAAACCTACATTCACTGAGAACCAATCACTTTCCTCTCTTCCTACACGTACACATGCCTTACGTCCTCGATAAAAACTTTTCACTGCTTCTAACAACTTGCCTCCCACACCATATATTCTTAATACCTTCCACAGAGCATCTCTATCAACTCTATCATATGCCTTCTCCAGATCCATAAATGCTACATACAAATCCATTTGCTTTTCTAAGTATTTCTCACATACATTCTTCAAAGCAAACACCTGATCCACAGATCCTCTACCACTTCTGAAACCACACTGCCCTTCCCCAATCTGATGCTCTGTACATGCCTTCACCCTCTCAGTCAATACCCTCCCATATAATTTACCAGGAATACTCAACAAACTTATGCCTCTGTAATTTGAGCTCTCACTCTTATCCCCTTTGCCTTTGTACAATGGCACTATGCACGCATCCCACCAATCTTCAGGCACCTCACCATGAATCATACATACATTAAATAACCTTACCAACCAGTCAACAATACAGTCACCCCCTTTTTTGATAAATTCCACTGCAATACCATCCAAACCTGCTGCCTTGCCGGCTTTCATCTTCCATAAAGTTTTTACCACCTCTTCTCAATTTACCAAATCATTTTCCGTAACCCTCTCACTTTGCACACCACCTCGACCAAAACACCCTATATCTGCCACTCTATCATCAAACACATTTAACAAACCTTCAAAATACTCATTCCATCTCCTTCTCACATCACCACTACTTGTTATCACCTCCCCATTTGCGCCCTTCACTGAAGTTGCAATTTGCTCCCTTGTCTTACGCACTTTATTTACCTCCTTCCAAAACATCTTTTAATTCTCCCTAAAATTTATATATATATATATATATATATATATATATATATATATATATATATATATATAAGCGAGAGGGTTGAGGAAAATGATTTGGTAAACAGAGAAGTAGTAGTAAAAGCTTTGCGGAAGATGAAATCCAGCAAGGCAGCAGGTTTGGATGGTATTGCTGTGGAATTTATTAAAAAAGGGGGTGACTGTATTGTTGACTGGTTGGTAAGGTTATTTAATGTATGTATGACTCATGGTGAGGTGCCTGAGGATTGATGGAATGTGTGCATAGTGCCATTGTACAAAGGCAAAGGGGATAAGAGTGAGTGCTCAAATTACAGAGGTATAAGTTTGTTGAGTATTCCTGGCAAATTATATGGGAGGGTATTGATTGAGAGGGTGAAGGCATGTACAGAGCATCAGATTGGGGAAGAGCAGTGTGGTTTCAGAAGTGGTAGAGGATGTGTGGATCAAGTGTTTGCTTTGAAGAATGTATATGAGAAATACTTAGAAAAGCAAATGGATTTGTATGTAGCATTTATGGATCTGCAGAAGGCATATCATAGAGTTGATAGAGATGCTCTGTGGAAGGTATTAAGAATATATGGAGTGGGAGGCAAGTTGTTAGAAGCAGTGAGAAGTTTTTATCGAGGATGTAAGGCATATGTACGTGTAGGAAGAGAGGAAAGTGATTGATTCTTAGTAAATGTAGGTTTGTGGCAGGGGTGTGTGATGTCTCCATGGTTGTTTAATTTGTTTATGGATCAGGTTCATAGGGAGGTGAATGCAAGAGTTTTGGAAAGAGGGGCAAGAATGAAGTCTGTTGTAGATGAGAGAGCTTGGGAAGTGAGTCAGTTGTTCGTTGATGATACAGCGCTGGTGGCTGATTCATGTGAGAAACTGCAGAAGCTGGTGACTGAGTTTGGTAAAGTGTGTGAAAGAAGAAAGTTGAGAGTAATTGTAAATAAGAGCAAGGTTATTAGGTACAGTAGGGTTGAGGGTCAAGTCAATTGGGAGGTAAGTTTGAATGGAGAAAAACTGGAGGAAGTGAAGTGTTTTAGATATCTGGGAGTGGATCTGGCAGCGGATGGAACCGTGGAAGCGGAAGTGAATCATATGGTGGGGGAGGGGGGAAAATCCTGGGAGCCTTGAAGAATGTGTGTAAATCGAGAACATTTTCTCTGAAAGCAAAAATGGGTATGTTTGAAGGAATAGTGGTTCCAACAATGCTGTATGGTTGCGAGGCGTGGGCTATGGATAGAGTTGTGCGCAGGAGGGTGGATGTGCTGGAAATGAGATGTTTGAGGACAATGTGTGGTGTGAGGTGGTTTGATCGAGTAAGTAATGTAAGGGTAAGAGAAATGTGTGGAAATAAAAAGAGCATGATTGAGAGAGCAGAAGAGGGTGTTTTGAAATGGTTTGGGCACATGGAGAGAATGAGTGAGGAAAGATTGACCAAGAGGTTATATGAGTCGGAGGTGGAGGGAATGAGGAGAAGTGGGAGACCAAATTGGAGGTGGAAAGATGGAGTGAAAAAGATTTTGTGTGATCGGGGCCTGAACATGCAGGAGGGTGAAAGGCGGGCAAGGAATAGAGTGAATTGGATCGATG
>NC_092241.1:42649796-42724796 GCF_036320965.1 Panulirus ornatus | reverse complement strand
CTATTCCTTCTTTTGGAAAATTAAGAAAAAATAATGAGAGGGGAGGATTTCCAGCCCCCCGCTCCCTCCCCTTTTTGTTGCCTTCTACGACACGCAGGGAATACGTGGGAAGTATTCTTTTTTTTTTTTTTTTTTTCCCAAAAGAAGGAACAGAGAATTGGGCCAGGTGAGGGTAGTCCCTCAAAGGCCCAGTCATCTGTTCTTAACGCTACCTCGCTAATGCGGGAAATGGCGAATAGTTTGAAAGAAAGAAGAAAGATATATATATATATATATATATATATATATATATATATATATATATATATATATATATATATAGCTAGCGAATAGTATGAAAAAAAAATATATATATATATATATATATATATATATATATATATATATATATATATATATATATATATATATATATATTTTTTTTTTTTTTTTTTTATTATACTTTGTCGCTGTCTCCCGCGTTTGCGAGGTAGCGCAAGGAAACAGACGAAAGGAATAGCCCAACCCCCCCCATACACATGTATATACAAACGTCCACACATGCAAATATACACACCTACACAGCTTTCCATGGTTTACCCCAGATGCTTCACATGCCTTGATTCAATCCACTGACAGCACGTCAACCCTGGTATACCACATCGCTCCAATTTACTCTATTCCTTGCCCTCCTTTCACCCTCCTGCATGTTCAGGCCCTGATCACACAAAATCTTTTTCACTCCCTCTTTCCACCTCCAATTTGGTCTCCCTCTTCTCCTCGTTCCCTCCACCTCCGACACATATATCCTCTTGGTCAATCTTTCCTCACTCATTCTCTCCATGTGCCCAAACCACTTCAAAACACCCTCTTCTGCTCTCTCAACCACGCTCTTTTTATTTCCACACATCTCTGTTACCCTTACGTTACTCACTCGATCAAACCACCTCACACCACATCTCATTTCCAGCACATCCATCCTCCTGTGCACAACTCTATCCATAGCCCACGCCTCGCAACCATACAACATTGTTGGAACCACTATTCCTTCAAACATACCCATTTTTGCTTTCCGAGATAATATTCTCGACTTCCACACATTTTTCAAGGCCCCCAGAATTTTCGCCCCCTCCCCCACCCTATGATCCACTTCCGCTTCCATGTTTCCATCCGCTGCCAGATCCACTCCCAGATATCTAAAACACTTCACTTCCTCCAGTTTTTCTCCATTCAAACTCACCTCCCAATTGACTTGACCCTCAACCCTACTGTACCTAATAACCTTGCTCTTATTCACATTTACTCTTAACTTTTTTCTTCCACACACTTTACCAGTTTACCAGTTTCTCACATGAATCAGCCACCAGCCCTGTATCATCAGCGAACAACAACTGACTCACTTCCCAAGCTCTCTCATCCCCAACAGACTTCATACTTGCCCCTCTTTCCAAAACTCTTGCATTTACCTCCCTAACCACCCCATCCATAAACAAATTAAACAACCATGGAGACATCACACACCCCTGCCGCAAACCTACATTCACTGAGAACCAATCACTTTCCTCTCTTCCTACACGTACACATGCCTTACATCCTCGATAAAAACTTTTCACTGCTTCTAACAACTTTCCTCCCACACCATATATTCTTAATACCTTCCACAGAGCATCTCTATCAACTCTATCATATGCCTTCTCCAGATCCATAAATGCTACATACAAATCCATTTGCTTTTCTAAGTATTTCTCACATACATTCTTCAAAGCAAACACCTGATCCACACATCCTCTACCACTTCTGAAACCACACTGCTCTTCCCCAATCTGATGCTCTGTACATGCCTTCACCCTCTCAATATAATTTACCAGGAATACTCAACAAACTTATACCTTTGTAATTTGAGCACTCACTCTTATCCCCTTTGCCTTTGTACAATGGCACTATGCACGCATTCCGCCAATCCTCAGGCACCTCACCATGAGTCATACATACATTAAATAACCTTACCAACCAGTCAACAATACAGTCACCCCCTTTTTTAATAAATTCCACTGCAATACCATCCAATCCTGCTGCCTTGCTGGCTTTCATCTTCCGCAAAGCTTTCACTACCTCTTCTCTGTTTACCAAATCATTTTCCCTAACCCTCTCACTTTGCACACCACCTCGACCAAAACACCCTATATCTGCCACTCTATCATCAAACACATTCAACAAACCTTCAAAATACTCACTCCATCTCCTTCTCACATCACCACTACTTGTTATCACCTCCCCATTTGCGCCCTTCACTGAAGTTCCCATTTGCTCTCTTGTCTTACGCACTTTATTTACCTCCTTCCAGAACATCTTTTTATTCTACCTAAAATTTAATGATACTCTCTCACCCGAACTCTCATTTGCCCTTTTTTTCGCCTCTTGCACCTTTCTCTTGACCTCCTGTCTCTTTCTTTTATACATCTCCCACTCAATTGCATTTTTTCCCTGCAAAAATCGTCCAAATGTCTCTCTCTTCTCTTTCACTAATACTCTTACTTCTTCATCCCACCACTCACTACCCTTTCTAATCAACCCACCTCCCACTCTTCTCATGCCACAAGCATCTTTTGCGCAATCCATCACTGATTCCCTAAATACATCCCATTCCTCCCCCACTCCCCTTACTTCCATTGTTCTCACCTTTTTCCATTCTGTACTCAGTCTCTCCTGGTACTTCCTCACACAGGTCTCCTTCCCAAGCTCACTTACTCTCACCACCCTCTTCACCCCAACATTCACTCTTCTTTTCTGAAAACCCATACAAATCTTCACCTTTGCCTCCACAAGATAATGATCAGACATCCCTCCAGTTGCACCTCGCAGCACATTAACATCCAAAAGTATATATATATATATATATATATATATATACTCACAAACTTATACCTCTGTAATTTGAGCACTCACTCTTAAACCCCTTTGCCTTTTTACAGTGGCACTATGCACGCATTCCGCCAATCCTCAGGCACCTCACCATGAGTCATACATACATTAAATAACCTTACCAACCAGTCAATAATACAGTCACCCCTTTTTTAATAAATTCCACTGCAATACCATCCAAACCTGCTGCCTTGCCGGCTTTCATCTTCCGCAAAGCTTTTACTAACTCCTCTCTGTTTACCAAATCATTTTCCCTAACTCTCTCACTTTGCACACCACCTCGACCAAAACACCCTATATCTGCCACTCTATCATCAGACGCATTCAACAAACCTTCAAAATACTCACTCCATCTCCTTCTCACATCACCACTACTTGTTATCACCTCCCCATTTGCGCCCTTCACTGAAGTTCCCATTTGCTCCCTTGTCTTACGCACTGTATTTACCTCCTTCCAGAACATCTTTTTATTCTCCCTAAAATTTAATGATACTCTCTCACCCCAACTCTCATTTGCCCTCTTTTTCACCTCTTGCACTTTCTCTTGACCTCCTGCCTCCTTGTTTTATACATCTCCCACTCAATTGCATTTTTTCCCTGCAAAAATTGTCCAAATGCCTCTCTCTTCTTTTTCAATAATAATCTTACTTCTTCATCCCACCACTCACTACCCTTTCTAATCAACCCACCTCCCACTCTTCTCATGCCACAAGCATCTTTTGCGCAATCTATCACTGATTCCCTAAATACATCCCATTCCTCCCCCACTCCCCTAACTTCCATTGTTCTCACCTTTTTCCATTCTGTACTCAGTCTCTCCTGGTACTTCCTCATACAAGTCTCCTCCCCAAGCTCACTTACTGTCATCCCCCTACTTCACCCCAACATTCATTATTCTTCTCTGAAAACCCATACAAATCTTCACCTTAGCCTCCACAAGATAATGATCAGACATCCCTCCAGTTGCACCTCTCAGCACATTAACATCCAAAAGTCTCTCTTTCGCGCGCCTGTCAATTAACACGTAATCCAATAATGCTCTCTGGGCATCTCTCCTACTTACATACGTATACTTATGTATATCTCGCTTTTTAAACTAGGTATTCCCAATCACCAGTCCTTTTTCAGCACATAAATCTTCAAGCTCTTCACCATTTCCATTTACAACACTTAACACCCCATGTATACCAATTATTCCCTCAACTACCACATTACTCATATGGGAGGGTATTGATTGAGAGGGTGAAGGCATGTACAGGGCATCAGATTGGGGAAGAGCAGTGTGGTTTCAGAAGTGGTAGAGGATGTGTGGATCAGGTGTTTGCTTTGAAGAATGTATGTGAGAAATACTTAGAAAAGCAAATGGATTTGTATGTAGCATTTATGGATCTGGAGAAGGCATATGTTAGAGTTGATAGAGGTGCTCTGTGGAAGGTATTAAGAATATATGGTGTGGGAGGCAAGTTGTTAGAAGCAGTGAAAAGTTTTTATCAAGGATGTAAGGTATGTGTACGTGTAGGAAGAGAGGAAAGTGATTGGTTCTCAGTGAATGTAGGTTTGTGGCAGGGGTGTGTGATGTCTCCAAGGTTGTTTAATTTGTTTATGGATGGGGTTGTTAGGGAGGTGAATGCAAGAGTTTTGGAAAGAGGAGGAAGTATGGAGTCTGCTGTGGATGAGAGAGCTTGGGAAGTGAGTCAGTTGTTGTTTGCTGATGATACAGCGCTGTTGGCTGATTCATGTGAGAAACTGCAGAAGCTGGTGACTGAGTTTGGTAAAGTGTGTGAAAGAAGAAAGTTAAAAGTAAATGTGAATAAGAGCAAGGTTATTAGGTACAGTAGGGTTGAGGGTCAAGTCAATTGGGAGGTAAGTTTGAATGGAGAAAAACTGGAGGAAGTAAAGTGTTTCAGATATCTGGGAGCGGATCTGGCAGCGGATGGAACCATGGAAGCGGAAGTGGATCATAGGGTGGGGGAGGGGGCGAAAATCCTGGGAGCCTTGAAGAATGTGTGTAAGTCGAGAACATTATCTCGGAAAGCAAAAATGGATATGTTTGAAGGAATAGTGGTTCCAACAATTTTGTATGGTTGCGAGGCGTGGGCTATGGAAAGAGTTTTGCGCAGGATGGTGGATGTGCTGGAAATGAGATGTTTGAGGACAATGTGTGGTGTGAGGTGGTTTGATCGAGTAAGTAATGAAAGGGTAAGAGAGATGTGTGGAAATAAAAAGAGTGTGGTTGAGAGAGCAGAAGAGGGTGTTTTGAAATGGTTTGGCCATATGGAGAGAATGAGTGAGGAAAGATTGACCAAGAGGATATATGTGTCGGAGATGGAGGGAACGAGGAGAAGTGGGAGACCAAATTGGAGGTGGAAAGATGGAGTGAAAAATATTTTGTGTGATCAGGGCCTGAACATGCAGGAGGGTGAAAGGAGGGCAAGGAATAGAGTGAATTGGATCGATGTGGTATACCGGGTTTGACGTGCTGTCAGTGGATTGAATCAGGGCATGTGAAGCGTCTGGGGTAAACCATGGAAAGCTGTGTAGGTATGTATATTTGCGTGTGTGGATGTGTATGTATATACATGTGTGTTGGGCCATTTCTTTCGTCTGTTTCCTTGCGTTACCTCGCAAACGCAGGAGACAGCGACAAAGCAAAAAAAAAATATATATATATATATATATATATTTTTTTTTTTTTTTTTTTTTATACTTTGTCGCTGTCTCCCGCGTATATATATGTATATATATATGTATATATATATATATAGTGCCATTGTACAAAGGCAAAGGGGATAAGAGTGAGTGCTCAAATTACAGAGGTATAAGTTTGTTGAGTATTCCTGGTAAATTATATGGGAGGGTATTGATTGAGAGGGTGAAGGCATGTACAGAGCATCAGATTGGGGAAGAGCAGTGTGGTTTCAGAAGTGGTAGAGGATGTGTGGATCAGGTGTTTGCTTTGAAGAATGTATGTGAGAAATACTTAGAAAAGCAAATGGATTTGTATGTAGCATTTATGGATCTGGAGAAGGCATATGATAGAGTTGATAGAGATGCTCTGTGGAAGGTATTAAGAATATATGGTGTGGGAGGCAAGTTGTTAGAAGCAGTGAAAAGTTTTTATCGAGGATGTAAGGCATGTGTACGTGTAGGAAGAGAGGAAAGTGATTGGTTCTCAGTGAATGTAGGTTTGCGGCAGGGGTGTGTGATGTCTCCATGGTTGTTTAATTTGTTTATGGATGGGGTTGTTAGGGAGGTAAATGCAAGAGTCCTGGAAAGAGGGGCAAGTATGAAGTCTGTTGGGGATGAGAGAGCTTGGGAAGTGAGTCAGTTGTTGTTCGCTGATGATACAGCGCTGGTGGCTGATTCATGTGAGAAACTTCAGAAGCTGGTGACTGAGTTTGGTAAAGTGTGTGGAAGAAGAAAGTTAAGAGTAAATGTGAATAAGAGCAAGGTTATTAGGTACAGTAGGGGTGAGGGTCAAGTCAATTGGTAGGTGTTTGAATGGAGAAAAACTGGAGGAAGTGAAGTGTTTTAGATATCTGGGAGTGGATCTGTCATCGGATGGAACCATGGAAGCGGAAGTGGATCATAGGGTGGGGGAGGGGGCGAAAATTTTGGGAGCCTTGAAAAATGTGTGGAAGTCGAGAACATTATCTCGGAAAGCAAAAATGGGTATGTTTGAAGGAATAGTGGTTCCAACAATGTTGTATGGTTGCGAGGCGTGGGCTATGGATAGAGATGTGCGCAGGAGGATGGATGTGCTGGAAATGAGATGTTTGAGGAAAATGTGTGGTGTGAGGTGGTTTGATCGAGTAAGTAACGTAAGGGTAAGAGAGATGTGTGGAAATAAAAAGAGCGTGGTTGAGAGAGCAGAAGAGGGTGTTTTGAAATGGTTTGGGCACATGGAGAGAATGAGTGAGGAAAGATTGACCAAGAGGATATATGTGTCGGAGGTGGAGGGAACGAGGAGAAGAGGGAGACCAAATTGGATGTGGAAAGATGGAGTGAAAAAGATGTTGTGTGATCGGGGCCTGAACATGCAGGAGGGTGAAAGGAGGGCAAGGAATAGAGTGAATTGGAGTGATGTGGTATACAGGGGTTGACGTGCTGTCAGTGGATTGAATCAAGGCATGTGAAGCGTCTGGGGTAAACCATGGAAAGCTGTGTAGGTATGTATATTTGCGTGTGTGGACGTGTGTATGTACATGTGTATGGGGGGGGTTGGGCAATTTCTTTCGTCTGTTTCCTTGCGCTACCTCGCAAACGCGGGAAACAGCGACAAAGTATAAAAAAAAAAAAAAATATATATATATATATATATATATATATATATATATATATATATACACAGGTGTATGGGGGTGGTTCGGCCATTTCTTTTGTCTGTTTCCTTGCGCTACCTCGCAAAAGCGGGAGACACCGACAAAGCAAAATAAATAAGCAAATATATAATTTTTTTTTTTTTTTTTTTTTTTTTTTTTTTTTCTAGCAACTTGCCTCCCACACCATATATTCTTAGTACCTTCCACAGAGCATCTCTGTCAACTCTATCATATGCCTTCTCCAGATCCATAAATGCTACATACAAATCCATTTGTTTTTCTAAGTAATTCTCACATACATTCTTCAAAGCAAACACCCGATCCACACATCCTCTAGCACTTCTGAAACCACACTGCTCTTCCTCAATCTGCTGCTTTGTACATGCCTTCACCCTCTCAATCAATACCCTCCCATGTAATTTCCGAGGAATACTCAACAAACTTACACCTCTGTAATTTGAGCACTCACTCTTATCCCCTTTGCCTTTGTACAATGGCACTATGCAAGCATTCTGCCAATCCTCAGGCACCTCACTATGAATCATACATACATTGAATAACCTTACCAACCAGTCAACAATACAGTCACCTTTTTTAATAAATTCCACTGCACTACCATCCAAACCTGCTTCATTGCTGGCTTTCATCTTCTGCAAAGCTTTTACTACCTCTTCTCTGTTTACCAAATCATTTTCCCTAACCCTCTCACTTTGCACACCACCTCGACCAAAACACCCTATATCTGCCACTCTATCATCAGACACATTCAACAAACCTTCAAAATACTCACTCCATCTCCTCCTCACATCACCACTATTTATCACCTCCCCTTTAGCCCCCTTCTCTGAAGTTCCCATTTGCTCCCTTGTCTTACGCACTTTATTTACCTCCTTCCAGAACATCTTTTTATTCTCCCTAAAATTTAATGATACTCTCAAACCCGAACTCTCATTTGCCCTCTTTTTCACCTGTCGCACCTTTCTCTTGACCTCCTGCCTCTTTCTTTTATACATCTCCCACTCATTTGCATTTTTTCCCTGCAAAAATCGTCCAAATGCCTCTCTCTTCTCTTTCACTAATAATCTTACTTCTTCATCCCACCACTCACTCCTTTTCTAATCAGCCCACCTCCCACGCTTCTCATGCCACAAGCATCTTTTGCGTAAGCCATCACTGCTTCCCGAAATACATCCCATTCCTCCCCCAGTCCCCTTCCCTCCTTTGTTCTCGCCTTTTTTCCGTTCTGTATTCGGTCTCTCCTGGTACTTCCTCACACAAATCTCCTTCCCAATCTCACTTACTCTCACCACCCTCTTCACCCCAACATTCTCTCTTCTTTTCTGAAAACCCATACAAATCTTCACCTTCGCCTCCACAAGATAGTGATCAGACATCCCTCCAGTTGCACCTCTCAGCACATTAACATCCAAAAGTCTCTCTTTCGTGTGCCTGTCAATTAACACATAATCCAATAACGCTCTCTGGCCATCTCTCCTACTTACATACGTATACTTATGTATATCTCTTTTTAAACAGGTATTCCCAACACCAGTCCTTTTTCAGCACATAAATGTACAAGCTCTTAACCATTTCCATTTACATCACTGAACACCCCATGTATACCAATTTTTCCCTCAACTGCCACATTTCTCACCTTTGCATTCAAATCACCCATCACTATAACCTGGTCTTGTGCATCAAAACCACTAACACACTCATTCAGCTGCTCCCAAAACATTTGCCTCTCATGACCTTTCTTCTCATGCCCAGGTGCATATGCACCAATAATCACCTATCTCTCTCCATCAACTTTCAGTTTTACCCATATAAATACAGAATTTACTTTCTTACATTCTATCATATACTTCCACAACTCCTGTTTCAGGAGTAGTGCTACTACTTCCCTTGCTCTTGTCCTCTCACTAGCCCCTGACTTTACTCCCAAGACATTCCCAAACCACTCTTCCCCTTTACCCTTGAGCTTTGTTTTACTCAGAGCCAAAACATCCAGGTTCCTTTCTCCAAACATACTACCTATCTCTCCTTTTTTCACATCTTGGTTACATCCACACACATTTAGACACCCCAATCTGAGCCTTCGAGGAGGATGAGCACTCCTTGCATGACTCCTTCTTCTGTTTCCCCTTTTAGAAAGTTAAAATACAAGGAGGGGAGGGTTTCTGGCCTCCCGCTCCCTTCCCCTTTAGTCGCCTTCTACGACACGTGAGGAATGCGTGGGAAGTATTCTTTCTCCCCTATCCCTAGGGATAGATAATATAGACACAAAAATGATTGAAATGTTGCAAAAATTTTGTGGTAGTAATGGATGCGAGCTATCATTTACCAGGTCAGTCATTGTCTTGGAATTGGTATGTATATATGGTATATATACAGTTGGTATATTTTTTCTTTCTTTTAAACTATTCCCCATTTCCCGCGTTAGCGAGGTAGCGTTAGGAACAGAGGACTGGGCCTTTTTTGGAATATCCTCACCTGGCCCCCTCTGTTCCTTCTTTGGAAAATTAAAAAAAAAAAAAAAAAAAAAAAAAAAAAAAAAAAAACGAGAGGGGAGGATTTCCAGCCCCCCGCTCCCTCCCCTTTTAGTCGCCTTCTACGACGCGCAGGGAATACGTGGGAAGTATTCTTAATCCCCTATCCCCAGGGATAACAATTGGTATATATATATATATATTCTTTTTTCTTTCAAACTATTCACCATTTCCCGCATTAGCAAGGTAGCGTTAAGAACAGAGGACTGGGCCTTTGAGGGAATACCCTCACCTGGCCCAATTCTCTGTTCCTTCTTTTGGAAAATTGAAAAAAAAACAAAAAAAAAAACAAGAGGGGAGGATTTCCAGCCCCCTGCTCCCTTCCCTTTTAGTCGCCTTCTACGACATGCAGGGAATACGTGGGAAGTATTCTTAATCCCCTTTCCCCAGGGATATATATATATATATATATATATATATATATATATATATATATATATATATATATATATAATATATGGGAGCGAGGGGCTGGAAATCGTCCCCTCTCTTTTTTTTAATTTTCCAAAATAAGTGACAGAGAAGGGGGCCAGGTGAGGATATTCCCTCAAAGGTCCAGTCCTCTGTTCTTAACGCTACCTCACTAATGCGGGAAATGGTGAATAGTTTGAAAGAAAGAATGAAATGTATATATATGTATATGTATATATCATTTTGATTATTTATTATACATAGTAGCTTGTCTCCCGCGTTAGCGAAGTAGCGCAAGGAAACAGACAAAAGAATGGTCTAACCCACCCACATGCACATGTATACACATACATGTCCACACATGCACATATACATACCTATACATCTCAATGTATACAGATATATATATATACACACACAGACATATACATATATACACATGTACATAATTCATACTGTCTGCCCTTATTCATTCCCATCGCCATCCTTCCACACACAAAATAAAAACCCCCTCCCCCCCACATGTGCGCGAGGTAGCGCTAGGAAAAGACAACAAAGACCACATTTGTTCACACTGTCTCTAGCTGTCATGTATAATACACCGAAACCACACCTCCCTTTCCATATTCAGGCCCCACAAAACTTTCCATGGTTTACCCCAGATGCTTCACATTCCCTGGTTCAATCCATTGACAGCACGTCGACCCCGGTACACCACATCGTTCCAGTTCACTCTATTCCTTGCACACCTTTCACCATCCTGCATGCTCAGGCCCTGATCTCTCAAAATCTTTCTCACTCCATCTTTCCATCTCCAATTTGGTCTCCCACTTCTCATCGTTCCCTCCACCTCTAACATATATATCCTCTTTGTCAATCTTTCCTCACTTATTCTCTCCATGTGACCAAACCACTTCAAAACACCCTCTTCTGCTCTCTCTACCACACTCTTTTTATTATCACACATCTCTCTTACCCTTTCATAACTTACTCGATCAAATCACCTCACACCACATATTGTCCTCAAGCGTCTCATTTTCAGCACATCCACCCTCCTCTGCACAACTCTATCTATAGCCCATGCCTCTAAACCATATAACATTGTTGGAACCACTATTCCTTCAAACATACCCATTTTTGCTCTCCAAAATAATGTTCTCGACTTCCACACATTCTTCAACGCTCCCAGGACTTTCACCCCCTCCCCCACCCTGTGATTGACTTCCGCTTCCATGGTTCCATCCACTGCCAAATCCACTCCCAGATATCTAAAGCATTTCAATTCCTCCAGTTTTTCTTCATTCAAACTTACCTCCCAATTGACCTTGTCCCTCAAACCTACTGTACCTAATAACCTTGCTCTCAACTTTCTTCTTTCACACACTTTACCAAACTCAGTCACCAGCTTCTGCAGTTTCTCACCCGAATCAGCCACAAGCTCTATATATATATATATATATATATATATATATATATATATATATATATATATATATATATGTAAATGTGAATAAGAGCAAGGTTATTAGGTACAGTAGGGTTGAGGGTCAAGTCAATTGGGAGGTGAGTTTGAATGGAGAAAAACTGGAGGAAGTGAAGTGTTTTAGATATCTGGGAGTGGATCTGGCAGCGGATGGAACCATGGAAGCGGAAGTGGATCATAGGGTGGGGGAGGGGGCGAAAATTCTGGGGGCCTTGAAGAATGTGTGGAAGTCGAGAACATTATCTCGGAAAGCAAAAATGGGTATGTTTGAAGGAATAGTGGTTCCAACAATGTTGTATGGTTGCGAGGCGTGGGCTATGGGTAGAGTTGTGCGCAGGAGGATGGATGTGCTGGAAATGAGATGTTTGAGGACAATGTGTGGTGTGAGGTGGTTTGATCGAGTGAGTAACGTAAGGGTAAGAGAGATGTGTGGAAATAAAAAGAGCGTGGTTGAGAGAGCAGAAGAGGGTGTTTTGAAGTGGTTTGGGCACATGGAGAGAATGAGTGAGGAAAGATTGACCAAGAGGATATATGTGTCGGAGGTGGAGGGAGCGAGGAGAAGAGGGAGACCAAATTGGAGGTGGAAAGATGGAGTGAAAAAGATGTTGTGTGATCGGGGCCTGAACATGCAGGAGGGTGAAAGGAGGGCAAGGAATAGAGTGAATTGGAGCGATGTGGTATACCGGGGTTGACGTGCTGTCAGTGGATTGAATCAAGGCATGTGAAGCGTCTGGGGTAAACCATGGAAAGCTGTGTAGGTATGTATATTTGCGTGTGTGGACGTATGTATATACATGTGTATGGGGGGGTTGGGCCATTTCTTTCGTCTGTTTCCTTGCGCTACCTCGCAAACGCGGGAGACAGCGACAAAGTATAAAAAAAAAAAAAAATATATATATATATATGTATATATGTCCCTGGGGATAGGGGAGAAAGAATACTTCCTACGCATTCATCACGTGTCGTAGAAGGCGACTAAAGGGGATGGGAGCGGGGGGGCAGAAACCCTCCCCTCGTATTTCAACTTTCTAAAAGGGGAAACAGAAGAAGGAGTCACGCGAGGAGTACTCATCCTCCTCGAAGGCTCAGATTGGGGTATCTAAAAAGGGATAAATATATATATATATATTTATCTATTTTGCTTTGTCGCTGTCTCCTGCATTAGGAACGTAGTGCAAGGAAACAGACGAAAGAATGGCCCAACCCACCCATTTACACATGTATATACATACACGTCCACACAGGCAAATATACATACCTATACATCTCAACATATACATATATATCCACACACAGACATATATATAATATATATATATACATGTACATAATTCATATTGTCTGCCTTTATTCATTTCCATCGCCACCCCGCCACACATGAAAATAACAATCACCTCCCCCCACGTGTGTGTGAGGTACTCAGTCTGTAGCTGTCATGTATAAAGCTTTGAAACCACAGCTCCCTTTCCATATCCAGGACCCACAGAACTTTCCATGGTTTACCCCAGACGCTTCACACGCCGTAGTTCAATACATTGACAGCACGTCGACCCCGGTATACCACATCGTTCCAATTCACTCTATTTCTTGCACACCTTTCACCCTCCTGCATGTTCAGGCCCCAATCACTCAAAATCTTTTTCACTCCATCTCTTCCCCACCAATTTGGTCTTCCACTTTTCCTCATTCCTTCCACCTGTGACACATTATATGCTCTTTGTCAATCTTTCCTCACTCATTCTTTCCATGTGACCAGACCATTTTAAAACACCCTCTTCTCTTCTCTCAACCACACTCTTTATATTATCACACATCTCTCTTACCCTTTCATTACTTACTCGATCAAACCACCTCACACCACTTACTGTCCTCAAACATCTCATTTCCAGCACATCCACTCTGCTCCGCACAACTCTATCTGTAGTCCACGCCTCATAACCATATAAGATTGTTGGAACAACTATTCCTTCAAACATACCCTTTTTGCTTTCCATTTTTGCTTTCCAAGATAACATTCTTGACTTCCACACATTTTTCAATGCTCCCAAAACTCTCGCCCCCTCCCCCTCCCCCACCCTATGATTGACTTTCTATTCCATGGTTGCATCCGCTGCCAAATCCACTCCTAGATATCAAAAACACTTCACTTCCTCCAGTTTTTCTCCATTCAAACTTACCTCCCAGTTGACTTGACCCTCAACCCTACTGTACGTGATAACCGTGCTCTTATTCACATTTACTCTCAGCTTTCTTCTTTCACACACTTTACCAAACTCAGTCACCAGCTTCTGCAGTTTCTCACCCGAATCAGCCACCAGCACTGTATCATCAACGAACAACAACTGACTCACTTCCCAAGCTCTCTCATCCACAACAGACTGCATACTTGCCCTTCTTTCCAGAACTCGTACATTCACCTCCCTAACAACCCCATCCATAAACAATTTAAACAACCATGGAGACATCACGCACCCCTGCCACAAATCAACATTAAATGAGAACCAATCACTTTCGTCTCTTCCTACTTGTACACATGCCTTACATCCTCGATAAAAACTTTTCACTTTCTAACAACTTGCCTCCCACACCATACATTCTTGGTACCTTCCAAAGTGCATCTCTATCAACTCTATCATATGCCTTCTCCAGATCCATAAATGCTACATACAAATCCATTTGCTTTTCTAAGTATTTCTCGCATGCATTCATCAAAGCAAAGACCTGATCCACACATCCTCTACCACTTCTGAAACCACACTGCTCTTCCCTAATCTGATGCTCTGTACATTCCGTCACCTTCTCAATCAAAGCCCTCCCATATAATTTCCCAGGAATACTCAACAAACTTGTACCTCTGTAGTTTGAGCACTCACCTTTGTCCCCTTTGTCTTTGTACAATGGCACTATGCAAGCATTCCGCCAATCCTCAGGCACCTCACCATGAGTCATATATACATTAAATAACCTTACTAACCAGTCAAAAATACAGTCACCCCCTTTTTTTATTAACTACACTGCAGTACCATCCAAACCTGCTGCCTTGCCGGCTTTCATCTTCCGCAAAGCTTTTTTCTCTGTTTACCAAATCATTTTCCCTAACCCTGTTACTTTGCACACCACCTCAACCAAACACCCTATATCTGTCACTCTATCATCAAACACATTCAACAAACCTTCAAAATACTCACTCCATTTCCTTCTCACATCACTACTACTTGTTATCACAACGTCCAAAAGTCTCTCTCGTGTGCCTATCAATTAACACGTAATCCAATAATGCTCTCGGCCATCTCTCCTACTTACATACGTATACTTATGCATATCTCTTTTTAAACCAGGTATTCTCAATCACCAGTCATTTTTCAGCACATAAATCTACAAACTCTTCACCATTTCCGTTGACAATAATGAACACCCTATGTACACCAATTTTTCCCTCAACTGCCACATTGCTTGCCTTTGCATTCAAATCACCTATCATTATAACCCTGTCTTGTGCATGAAAGCTGTGCCAACACACTCGCTCAGCTGCTCCCAAAATACTTGCCTCTCATGATCTTTCTTCTCATGCCCAGGTGCATATGCACCAATAATCGCCCATCTCTCTCCATCCACTTTCAGTATTACCCATATCAATCTAAAGTTAACTCTCTTATACTCTTATCACATACTCCCACCAGTCCTGTTTCAGGGGTAGTGTTACTCCTCCCCTTGCACTTGTCCTGTCACTAACCCCAGACTTTACTCCCAAGACATTCCCAAACCACTCTTCCCCTTTACCCTTGAGCTTTGTTTCACTCAGAGCCAAAACATCCAGGTTCCTTTCCTCAAACATACTTCCTATCTCTCCTTTTTTTCTTATCTTGTTTCCATCCACACATATTTAGACACCCAGTTTGAACCTTTGATGAGGATGAGCACTCCCTGTGTGACTCCTGGGGATATGGGATAAAGAATACTTCCCACGCATTCCTCACGTGTCATAGAATGCGACTAAAGAGAATGGGAGCAGGGGCTAGAAACCCTCCCCTCCTTGTATTTTAACTTTCTAAAAGGGGAAATGGAAGAAGGAGTCACGGGGGGGAGTGCTCATCCTCCTTCAAGTGTCTGATTGGAGTGTCTAAATGTGTGTGGATGTCACCGAGATGAGAAAAAAAAGGAGAGATAGGTAGTATGTTTGAGGAAAGGAACCTGGATGTTTTGGCACTGAGTGAAACGAAGCTCAAGGGTAAAGGGGAAGAGTGGTTTGGGAATGTTTTTGGAATAAATTCAGGGGTTGGTGAGAGGACAAGAGCAAGGGAAGGAGTAGCACTACTCCTGAAACAGGAGTGGTGGGAGTATGAGATAGAGTATAAGAAAGTAAACTCTAGAATGATATGGGTAAAACTGAAAGTGGTTGGAGAGAGAGGGGCGATTATTGGTACATATGCACCTGGGCACGAGAAGAAAGATCATGAGTCAAGTGTTTTAGGAGCATCTGAGTGAGTGTGGTAGTAGTTTTGATGCACGAGACTGGGTTATAGTCATGGTTGATATGAATGCAAAGGTGAGTAATGTGGCAGTTGAGGGAATAATCGTTGTACACAGGATGTTCAGTGTTGTAAATGGAAGAGGTGAAGAGCTTGTAGATTTGTGTGCTGAAAAAGGACTGGTGATTGGAAATACCTGGTTTACAAAGCGATATACATAAGTGTGCGTATGTAAGTAGCAGAGATTGCCAGAGTATTATTGAATTACATGTTAATTGATAGACACGCAAAAGAGAGACTTAAGATGTTAATGTGCTGAGAGGTGGAACTGGAGGGATATCAGATCATTATCTTGTGGAGGCGAAGGTGAAGATTTGTCGAGGTTTCCAGAAAAGAAGAGAGAATTTTGAGGTGAAGCGAGTGGTGAGAGTGAGTGAGTTTGGGAAGGAGACTTGTGTGAGGGAGTACTAGGAGAGGTTGAGTGCAGAATGTAAGGAGGTTGAGCACAGGACGTAAGGGGACGTAAGAAGTGGGACGTAATTAGGGAAGCAGTGAGGGCTTGTACAAAAGATGCTTGTGGCATGAGAAGTGTGGGAGGAGGGCTGATTAGAAATGGTAGTGAGTGGTAGGATGAAGAAGTAAGATTATTAGTGAAAGATAAGAGAAAAGGATTTCGACGAGTTTTTTAGGGAAATAGTGCAAATGACTGGGAGATGTATAAAAGGGAATGGGATGTATTTTGCGAAGCAGTGATGGCTTGCACAAAAGATGCTTGTGGCATGAGAAGTGTGGGAGGAGGTCAGATTAGAAATGGTAGTGAGTGGTAGGATGAAGAAGTAAGATTATTTGTGAAAGAGAAGAGAAAGGCATTTGGACGCGTTTTGTAGGGAAATAGTACAAATGACTGGGAGATATATGAAAGAAAGAGGCAGGAGGTCAAGAGAAAGGTGCCAAGACTAGAAAAAGAAAGCAAATGAGAGGTGGGTGAGAAGAGTATCATTGAATTTATCCCTGGGGATAGGGGAGAAAGAATACTTCCCACGCATTCCTCACGTGTGTTGAAGGCGACTAAAGGGGACGGGAGCAGGGGAGTATAAGAAAGTAAACTCTAGAATGATATGGGTAAAACTGAAAGTGGTTGGAGAGAGAGGGGCGATTATTGGTACATATGCACCTGGGCACGAGAAGAAAGATCATGAGTCAAGTGTTTTAGGAGCATCTGAGTGAGTGTGGTAGTAGTTTTGATGCACGAGACTGGGTTATAGTCATGGTTGATATGAATGCAAAGGTGAGTAATGTGGCAGTTGAGGGAATAATCGTTGTACACAGGGTGTTCAGTGTTGTAAATGGAAGAGGTGAAGAGCTTGTAGATTTGTGTGCTGAAAAAGGACTGGTGATTGGAAATACCTGGTTTACAAAGCGATATACATAAGTGTGCGTATGTAAGTAGCAGAGATTGCCAGAGTATTATTGAATTACATGTTAATTGATAGACACGCAAAAGAGAGACTTAAGATGTTAATGTGCTGAGAGGTGGAACTGGAGGGATATCAGATCATTATCTTGTGGAGGCGAAGGTGAAGATTTGTCGAGGTTTCCAGAAAAGAAGAGAGAATTTTGAGGTGAAGCGAGTGGTGAGAGTGAGTGAGTTTGGGAAGGAGACTTGTGTGAGGGAGTACTAGGAGAGGTTGAGTGCAGAATGTAAGGAGGTTGAGCACAGGACGTAAGGGGACGTAAGAAGTGGGACGTAATTAGGGAAGCAGTGATGGCTTGTACAAAAGATGCTTGTGGCATGAGAAGTGTGGGAGGAGGGCTGATTAGAAATGGTAGTGAGTGGTAGGATGAAGAAGTAAGATTATTAGTGAAAGATAAGAGAAAAGGATTTCGACGAGTTTTTTAGGGAAATAGTGCAAATGACTGGGAGATGTATAAAAGGGAATGGGATGTATTTTGCGAAGCAGTGATGGCTTGCACAAAAGATGCTTGTGGCATGAGAAGTGTGGGAGGAGGTCAGATTAGAAATGGTAGTGAGTGGTAGGATGAAGAAGTAAGATTATTTGTGAAAGAGAAGAGAAAGGCATTTGGACGCGTTTTGTAGGGAAATAGTACAAATGACTGGGAGATATATGAAAGAAAGAGGCAGGAGGTCAAGAGAAAGGTGCAAGACTAGAAAAAGAAAGCAAATGAGAGGTGGGTGAGAGAGTATCATTGAATTTTATCCCTGGGGATAGGGGAGAAAGAATACTTCCCACGCATTCCTCACGTGTTGTTGAAGGCGACTAAAGGGGACGGGAGCAGGGGGCTAGAAACCCTCCCCTCCTTTAACTTTCTAAAAGGAGAAACAGAAAAGGGAGTCACGCAGGGAGTGCTCATCCTCCTCGAAGGCTCAGATTGGAGTAACTAAATGTGTGTGGATGTAACCAAGATGAGAAAAAAGGAGAGATAGGTAGTGTGTTTGAGGAAAGGAAACTGGATGTTTTGGCTCTGAGTGAAATGAAGCTCAAGGGTAAAGGGGAAGAGTGGTTTGGGAATGTCTTGGGAGTAAAGTCAGGGGTTAGTGAGAGGACAAGAGCAAGGGAAGGAGTAGCACTACTCCTGAAACAGGATTGGTGGGAGTATGTGATAGAGTGTAAGAAAGTAAACTCTAAATTGATATGGGTAAAACTGAAAGTTGATGGAGAGAGATGGGTGATTATTGGTGCAAATGCACTGGGGCATGAGGAGAAAGATCATGAGAGGCAAGTGTTTTGGGAGCAGCTGAATGAGTGTGTTAGTAGTTTAGATGCATGAGACCGGGTTATAGTGATGGATGATTTGAATGCAAAGGTGAGTAATGTGGCAGTTGAAGGAATAATTGGTATAATGGGGTGTTCAGTGTTGGAAATGGTGAAGAGCTTGTAGATTTATGTGCTGAAAAAGGACTGTTGATTGGGAATACCTGGTTTAAAAAGAGAGATATACATAAGTATACATATGTAAGTAGGAGAGATGGCCAGAGAGCGTTATTGGATTATGTGTTAATTGATAGGTGCGCAAAAGAGAGACTTTTGTATGTTTATGTGCTGAGAGGTGCAACTGGAGGGATGTCTGATCATTATCTTGTGGAGGCGAAGGTGAAGATTTGTAGAGATTTCCAGAAAAGAAGAGAGAATGTTGGGGTGAAGAGAGTGGAGAGAGTAATTTAGCTTGGGAAGGAGACTTGTGTGAGGAAATACCAGGAGAGAGTGAGTACAGAATGGAAAAAGGTGAGAACAAAGGAGGTAAGGGGAGTGGGGGAGGAATGGGATGTATTTAGGGAAGCAGTGATGGCATGCGCCAAAGATGCTTGTGGCATGAGAAGCGTGGGAGGTGGGCAGATTAGAAAGGGTAGTGAGTGGTGTGATGAAGAAGTAAGATTATTAACGAAAGAGAAGAGGGAGGCATTTGGACAATTTTTGCAGGGAAATAATGCAAATGAGTGGGAGATGGATAAAAGAAAGGGGCAGGAGGTCAAGAGAAAGATGCAAGAGGTGAAAAAGAGGGCAAATGAGAATTGGGGTGAGAGAGTATCATTAGATTAAATTTAGGGAGAATAAAAAGATGTTTTGGAAGGAGGTAAATAAAGTGCGTAAGACAAGGGAACAAATGGGAACTTCAGTGAAGGGGGTTAATGGGGAGGTGATAACAAGTAGTGATGATGTGAGAAGGAGATGGAGTGAGTATTTTGAAGGTTTGATGATAGAGTGGCAGATACAGTGTGTTTTTGTTGAGGTGGTGTGCAAAGTGAGAGGGTTAGGGAGAATGATTTGGTAAACAGAGAAGAGGTAGTAAAAGCTTTGAGGAAGATGAAAGCCAGGAAACCAGCAGGTTTGGATGGTATTGCAGTGGAATTTTTTAAAAAAGGGTGGTGACTGTATTTTTGACTAATTGGTAAGGTTATTTAATGTATGTATGATTCATGGTGAGGTGCCTGAGGATTGGCGAAATGCTTCCATAGTGCCATTGTACAAAGGCAAAGGGGACAAAGGTGAGTGCTCAAATTACAGAGGTATAAGTTTGTTGAGTATTCCTTGGAAATTATATGGGAGGGTATTGATTGAGAGGGTGAAGGTATGTACTGAACATCAGATTGGGGAAGAGCAGTGTGGTTTCAGAAGTGGTAGAGGATGTGTGGATCAGGTGTTTGTTTTGAAGAATGTATGTGAGAAATACTTAAAAAAGCAAATGGATTTGAATATAGCATTTATGGATCTGGAGAAGGCATATGATAGAGTTGATAGAGATGCTCTGTGGAAGGTATTAAGAATATATTGTGTTTGAGAGGCAAGTTGTTGGAAGCAGTGAAAAGTTTTTATCGAGGATGTAAGGCATGTGTACGTGTAGGAAGAGAGAAAGGTGATTGGTTCTCAGTGAATGTAGGTTTGTGGCAGGGGTGTGTGATGTCTCCATGGTTGTTTAATTTGTTTATGGATAGGGTTGTTAGGTAGGCGAATGCAAGACTTTTGGAAAGAGGGGCAAGTATGCAGAGTGTTGTGGATGAGAGAGCTTGGGAAGTGAGTCAGTTGTTGTTCGCTGATGATACAGCGCTGGTGGCTGATTCATGTGAGAAACTGCACAAGTTGGTGACTGAGTTTGGTAAAGTGTGTGAAAGAAGAAAGTTGAGAGTATATGTGAATAAGAGCGAGGTTATTAGGTACAGTAGGGTTGAGGGACAAGTTAATTGGGAGGTAAGTTTGAATGGAGAAAAACTGGAGGAAATGAAGTGTTTTAGATATCTGGAAGTGGATTTGGCAGTGGATAGAACCATGTAAGCGGAAGTGAATCATAGGGTGGGGGAGGGGGCGAAAATCCTGGGAGCGTTGAAGAATGTGTGGAAGTTGAGAACATTATCTCGGAAATCAAAAATGGGTATGTTTGAAGGAATAGTGGTTCCAACAATGTTATATGGCTGCGAGGCATGGGCTATGGATAGAGTTGTGTGCAGGAGGGTGGATGTGCTGGAAATGAGGTGTTTGAGGACAGTATGTGGTGTGAGGTGGTTTGATTGAGTAAGTAATAATAGGTTAAGAGAGATGTGTGGTAATAAAAAGTGTGTTTGAGAGAGCAGAAGAGGTGTTTTGAAATGGTTTGGTCACATGGAGAGAATGACTGAGGAAAGATTGACCAAGAGGATATATGTGTCGGGTGGAGGGAACGAGGAGAAGTGGGAGACCAAATTGGAGGTGGAAAGATGGAGTGAAAAAGATTTTGAGTGATTGGGGCCTGAACATGCAGGAGGGTGAAAGGCGTGCAAGGAATAGAGTGAATTGTGGTATACCAGGGTTGACGTGCTGTCAATGGATTGAACCAGGGCATATGAAGCGTCTGGGGTAAACCATGGAAAGTTGTGTGGGGCCTGGATGTGGAAAGGGAGCTGTGGTTTCGATGCATTATTACATGACAGCAAGAGACTGAGTGTGAACGAATGGGGCCTTTGTTGTCTTTTCCTAGCGCTACCTCACACACATGAGGGGGGGAGGGGGATGTTATTTCATGTGTGGTGAGGTGGCGATGGGAATGAATAAAGGCAGACTATGAATTGTGTACATGTGTATATATGTATATGTCTGTGTGTGTATATATATGTATACATTGAGATGTATAGGTAAGTATATTTGCGTGTTTGGACTTATATGTATATACATGTGTATGTGGGTTGGTTGGGCCACTCTTTCGTCTGTTTTCTTGCCCTACCTCGCTAACGCAGGAGACAGCGACAAAGCAAAATATAATAAAGATAAATAAAAAGATGTTTTGGAATGAGGTATATAAAATGCATAAGATAAGAGAACAAATGGGAACATCAGTGAAGGGGGCTAATGGGAAGGTGATAACAAGTAGTGGTGATGTGAGGAGGAGATTGAGCGAGTATTTTGAAGGTTTGTTGAATGTGTTAGGTGATAGAGTGGCAGGTATTGGATGTTTTGGTCGAGGTGGTGTGCGAAGTGAGAGAGTTAGGGAGAATAATTTGGTAAACAGAGAAGAGGTAGTAAAAGCTTTGTGGAAGATGAAAGCCAGCAAGGCAGCGGGTTTGGATGGTATTGCAGTGGAATTTATTAAAAAATGGGGTGACTGTGTTGTTGACTGGATGGTGAGGATATTTAATGCTTGTATGACTCATGGTGAGGTGCCTGAGGGTTGGCGGAATACATGCATAGTGCCATTGTACAAAGGGAAAGAAGGTAAAGGTGAGTGCTCAAATTACAGAGGTATAAGTTTGTTGAGTATTCCTGGTAAATTATATGGGAGGGTATTGATTAAGAGGCTGAAGGCATGTACAGAGCATCAGATTGGGGAAGAGCAGTGTGGTTTCAGAAGTGGTAGAGGATGTGTGGATCAGGTGTCTGCTTTGAAGAATGTGTGAGAAATATTTAGAAAAGCAAATGGATTTGTATGTAGCATTTATGGATGTGGAGAAGGCATATGATAGAAATGATAAGAGATGCTCTTTGGAAGGTATTAAGAATATATGGTGTGGGAGGCAAGTTGTTAGAAGCAGTGAAAACTTTTTATTGAGGATGTAGGGCATGTGTACAATTAGGAAGAGATGAAAGTGGTTGGTTCTCAGCGCATGTTGGTTTGCGCCAGAGGTTTGTGATGTCTTCATTGTTGTTTAATTTGTTTATGGATGGGGTTGTTAGGGAGGTGAATGGAAGAGTTTTGGAGAATGGGGCAAGAACACAATCTGATGTGGATGAGAGGGCTTGGTAAGCGAGTCAGTTGTTGTTTTCTCATGATACAGTGCTTGTGGCTGATTTGTGTGAGACACTGCAAAAGCTGGTGACTGAGTTTGGTAAAGTGTGTGAAAGAAGAAAGCTGAGAGAGAATATGAATAAGAGCAAGGTTATTAGGCACAGTAGGTTTGAGGGATAAGTCAATTGGGAGGTAAGTTTGAATGGAGAAACACTGTAGGAAGTGAAATGTGTTAGATATGTGGGAGTGGATTTGGCAGCGGATGTAATCATGGAAGTGGAAGTGAGTCACAGGATGGGGAAGGGGGTGAAAGTCTCGGGAACATAGAAAAATGTGTGGAAGGCGAGAACATTATTTCAGAAAGCAAAAATTTTGGGTATGTTTGAAGGAATAGTGGTTCCAACAATGTTATATGGTTGCAAGGTGTGGGCTATAGATAGGGTTGTGTGGAGGAGGGTGGATGTGTTGGAAGTGAGATGTTTGAGGACAGTATGTGGTATGAGGTGGTTTGATGAAGTAAGTAATGAAAGGATAAGAGTAATATGTGGTAATAAAAAGAGTGTGGTTGAGAGAGAAGAGGGTGTATTGAAGTGGTTTCGTCACATGGAGAGAAAGAGTGAAGAAAACTTGACAGAGGATATATGTGTCAGAGGTGAAGGGAACGAGAAGTTGGAAATCAAATTGGAGGTGTGAGGATGGCGTAAAAAAGATTTTGAGCGATTGGGGCCTGAGCATGCAGGAGGGATGAAAGGCGTGCAAGGAATAGAGTGAAATGTAACGATGTGGTATACCGGGGTCGATGTGCTGTCAGTGGATTGAACCAGGGCATGTAAAGCGTCTGGGGTATACCATGGAAAGTGTTGTGGGGTCTGGATGTTGAAAGGGAGCTGTGGTTTCAGTGCATTATACATGACAGCTAGAGACTGAATGTGAACTTTCCCTCCACCTCTGACACATATTTCCTCTTTGTCAATCTTTCCTCAGTCATTCTCTCCATGTTATGAAACCATTTCAAAACACCCTTTTCTGCTCTCTCAACCACAGTCTTTTTATTACTACACATCTCTCTTACCCTTTCGTTACTTACTTGGTAAAACCACCTCACACCACGTATTGTCTTCAAGCATATCATTTCCAGCACATCCACCCTCCTGTGAACAACTCTATCTATATCCCACGCCTCGCAACCATATAACATTGTTGGGCCACTATTCCTTCAAACATACTCATTTTTGCTTTCTGAGATAATCTCGCCTTCCACACATTTTTCAACGCTTCCAGAACGTTTGCTCCCTCCCTCACCTTATGACTCACTTCCGCTTCCAAGGTTTCCATCCGTTGCCAAATCAACTCCCAGATAGCTAAAGCACTTCACTTCCTCTAGTTTTTCTCCATTCATACTTACCTCCCAATTGACTTGTCCTCAAACCTACTTCACCTAATAACCTTACTCCTGTTCATATTTACTCTCAGTTCTCTTTCACACACTTGTCGCTGTCTCCTGCGTTAGCGAGTTAGCGCAAGGAAACTGATGAAAGAATGGCCCAACCCACCTACATACACATGTATGTACATAAACGCCCACAGACGCTCAAATACATACCTATACATTTCAACGTATACATGCATATACATTTTTTTTTTATTATTTTGCTTTGTCGCTGTCTCCCGCGTTTGCGAGGTAGCGCAAGGAAACAGATGAAAGAAATGGCCCAACCCACCCCCATACACATGTATATACATACACATCCACACACGCAAATATACATACCTATACATCTCAATGTACACATATACATACACACACAGACACATACATACATACCCATGCACACAATTCACACTGTCTGCCTTCATTCATTCCCCTCCCCTCCCCCCTCATGTGTGCGAGTTAGCGCTAGGAAAAGACAACAAAGGCCCCGTTAGTTCACACTCAGTCTCTAGCTGTCATGCAATAATGCCCAAAACCACAGCTCCCTTTCCACATCCAGGCCCCACACAACTTTCCATGGTTTACCCCAGACGCTTCACATGCCCTGATTTAATCCACTGACAGCACGTCAACCCCATTATACCACATCGATCCAATTCACTCTATTCCTTGCCCGCCTTTCACCCTCCTGCATGTTCAGGCCCCGATCACTCAAAATCTTTTTCACTCCATCTTTCCACCTCCAATTTGGTCTCCCACTTCTCCTCGTTCCCTCCACCTCTGACACATATATCCTCTTGGTCAATCTTTCCTCACTCATTCTCTCCATGTGCCCAAACCATTTCAAAGCACCCTCTTCTGCTCTCTCAACCATTCTCTTTTTATTTCCACACATCTCTCTTACCCTTTCATTACTTACTCGATCAAACCACCTCACACCACACATTGCCCTCAAACATCTCATTTCCAGCACATCCACCCTCCTGCGCACAACTCTATCCATAGCCTACGCCTCGCAACCATACAACATTGTTGGAACCACTATTCTTTCAAACATACCCATTTTTGCTTTCCAAGATAATGTTCTCGACTTCCACACATTCTTCAAGGCTCCCAGAATTTTCGCCCCCTCCCCCACCCTATGATTCACTTCCGCTTCCATGGCTCCATCTGCTGCCAGATCCACTCCCAGATATCTAAAACACTGTACTTCCTCCAGTTTTTCTCCATTCAAACTTGCCTCCCAATTGACTTGACCCTCAACCCTACTGTACCTAATAACCTTGCTCTTATTCACATTTACTCTTAACTTTCTTCTTTCACACACTTTACCAAACTCAGTCACCAGTTTCTGCAGTTTCTCACATGAATCAGCCACCAGCGCTGTATCATCAGCGAACAACAACTGACTCACTTCCCAAGCTCTCTCATCCACAACAGACTTCATACTTGCCCCTCTTTCCAAAACTCTTGCATTCACCTCCCTAACAACCCCATCCATAAACAAATTAAACAACCATGGAGACATCACACACCCCTGCCGCAAACCTACATTCACTGAGAACCAATCACTTTCCTCTCTTCCTGCACGTACACATGCCTTACATCCTCGATTAAAACTTTTCACTGCTTCTAACAACTTGCCTCCCACACCATATATTCTTGATACCTTCCACAGAGCATCTCTATCAACTCTATCATATGCCTTCTCCAGATCCATAAATGCTACATACAAATCCATTTGCTTTTCTAAGTATTTCTCACATTACATTCTTCAAAGCATATACATACACAGACTTATATACGTATACACATGTACATATTGATACCTGCTGCTCTCATCCATTCCTGCCACCAACCTGCAACACATGAAATGGTATCCCCCTCCCCCCATATGCATACAAGGTAGTGTTGGGAAAGGACAACAAATGCCATATTCGTTCACAGTCAGTCTCTAGCTTTCTTGTTTAATGCAACGAAACCATAGCTCCCTTTCCACACCCAGGCCCAACAAAACTTTCCATGGTTTACCCTAGACGCTTCACATGCCCTGGTTCAATCCATTGACAGTACGTTGACCCCAGTATACCACATTACTCCAATTCACTCTATTCTTTACATGCCTTTCACCCTCCTGTATGTTCAGGCCCCAGTCGCTCAAAATCTTTTTCACCCCATCCTTCCACCTCCAATTTGGTCTCCCACTTCTCATTCCCTCCATTTTAGACATATGTATCCTGTTAGTCAAACTTTCCTCACTCATTCTCCATTTGACCAAACTATTTCAATACACCCTCTTCTGCTCTCTCTACCACTCTTTTTGTTACCACACATTTCTCTTACCTTTCATTACTTACTCTATCAAACCACCTCAAACAACATATTGTCGACATATATCTCATTTCCAACACATCCAACCCTTTCTGCACAAGGCTATGCCTCACAACCTTTTAACATTGTTGGAATCAATATTCCTTCAAACATACCCATTTTTTCTCTCCGAGATAACATTCTCGGTTTCCATACATTGTTCAACACTTCCAGAACCTTTGCCCCCTCCCCACTTTGTGACCGAGTTCTGCTTCCATGGTTCCATCTGCTGCCAAATCCACTCACAGATATCTAAAACACCAATTCCACCAGTTTTTCTCCATTCAAACTTGCCTCCCAATTTACTTGTCCCTCAACCCTGCTGAACATAATTACATTGCTTTTATTCACATTTACGCTTGGCTTTTTTCTTTCACATACTTTACCAAACTCACTTACCGACTTCTGAAGTTTCTCAACTGAATCAGCCACCAAAGCTGTATCATCAGCGAACAACAACTGAGTCACTTCCCAAGCCCTCTCATCCCCAACAGACTGTATACTTGCCCCTCTTTCCAAAACTCTTGCATTCACCTCCCTAACAACTTCATCCATAAACAAATTGAACAACCATAGAGATATCACGCACCCCTGGGGCAAACTGACATTCACTGGGAACCAATGACTTTCCTCTCTTAACACTCTTACCCATGCCTTACGTTCTCGATAAAAACTCTTCACTGCTTCTAGCAACTTACCTCCCACACCATATATCATATGCCATCTCTAGATCCATAAACGCTACATACAAATCCATCTGTTTTTCTAAGTATTTCTTGCATACATTCTTCAAAGCAAACTCCAGATCCACACATCCTCTATCACTTCTGAAACCACACTCTTCTTCCCCAATCTGATGGTCTGTACATGCCTTCACCATCTCAATCAATACTCTCCCATATAATTTCCCAGGAATACTCAACAAATGTAGGTATCTGTATTTTGAACACTCATCTTATCCCCTTTGCCTTTGTACAGTGGCACTGTGCATGCTTTCTGCCAGTCCTGAGGTACTTCACCATTAACCATACATACATACATTGAATATCTTGACCAACCAATCAACAACATAGTCACCCCTTTTTTTTTTTAATAAATTCCACTGCAATACCATCCAAACCTGCCACCTTGCCAGCTTTCATCTTCTGCAAAGCTTTCACTACCTCTTCTGTTCAACAAATCATTATCCCTGACCGTCTCACTTCACACACCACCCTTAATCAACACACCCTATATCTGCGACTCTCTCATCAAACGCATTCAACAAACTTTCAAAATACTCACTCCATCTCCCTCTCACTTCACCGCTACTTGTTATTACCTCCCCATTTGCCCCCTTTACTGATGTTCCCATTTGCTCTCTTGTGTAATGCACTTTATTTACCTCCTTGCAAAACATCTTTTTATTTTCCCATGAATTTAATGATGCTCTCTCACCCCAACTCTCATTTGCTTTATTTTAATCTCTAGCACCTTTCTCTTGACCACCTGCCTCTTTCTTTTATACATATCCCAGTCATATGCACTATTTCCTTACAAAAGTTGTCCAAATGCCTCTCTCTTCTCTTTCACTGATAGTCTTACTCCTTCATCCCACCACTCGCTACCCTTTCTAATTTGCCCACCTCCCATGCTTCTCATGCCACAAGCTTCTTTTGCGTAAGCCATCACTGCTTCCCTAAATACATCTCTTCACCCCGATATTCTCTTCTGAAAACCTATACAAATCTTCACCTTCACCTCCACAAGATGATGATGAGACATCCCTCCAGTTGCACCCTCAGCACATTAACATCCAAAAGTCTCTCTTTCTCGTTCCTGTCAATTAGCACGTAATCCAATAATGCTCTCTGGCCATCTGTCCTACTTACATACGTATACTTATGTATATCTCTTTTTAAACCATGTATTCCCAATCACTAGTCCTTTTTCAGCCCACAAATCTTCAAGCTCTTCACCATTTCCATTTACAACAATGAACACCCCATTTACACCAGTTATTCCCTCAACTGCCACATTACTCACCTTTGCATTCAAATCACCCATCACTATAACCCGGTCTCAGTGATGGTTTGTGCAAAAGATGCTTGTGGCATGAGAAACATGGTAGGTGGGCAGATTAGAAAGGATAGTAAGTGGTGGGATGAAGAAGTAAGATTATTAGTGAAAGAGAAGAGAGAGGCATTTGGACAATTTTTGCAGGGAAATAATGTAAATGACTGGGAGATGTATAAAAGAAAGAGGTAGGAGGTGAAGAGAAAGGTGCAAGAGGTGAAAAAGAGAGCAAATGAGAGTTGGGGTGAGAGAGTATCATTAAATTTTAGGGAGAATAAAAAGATGTTTTGGAAGGAGGTAAATGAAGTGCATAAGACAATGGAACAAATGGGAACATCAGTGAAGGGGGCTAATGGGGAGGTAATAACAAGTAGTGGTGATGTGAGAAGGAGATGGAGTTAGTATTTTGAAGGTTTGTTGAATGTGTTAGATGATACAGTGGCAGATATAGGGTGTTTTGGTCAAGGATATTCAGTGTATGTATGGCTCATGGTGAAGTGCCTGAGGATTGGCGGAATGCATGCATAGTGCCATTGTACAAAGGCAAAGGGTATATAGGGTAGTGTTCATATTACAGAGGTATAAGTTTGTTGAGTATTCCTGGGAAATTATATAGGAAGATATTGATCAAGAGGGTGAAGGCACATACAGAGTATCAGATTGGGGAAGAGCAGTGTGGTTTCAGAAGTGATAGAGGATGTGTGGATCAGGTGTTTGCTTTGAAGAATGTATATAGAAAAATAAATGGATTTGTATGTAGCATTTATGGATGTGGAGAAGGCATATGATAAGAGTTGATAGAGATGCTCTGTGGAAGGTATAAAGAGCATATGGTATGGGAGGCTAGTTGCTAGATGCAGTGAAAAGTTTTATCAAGGATGTAAGGCATGTGAATGAATAGGAAGAGAGGAAAATGATTGGTTTCCAGTGAATGTTAGTATGCGGCAGGGGTGCATCATTGTTTAATTTGTTTATGTATGAGGTTGTTAGGGAGGTGAATGGAACAGTTTTGGAGAGAGGGGGGCAAGTATGTAATCTGCTTTGGATGAGAGAGCTTAGGAAGCGAGTCAGTTCTTGTTCGCTGATGATACAATGCTGGTGGCTGATTTGTGTGAGAAATAGCAGAAGTTGGCGACTGAGTTTGGTAAAGTGTGTGAAAGAAGAAAACCGAGAGTAAATGTGAATATGGTAGGGTTGAGGGACTAGTCAATTGGGAGGTAAGTTTGAATGGAGAAAAACTGAAGGACATGAAGTGTTTTAGATATATGGGAGTGGATTTGGCAGCGGATGGAACCATGGAAGCGGAAGTGAGTCACAGGGTGGGGGAGGGGCCGAAAGTTCTGGGAGCATTGAAGAATTTATGGAAGGTGAGAACATTGTCTCGAAAAGCAAAAATGGGTATGTTTGGAGGAATAGTGGTTTCAACAGTGTTATATGGTTTTGAGGTGTGGGCTATAGATAGAGTTGTGTGGAGGAGGGTGGATGTGTTGGAAATGAGTTGTTTGAGGACAGTATATGGTGTGAGGTTTTTTGATCGAGTAAGTACTGAAAGGGTAAGAGAGATGTGTGGTAATAAAAAGAGTGTGGTTGAGAGAGGAGAAGAGGGTGTATTGAAATGGTTTGGTCACATGGAGAGAATGAGTGAGGAGAGTTTGACAAAGGGGATATATGTGTCAGGGGTGGAGGGAACAAGAAGTTGGAGACCATATTGGAGGTGGAAGGATGGGGTGAAAAAAGATTTTGAGCGATCGGGGCCTGAACATGCAGGAGGGTGAAAGGCGTGCAAGGAATAGAGTGAATTGGAAATTGGAATGATGTGGTATACTGGGGTCGATGTGCTGTCAGTGGATTGAACCAGGGCATGTGAAGCATCTGGGGTAAACCATGGAAAGTTCTTTGGGGCCTGGACATGGAAAGGGAGCTGTGTTTTCAGTGCATTATATATGACAGCTAGATAATGAGTGTGAATGAATGTGGCCTCTGTTGTCTTTTCGTAGCGCTACCTCGTGCACATGCTAGGGAGGGTGTTGTTATTTCATGTGTGGCGGGGATGGCGATGGGAATGAATAAGGGCAGACAGTATGAATTATGTACATGTGTATATATCTACATATGTGTATATATATTGGAAAGGATCACAATTTTGCGCGTGATCAAGATATTCTTATGAGTCCACGGGGAAAATGAAACACGAAAAGTTCCCAAGTGCACTTTCGTGTAATAATCACATCATCAGGGGAGACACAAGCAAGAAATATAACAGTCAGTTGATATACATCGGAGAGACGAAGCTAGGACTCCATTTGGTAAACATGTGATTGTCCAAAACATACAACGAGTGTTCATAAACTTATCATTTTACAAATCTTATCAACAATAAAGTTACCTAATTTGTATAGACCATCACTAATATTAAGATTACATAAATATAGTATAAGAACGGGACAAGGATCAAATGCCTTGTTTAATCATGTTAAAAACTATGATCATTGTATTGACTGGAGTAACACCATCTCAGTTATAATTCTAACTCTATTACTGGAAGTGTATGTATATACATGTGTATGTTGTTGCGTTGGGTCTGTTTCCTTGTGCTACCTCGTTGACGCGGGAGACAGCGACAAAGTATAATGAAAATAGATGAATATATATATATATATATATATATATATATATATATATATATATATATATATATATATATATATATATATATATATATATTTTTTTTTTTTTTTTTTTTTAAACTATTCGCCATTTCCCGCATTAGCGAGGTAGCGTTAAGAACAGAGGAATGGGCCTTTGAGGGAATATCCTTAACTGGCCCCGTTCTCTGTTCCTTTTGGAAAATTAAAAAAAATAATGAGAAGGGAGGATTTCCAGCCCCCCGCTCCCTCCCCTTTTAGTCGCCTTCTACGACACGCAGGGAATACGTGGGAAGTATTCTTTCTCCCCTATCCCCAGGGATAATATATATATATATATATATATATATATATATATATATATATATAGGGGAGAAAGAATACTTCCCACGCATTCCTCACGTGTCATAGAATGCGACTAAAGGGGACCGGAGTGGGGGGCTGGAAACCCTCCCATCCTTGTATTGTAACTTTCTAAAAGGGGAAACGGAAGGACTCATGCAGGGAGTGGTCATCCTCCTCGAAGGCTCAGATTGGGGTGTGTAAATGTGTGTGGATGTAACAAAGATGAGAAAAAAAGGAGAGATAGGTAGTATGTTTGAGGAAAGGAACCTGGATGTTTTGGCTCTGAATGAAACAAAGCTTAAGGGTAAAGGGGAAGAGTGGTTTGGGAATGTCTTGGGAGTAAAGTCAGGGGTTAGTGAGAGGACAAGGGTAAGGGAAGGAGTAGCACTACTCCTGAAACAGGAGTGGTGGGAGTATGTGATAGAGTGTAAGAAAGTAAACTCTAGATTGATATGGGTAAAACTAAAAGTGGATGGAGAGAGATGGGTGATTATTGGTGCATATGCATCTGGGCATGAAAAGAAAGGTCATGAGAGGCAAGTGTTTTGGGAGCAGCTGAATGAGTGTGTTAGTAGTTTTGATGCACGAGACTGGGTTATAGTGATGGGTGATTTGAATGCAAAGGTGAGTAATGTGGCAGTTGAAGGAATAATTGGTGTGCATGGGGTGATCAGTGTTGTAAATGGAAGTGGTGAAGAGCTTGTAGATTTATGTGTTGAAAAAGGACTGGGGATTGGGAATACCTGGATTAAAAAGAGAGATATACATAAGTATGGCATTGCAGTGGAATTTATTAAAAAAGGGGGTGACTGTATTGTTGACTGGTTGGTAAGGTTATTTAATGTATGTATGATTCATGGTGAGGTGCCTGAGGATTGGCGGAATGCTTGCATAGTGCCATTGTACAAAGGCAAAGGTGATAAGAGTGAGTGCTCAAATTACAGAGGTATAAGTTTGTTGAGTATTCCTGGTAAATTATATGGGAGGGTATTGATTGAGAGGGTGAAGGCATGTACAGAGCGTCAGATTGGGGAAGAGCAGTGTGGTTTCAGAAGTGGTAGAGGATGTGTGGATCAGGTGTTTGCCTTGAAGAATGTATGCAAGAAATACTTAGAAAAACAAATGGATTTGTATGTAGCATTTATGGATCTGGAGAAGGCATATGATAGAGTTGATAGAGATGCTCTGTGGAAGGTATTAAGAATATATGGTGTGGGAGGCAAGTTGTTAGAAGCAGTGAAAAGTTTTTATCGAGGGTGTAAGGCATGTGTTCGTGTAGGAAGAGAGGAAAGTGATTGGTTCTCAGTGAATGTAGGTTTGCGGCAGGGGTGTGTGATGTCTCCATGGTTGTTTAATTTGTTTATGGATGGGGTTGTTAGGGAGATGAATGCAAGAGTTTTGGAAAGAGGGGCAAGTATGCAGTCTGTTGTGGATGAGAGAGCTTGGGAACTGAGTCATTTGTTGTTCGCTGATGATACAGCGCTGGTGGGTGATTCATGTAAGAAACTGCAGAAGCTGGTGACTGAGTTTGGTAAAGTGTGTGAAAGAAGAAAGTTAAGAGTAAATGTGAATAAGAGCAAGGTTATTAGGTACAGTAGGGTTGAGGGTCAAGTAAATTGGGAGGTAAGTTTGAATGGAGAAAAGCTGGAGGAAGTGAAGTGTTTTAGATATCTGGGAGTGGATCTGGCAGCGGATGGAACCATGGAAGCGGAAGTGAATCATAGGGTGGGGGAGGGGGCGAAAATTCTGGGAGCCTTGAAGAATGTGTGGAAGTCGAGAACTTTATCTCGGAAAGCAAAAATGGGTATGTTTGAAGGAATAGTGGTTCCAACAATGTTGTATGGTTGCGAGGCGTGGGCTATGGATAGAGTTGTGCGCAGGAGGGTGGATGTGCTGGAAATGAGATGTTTGAGGACAATATGTGGTGTGAGGTGGTTTGATCGAGTAAGTAATGTAAGGGTGAGAGAGATGTGTGGAAATAAAAAGAGAATGGTTGAGAGAGCAGAAGAGGGTGTTTTGAAATGGTTTGGTCACATGGAGAGAATGAGTGAGGAAAGATTGACCAAGAGGATATATGTGTCAGAGGTGGAGGGAACGAGGAGAAGTGGGAGACCAAATTGGAGGTGGAAAGATGAAGTGAAAAAGATTTTGAGTGATTGGGGCCTGAACATGCAGGAGGGTGAAAGGTGTGCATGGAATAGAGTAAATTGGAACGATGTATACCGGGGTCGACGTGCTGTCAATGGATTGAACCAGGGCATGTGAAGCGTCTGGGGTAAACCATGCAAAGTGTGTGGGGCCTGGATGTGGAAAGGGAGCTGTGGTTTCGGTGCATTATTACATGGCAGCTAGAGACTGAGTGTGAACGAATGGGGCCTTTGGTGTTTTTCCTAGCGCTACCTCGCACACATGAGGGGGGAGGGGGTTGTTATTCCATGTGTGGCGAGGTGGCGATGGGAACAAATAAAGGCAGACAGTATGAATTATGTACATGTGTATATATATGTATATGTCTGTGTGCGTATATATATGTGTACATTGAGATGTATAGGTATGTATTATGTGCATGGGTGGACATGTATGTATATACATGTGTATGTGGGCGGGTTGGGCCATTCTTCCGTCTGTTTCCTTGCGCTACCTCGCTAACGCGGGAGACAGCGACAAAGCAAAATATAAATACATAAGTATACATATGTAAGTAGGAGAGATGGCCAGAGAGCTTTATTGGATTACATGTTAATTGATAGGCATGCGAAAGAGAGACTTTTGGATGTTAATGTGCTGAGAGGTGCAACTGGAGGGATGTCTGATCATTATCTTGTGGAGGCGAAGATGATGATTTGTAAAAGTTTTCAGAAAAGAGAGAAAATGTTGGGGTGAAGAGAGTGGTGAGAGTAAGTGAGCTTGGGAAGGAGACTTGTGTGAGGAAGTACCAGGAGAGACTGAGTACAGAATGGAAAAAGGTGAGAAGAAAGGAGGTAAGGGGATTGGGGGGGAATGGGATGTATTTAGGGAAGCAGTGATGGCTTGCGCAAAAGATGTTTGTGGCATGAGAAGCATGGGAGGTTGGCATAATAGAAAGGGTAGTGAGTGAGAGGATGTAGAAGTAAGATTGTTAGTGAAAGAGAAGAGAGAGGCATTTGGACGATTTTTGCAGGGAAATAATGCAAATGAGTGGGAGATGTATAAAAGAAAGAGGCAGGAGGTCAAGAGAAAGGTGCAAGAGGTGAAAAAGAGGGCAAATGAGAGTTGGGGTGAGAGAGTATCATTGGATTTTGGGGAGGATGGGAATATGAAGTGGGTAGGGTGCGTGGGACGGGAGAACAGATGGGAACATCAGTGAGGTGGGCTAGTGGGGAGGTGATAACAAGTACTGGTGGTGTGAGAGGGTTTGTTGAGTGTGTTTGATGGCAGTGTTATTGCAGTGGAATTTATCAAAAAAGGGGGTGACTGTATTGTTGACTGGTTGGTAAGGTTATTTAATGTATGTATGACTCATGGTGAGGTGTCTGAGGATTGGCAGAATGCTTGCATAGTGCCATTGTACAAAGGCAAAGGAGATAAAAGTGAGAGCTCAAATTACAGAGGTATAAGTTTCTTGAGTATTCCTGGGAAATTGTATGGGAGGGTATTGATTGAGAGGGTGAAGGCATGTACAGAGCATCAGATTGGGAGAGAACAGTGTGGTTTCAGAAGTGGTAGAGGATGTGTGGATCAGGTGTTTGCTTTGAAGAATTTATGTGAGAATTACTTAGAAAAGCAAATGGATTTGTATGTAGCATTTATGGATCTGGAGAAGACATGTGATAGAGTTGATAGAGATGCTCTGTGGAAGGTATTAAGAATTAATGGTGTGGGAGGCAAGTTGTTAGAAGCAGTGAAATGTTTTTAGCTAGGATGTAAGGCATGTGTATGTGTAGGAAGAGAGGAAAGTGATTGGTTCTCAGTGAATGTAGGTTTGCGGCAGGGGTGTGTGATGTCTCCATGGTTGTTTGATTTGTTTATGGATGGGGTTGTTAGGGAGGTGAATGCAAGAGTTTTGGAAAGAGGGGCAAGTATGCAGTCTGGTATGGATGAGAGAGCTTGGGAAGTGAATCAGTTGTTGTTCGCTGATGATACAGTGCTGGTGGCTGATTTGTGTGAGAAACTGCAGAAGCTGGTGACTGAGTTTGGTAAAGTGTGTGAAAGAAGAAAGCTGAGAGTAAATGTGAATAAGAGCAAGGTTATTAGGTACAGTAGGGTTGAGGGACAAGTCAGTTAGGATGTAAGTTTGAATGGAGAAAAACTGGTTGAAGTGAAGTGTTTTAGATATCTGGGAGTGGATTTGGCAGTGGATGGAATCATGGAAGCGGAAGTGAATCATAGGGTTGGGGAGGGGCCGAAAGTTCTGGGAGTGTTGAAGAATGTGTGGAAGTTGAGAACATTATCTCGGAAAGCAAAAATGGGTATGTTTGAAGGAACAGTGGTTCCAACAATGTTATGTGGTTGCGAGGCGTGGGCTATAGATAGAGTTGTGCAGAGGAGGGTGGATGTGCTGGAAATGAGATGTTTGAGGACAATAAGTGATGTGAGCTGGTTTGATCGAGTAAGTAATGTAAGGGTAAGAGAGATGTGTGGTAATACAAAAGAGCGTGGTTGAGAGAGCAGAAGAGGGTGTTTTGAAATGGTTTGGTCACATGGAGAGAATGAGTGAGGAAAGATTGACCAAGAGGGTATGAGTGTCAGAGGTGGAGGGAAGTGGAGAAGTGGGAGACCAAATTGGAGGTGGAAAGATGGAGTGAAAAAGATTTTGAGTGATTAGGTCCTGAACATGCAGGAGGGTGAAAGGCGTGCAAGGAATAGAGTGAATTGGAATGATGTTGTATACTGGGGTCAACGTGCTGTCAGTGGATTGAAGCAGGGCATGTGAAGCGTCTGGGGTAAACCATGGAAAGTTCTGTGGGGCCTGGATGTGGAAAGGAAGCTGTGGTTTCAGTGCATTATTACTTGACAGCTAGAGACTGAGTGTGAACGAATGTTGCCTTTATTGTCTTTTCCTAGCGCTACCTCGCGCACATGAGCGGGGAGGAGGTTGTTATTTCAAGTGTGGCGGGGTGGCGATGGGGATGAATAGAGGCAGACAGTATGAAGTATGTACATGTGTATATATTTATATGTCTGTGTGTGTATATATATTTATCCATTTAGATGTATAGGTATGTATATTTGCGTGTGTGGACGTGTATGTATATACATGTGTATGTGTGTGGGTTGGGCTATTCTTTCATGTTTCCTTGCGCTACCTCGCTAATGCGGGAGACAGCGACAAAGCAAAATAAATAAATATAGATAAATAAAATATATATACATCACTGGGGATAGGTGAGAAAGAATACTTCCCACGCATTCCTCACATGTTGTAGTGGGCGACTAAAGAGGACGGGAGCTGGGGGTCTAGAAACCCTCTCCTCCTTGTATTTTATCTATCTAGATGGGGAAACAGAAGGAGGAGTCACGATGGGAGTGCTCATCCTACTCGAAGGCTCAGATTGGGGTGTGTAAATGTGTGTGGATGTAACCAAGATGATAAAAAAGGAGAGATAGGTAGTGTGTTTGAGGAAAGGAACCTGGATGTTTTGGCTCTGAATGAAATGAAGCTCGAGGGTAAAGGGGAAGAGTGGTTTGGGAATGTCTTGGGAGTAAAGTCAGGGGTTAGTGAGAGGACAAGAGCAAGGGAAGGAGTAGCAATACTCTTGAAACTGCAGTGGTAGGAGTATGTAATGGAGTGTAAGAAAGTAAACTCTAGGTTGATATTGTTAAAACAAAGTGGATGGAGAGAGATGGGTGATTATTGGTGCAAATGCACCTGGGCATGAGAAGAAAGATCATGAGGCAATTGATTTGGGAGCATCTGAGTGAGTGTGGTAGTAGTTTTGATGCACGAGACCAGGTTATAGTGATGGGTTATTTGATGTGTTTGATGATAGAGTGGCAGATATAGGATGTTTTGTTCGAGGTGGTGTGGAAAGTGAGAGGGTTAAGGAGAATGGTTTGGGAAACAGAGATGGGGTAGTAAAAGCTTTGCAGAAGATGAAAGCCGGCAAGGCAGCGGGTTTTGATGGTATTGCTGTGGAATTTATTAAAAAGGGGGGTGACTGTATTGTTGACTGGTTGGTGAAGTTATTTAATGTATGTATGACTCATGGTGAGGTGCCTGAGTACTGGCGGAATTCTTCCATAGTGCCATTGCACAAAGGCAAAGGGGATAAGAGTGGGTGCTCAAATTACAGAGGTATAAGTTTGTTGAGTATTCCTGGGAAATTATATGGGAGGGTATTGATTGAGAGTGTGAAGGCATGTACAGAGCATCATATTGGGGAAGAGCAGTGTGGTTTCAGAAGTGGTAGAGGATGTGTGGATCAGGTGTTTGCTTTGAAGAATGTAAGTGAGAAATACTTAGAAAAGCAAATGGATTTGTATGTAGCATTTATGGATTTGGAGAAGGTATATGATAGAGATGCTCTTTGGAAGGTATTAAGAATATATGGTGTGGGAGGTAAGTTGTTAGAAGCAGTGAAAAGTTTTTGTCTAGGATGTAAGGCATGTGTATGTGTAGGAAGAGAGGAAAGTGATTGGTTCTCTGTGAATTTTGGTTTGTGGCAGGGGTGTGTGATGTCTCCATGGTTGTTTAATTTGTTTATGGATGGGGTTGTTAGGGAGGTGAATGCAAGAGTTTTGGAAAGAGGGGCAAGTATACATTCTGTTGTGGATGAGAGAGCTTGGGAAGTGAGTCAGTTGTTGTTTGCTGATGATACAGCTCTGGTGGCTGATTCAGATGAGAAACTGCAGAAGCTGGTGACTGAGTTTGGTAAATTGTGTGAAAGAAGAAAGCTGAGAGTAAATGTGAATAAGAGCCAGGTTATTAAGTACAGTAGCGTTGAGGGATAAGTCAGTTGGGAGGTATGTGTGAATGGAAAAAAACTGTAGGAAGTGAAGTGTTTTAGATATCTGGGAGTGGATTTGGCAGCAGATGGAACCATGGAAGCTGAAGTTTTACTGGAGAAGCCAAGTCTCACCTCGCCTTCTCATGGTGATCTCGTAGTACACCCTTTAGGGGTGGAAGTAAAGGGAGAGGCAATGCCCAATTACATAAGGACAGTAGTTTTAGATTTGGACAAACACCAGAGGTGTACTGTTACTTTTACTTTTGACAGTTTTGGAGCCTCGCTTCTTCTGGAGACTCTGCTCTGGAGTTGCCCTCTGCCAGTGTCCTGTCAGGGGTGAGGCACAAGAGGCTAAGAAGTGGCATTGGAGTTTACCAGTTATGCTGAGGGTTAAAAGGAATGATTGAATTAGGGTGGTTATGCTAAATGTGAATGGGATGACTGGGGAGAACAAAAGAAGGGAGATTGTAGAGATTTAAAAGTTCGAGCATGGATGTGCTAGGATTGGGGAAACCTGTATCCTTGGGCAGGGTGTATGGAGTGAATATGAAAATGATGAATACAAGTTAAGGGAGGGCATTGAAGGAGGTGTTGTTTGGACAGGAATGAGCAAAAATTATCGGGAAGAGGAAAAGAATGATGTACCATTCTGTTATCACCAAGAGTATGGGAGAGGGGTACAGAGCATGGATGGAATGGATCAAGAATAGTTTGGTTGAAAGGAAGGCTTGGGATTGTGAAATAGGCTTGGGTATATGTATATGCGCCTACGAGTATGAAGACCGTACGAGGTAAGGATGAAATGAAGTGTTTCCTGAGTAATTTAAATGACTGTATGAATGTTTTTGAGAATGAGAGCAACATGGTTGTATTTGGTGATATGTATGCAAAAGTGGGAAGTGCTGGAATTGGTGAGATAGTTGGTAAATAGGGAATGCCTGAAGTAAATTAGAATGGAAGCTATCTTGTGGATGTTTGTGCTGAATTTTTTTTTTTTCTTGTGAACACTTTTTTTCAGCACAAGATGATCCACAGATATGCATGGATGAGGAATGATGGAAGAAAAGAGCAAAATGCACTGATTTTCTGTGTGACAGTGGATGAAAGATTGAGAAAACCTGTGCTGGATGCTAGAGTTGTGAGAGGATTCTTTGGAGACTGACAATTTCGTGGTTCTTGCAAGGATGAGGATAAGGGAAGATTGGAGGTATGGTTTAAGGAAGGATGGAGAGGTAAAAGTGTAGATGAGTGAGATGAATCAGGAAAAATACTGGGAGGAGTATGAATGGAAGGTAACTGAAAGCTCAGATGGAAGTGCAGGGAATGTAAGAATGCAGTCATGTGTGAATGAGGTGTTTAAAATGTTTAGAGAAATACTAGTAAAGGTTGTAGAATTAGTGGTTGGATACAGGAATGAAAAGGGCAGTGCATGATGGAGAGAAGAGATAAGAAATGCTCTGGAATAGAAGAAAAAGGCATATGGTAGATTGTTCAGTAGGAATGTACTAGTGGAAGTTCAGCAAAGGAGGGAGGAATACAAAATATGTTAAGCAGATTGTTAACAAGCTGATAGAGGAAAGCAAAGAAATGTGAAGATTTTGGAAGAAAGTTAAGTGAAAAGTTTAGGGATAATAAGAAACTATACTGTAAGGAGATAGAAAAGGAAAGAAGTGGGTGTAAGAGTGGAAATGGTGATGAGAAGTAAGGAAGGAGAATTGCTAAATCAAAAGGAGGAAGTGAAAGAAAGATGGAAAAAGTATTTTGAAGAACTGATGAATGTGGGAGAAGGGGATACAAGTGCTGGGGCCTATAGTAAAGAAAGAGGTAAGAAGGGAAATAATGAGGCTGAAGGGAGGTAGGGCACCTGGAGTGGATGGGATTACTGCTGAAATACTAAAGTATAGAAGAGAAAGTGTGATAGAGTGGATGCATCTTATATGTGATTTAGCATGTTAACAGAAGGTTGTACCTGAGGATTGGGTGAAAGCTATTATTCCTTTATTCAAAGCAAGAGGTGCTCAGGATGTATTTAGTAGTTAGAGGGGAATAACTCTGTTACATATACCAGGAAAAGTGTATGCAAGAGAGTGATGGAAGTGACAGAATGTAGAATAAATGAAGAGCAAGGGGGTTTTAGGGTAGGTAGGCAATGCACGGATCAGATTTTTGTTGTAAAGATGACCACTGAAAAGTATTTAGTGAAAGGTAAGAAGTTGTTTGCAGCTCTGATGGACCAGGAGAAAATGTATGACAGTCAAATGGAATATTAAGGATATGTGGTATAGGAGGACAACTGTTGAATGGTGTAAAAGCCTTTTATAGAGGAGCAAATGCATGTGTAAGAGTGGATGGAGAGCTGAGCAAAACTTTTTGAGATACATGTAGGTGTGAGGTAGGGCTATGTGATGTCACCGTGGCTTTTTAATACATATATATGGATTGAGTGATAAGAAAGGTGAAGACAAAACTAGGGAAAAAGGATGCAGAGATGGAGTGTGGTGGCGAGATATGGTGGCTAATGGCAGTCCTGTTTGCTGATGATACTGTGTTGTTTGTGGAGAGTGAAGAGAAGTTGCTGAAGGTTGTGTGTTTTATGATGTGTGTAAGTGGAGGATATTAAAGGTAGATGCAAGTAAAAGTAAAGCAATGGTGTGTGAAAGGAAATGGAGTGAAAGTATAGATTTTGTAAAACCATATACTGTGAAAGAAGAAAGTGTACTAAATTGTGCTGTGGATATGGTTTAGTGTGGTGATATGGAAGGAAAGATAAGGGAGAAAGCAGCACAGGGGAGAAGAGTCATTGGGTCTCTTTAACAGAATAATGAAGGGTAGAGGTTTATGGAAGTGAAGAGAGGATTAAGGGACAGCATAGTCCTCTCAACCCTGACCTATGCAGCCAAAACATGGATGTGGAATGAGGCACAGAAGTCAAGAATCCAGGCTGTGGAAATGAGCTACATGAGAAGAGCAAGTGGTGTGATTAGATGGAATGAAGAAAGAAATGAAAGGGTGTATGAGAGGTGTGGTATGGCAAGGAATGCAAAAGTAATGAATTGGGGAGTGGTAGATGGGTGAAACATAATTCTTTGAGGTGGTTTAGGCATGTTGAAAGAATACAAGACTGAGAGTTTACAGTGAGAATGTATGATAATACAATTAAAGGGATTGGTGTGAATGGAAGACCACCTGTGACATGGGCAAATAGGTTGGAGGAATACTGGAGGGAGAGAAACAGAGGAAGAATGCATGGAATGGCTTATGTCTAAGGACATGGATAAGTGGAGATTCTATTGCCGTGGCCACCCCTTGATGGAAGTTCCTGGAGGGAACATGCATTAGAGATATTCTGTAGATAGATAGATAGAATGTTTTGAAATGTACTGGTGATTATGGAAGTTGTAAAGAAATCTATTTACAGTAATGAGCTTGGACTGCATTAATGATTTTCTCATTTTAGTCAGAACTTTCTTTTGGGAGCTTTTGAAATTACAGAACAGATAAGTAAGATATTGATGCATAATGAGTGGCCTTTCATACATCTTTTTCTTTTCTGAAAAAGTTTTTCTTGATAGAGTTTATCTTGCCACATAGATTATGTAAGAAGTAGGATGTACAATTTTCATAGTTGTATCCTTCTTGTTTAATTCTAGCACTTTTATGTGTTTGTAGGTGGATGAAGACTACATTCAAGATAAATTCAACTTGACGGGTCTAAATGAGCAGGTGCCACATTATCGTCAAGCACTTGACATGATCCTTGATCTCGAACCAGGTGCGTATGGTTTAACCTCTTTCCTTACCATTTTTTTTCACCCAAAAATATTGTCCAGAAATCTATTTTTTTTCATGCAGTTGTGAAATGTATGTGGATAGAAAAAGCTACACACATAGTATTATTTTTGAAATGCTACTGACTTAGAAAATATATAATGAAATGTGCAGTTGATGTGAGTCCAAGTTATCTTTTCTGGTACAAAAATGAATGTAAAAATTAGAAAAAGTAACTTTATGAACTTTGGATTGTAGAATAACCTAGAAGATGAAAAGACAGCTTGTTGAAGAAATGCATAAATTCTATCTATCATTTCAATATTTTTGATTGGATGCCATCAATTTATGCTTTTTGTACCTGCTTATCCCTTCAATAATCATGTCAGCGAGTTTATTACTCTATGAAGGACACTCCAGAAATACTGCTGCATATTTTAATGTTCATTATCTACATTTATATTTTTTTATTTTATTTATTTTGCTTTGTCGCTGTCTCCCGCATTAGCGAGGTAGCGCAAGGAAACGGACAAAAGAATGGCCCAACTAACCCACATACACATGCATATACATACACGTCCACACATGCAAATATACATACCAATACATCTCAACGTATACATATATATACACACACAGACATATACATATATACACATGTACATAATTTATACTGTCTGCTTTTATTCATTCCCATCGCCACCTCACCACACATGAAATAACAACCCCCTCCCCCCTCATGTGTGCGAGGTAGCACTAGGAAAGGCCCCATTCACACTCAGTCTCTAGATGTCATGTAATAATGCACTGAAATTACAGCTCCCTTTTCACATCCAGGCCCCACAGAACTTTCCATGGTTTACCCCAGACGCTTCATATGCTCTAGTTCAATCCATTGACAGCACGTCGACCCCGGTATACCACATCGTTCTAATTCGCTCTATTCCTTGCACGCCTTTCACCCTCCTGCATGTTCAGGCCCCAATCACTCAAAATCTTTTTCACTCCATCTTTCTACCTCCAATTTGGTCTCCCACTTCTCTCTTTCCCTCCACCTCTGACAGATATATCCTCTTTGTCAATCTTTCCTCACTCATTCTCTCCATGTGACCAAACCATTTCAAAACACCCTCTTCTGCTCTCTCAACCACACTCTTTTTATTTCCACACATCTCTCTTACCCTATTATTACTTACTCGATCAAACCACCTCACACCACATATTGTCCTCAAACATCTCATTTCCAGCACATCCACCCTCCTGCACACAACTCTATTCATAGCCCACGCCTCGCGACCATAAAACATTGTTGGAACCACTATTCCTTCAAACATACCCATTTTTGCTTTCTGAGATAATGTTCCTGACTTCCACACATTCATCAAGGCTCCCAGAACTTTCACCCCCTCCCCCACCCTATGATTTACTTCCGCTTCCACGGTTCCATCCGTTGCCAAATCCACTCCCAGATATCTAAAACACTTCACTTCCTCCAGTTTTCTCCATTCAAACTCACCTCCCAATTGACTTGACCCTCAACCCTACTATACCTAATAACCTTTCTCTTATTAACGTTTACTCTCAACTTTCTTCTTTCACACACTTTACCAAACTGAGTCACCAACTTGTGCAGTTTCTCACATGAATCAGCCACCAGTGCTGTATCATCAGCGAACAACAACTGACTCACTTCCCAAGCTCTCTCATCTGCATAATTGCCCCTCTTTCCAAAACTCTTACATTCACCTCCCTAACAACCCCATCCATAAACAAATTAAACAACCGTGGAGACATCACACACCCCTGCCGCAAACCTACACTCACTGAGAACCAATCACTTTCCTCTCTTCCTACACGTACACATGCCTGACATCCTCGATAAAAACTTTTCACTGCTTCTAACAACTTGCCTGCCACACCATATATTCTTAATAACTTCCACATAGCATCTCTATCAACTCTATCATATGCCTTCTCCAGATCCATAAATCCTATATACAAATCCATTTGCTTTTCTAAGTATTTCTCACATACATTCTTCAAAGCAAACACCTGATCCACACATCCTCTACCGCTTCTGAAACCACACTGCTCTTCCCCAATCTGATGCTCTGTACATGCCTTCACCCTCTCAATCAATACCCTCCCATATAATTTCCCAGGAATACTTAGCAAACTTATACCTCTGTAATTTGAGCACTCACCTTTGTCCCCTTTGCCTTTGTACAATGTCACGATGCAAGCATTCCACCAATCCTCAGGCACCTCACCATGAATCATACATACATAAATAACCTTACCAGCCAGTCAACAATACAGTCACCCCCTTTTTTAATTAATTCCGCTGCAATACCATCCAAACCTACTGCCTTGCCGGCTTTCATCTTCCACAAAGCTTTTACTACCTCTTCTCTGTTTACCAAAACATTTTCCCCAACCCTCTCACTTTGCACACCACCTCGACCAAGACACCATATATCTGCCACTCTGTCATCAAACACCTTCAACAAACCTTCAAAATACTCACTCCATCTCCTTCTCACATCACCAGTACTTGTTATCACCTCCCCATTAGCCCCCTTCACTGAAGTTCCCATTTGCTCCCTTGTCTTACGCACTTTATTTACCTCCTTCCAAAACATCTTTTTATTCTCCCAAAAATTTAATGATACTCTCTCACCCCAACTCTCATTTGCCCTCTTTTTCACCTCTTGCACCTTTCTCTTGACCTCCTGCCTCTTTCTTTTATACATCTCCCAGTCATTTGCATTATTTCCTTGCAAAAATCGTCCAAATGCCTCTCTCTTCTCTTTCACTAATAATCTTACTTCTTCATCCCACCACTCACTACCCTTTCTAATCTGCCCACCTCCTGCGCTTCTCATGCCACAAGCATCTTTTGCGCAAGCCATCACTGCTTCCCTAAATACCTCCCATTCCTCCCCCACTCCCCTCATGTCCTTTGTTCCCACCTTTTTCCATTCTGTACTCAGTCTCTCCTGGTACTTCCTCACACAAGTCTCCTTCCCAAGCTCACTTACTCTCACCACTCTCTTCACCCCAACATTCTCTCTTCTTTTTTGAAAACCTCTACAAATCTTCACCTTCACCTCCACAAGATAATGAACAGACATCCCTCCTGTTGCACCTCTCAGCACATTAACATCCAAAAGTCTCTCTTTCGCGCGAATACATAACTATATTTTATATTTATTTATTGTGCTTGATTGCCGTTCTTACTTGCAGAGTCTCTCTGAGATGGAGCTTGTAGAATCTTGAAAAATTATCTTTGTGTGTCTGTATAGTCATCACTATCATATTCATTGTCACTCGGTCTACTGAGAGTGAAAAAATAGTGGAAAGGCAGAGATAAACGACTCTTCACCTTATCCAAGAGATGCTTTGCTTTGAATTCATTTGCTGGATTACTAGAGCAGAGTTTTTTGGTGTAGAAAAACAGTAGGAGAGCAAGCAAAAATATGGCAGACACTTGCACCTTCTCAGAGAGAGACCTCAGCAAACTGTCATCTGCATGTGTAAAAATGCACTTGACGCTATCTGTCGATAGAAAACTTTTTTTTTTTTTTTTTGCTTTGTCGCTGTCTCCCGCGTTTGCGAGGTAGCGCAAGGAAACAGACGAAAGAAATGGCCCAGCCCACCCCCATACACATGTATATACATACGTCCACACACGCAAATATACATACCTACACAGCTTTCCATGGTTTACCCCAGACGCTTCACATGCCTTGATTCAATCCACTGACAGCACGTCAACCCCGGTATACCACATCGCTCCAATTCACTCTATTCCTTGCCTTCCTTTCACCCTCATGCATGTTCAGGCCCCGATCACACAAAATTTTTCACTCCATTTTTTCCCAAAACTCTTACATTCACCTCCCTAACAACCCCATCCATAAAAAAATTAAACAACCGGGGAAAACATCACACACCCCTGCCGCAAACCAAACACTACTGAGAACCAATCACTTTCCTCTCTTCCTACACTACCATGCCTACACCTCGATAAAAATTTTTCCCAAACGCTTCTAACAACTTCCTGCCACACCATATACTTAATAATTTCCACAAGATCTCTATCAACTCTACATTTTTCCTTCTCCAGATCCATAAATCCTATAAACAAATCCATTTGCTTTTCTAAGTATTTCTCACATACATTCTTCAAAAACAAACACCTGATCCACACATCCTCTACCCCCTTCTGAAACCACATGCTCTTCCCCAATCGATGCTCTGTACATGCCTTTACCCCTCAATCAATACCCTCCCATATAATTTCCCAGGAATACTTAGCAAACTTATACCTCTGTAATTTGAGCACTCACCTTTGTCCCCTTTGCCTTTGTACAATGTCACGATGCAAGCATTCCACCAATCCTCAGGCACCTCACCATGAATCATACATACATAAATAACCTTACCAGCCAGTCAACAATACAGTCACCCCCTTTTTTAATTAATTCCGCTGCAATACCATCCAAACCTACTGCCTTGCCGGCTTTCATCTTCCACAAAGCTTTTACTACCTCTTCTCTGTTTACCAAAACATTTTCCCCAACCCTCTCACTTTGCACACCACCTCGACCAAGACACCATATATCTGCCACTCTGTCATCAAACACCTTCAACAAACCTTCAAAATACTCACTCCATCTCCTTCTCACATCACCAGTACTTGTTATCACCTCCCCATTAGCCCCCTTCACTGAAGTTCCCATTTGCTCCCTTGTCTTACGCACTTTATTTACCTCCTTCCAAAACATCTTTTATTCTCCCAAAAATTTAATGATATTCTCTCACCCCAACTCTCATTTGCCCTCTTTTTCACCTCTTGCACCTTTCTCTTGACCTCCTGCCTCTTTCTTTTATACATCTCCCAGTCATTTGCATTATTTCCTTGCAAAAATCGTCCAAATGCCTCTCTCTTCTCTTTCACTAATAATCTTACTTCTTCATCCCACCACTCACTACCCTTTCTAATCTGCCCACCTCCTGCGCTTCTCATGCCACAAGCATCTTTTGCGCAAGCCATCACTGCTTCCCTAAATACCTCCCATTCCTCCCCCACTCCCCTCATGTCCTTTGTTCCCACCTTTTTCCATTCTGTACTCAGTCTCTCCTGGTACTTCCTCACACAAGTCTCCTTCCCAAGCTCACTTACTCTCACCACTCTCTTCACCCCAACATTCTCTCTTCTTTTTTGAAAACCTCTACAAATCTTCACCTTCACCTCCACAAGATAATGAACAGACATCCCTCCTGTTGCACCTCTCAGCACATTAACATCCAAAAGTCTCTCTTTCGCGCGAATACATAACTATATTTTATATTTATTTATTGTGCTTGATTGCCGTTCTTACTTGCAGAGTCTCTCTGAGATGGAGCTTGTAGAATCTTGAAAAATTATCTTTGTGTGTCTGTATAGTCATCACTATCATATTCATTGTCACTCGGTCTACTGAGAGTGAAAAAATAGTGGAAAGGCAGAGATAAACGACTCTTCACCTTATCCAAGAGATGCTTTGCTTTGAATTCATTTGCTGGATTACTAGAGCAGAGTTTTTTGGTGTAGAAAAACAGTAGGAGAGCAAGCAAAAATATGGCAGACACTTGCACCTTCTCAGAGAGAGACCTCAGCAAACTGTCATCTGCATGTGTAAAAATGCACTTGACGCTATCTGTCGATAGAAAACTTTTTTTTTTTTTTTTTGCTTTGTCGCTGTCTCCCGCGTTTGCGAGGTAGCGCAAGGAAACAGACGAAAGAAATGGCCCAGCCCACCCCCATACACATGTATATACATACGTCCACACACGCAAATATACATACCTACACAGCTTTCCATGGTTTACCCCAGACGCTTCACATGCCTTGATTCAATCCACTGACAGCACGTCAACCCCGGTATACCACATCGCTCCAATTCACTCTATTCCTTGCCTTCCTTTCACCCTCATGCATGTTCAGGCCCCGATCACACAAAATCTTTTTCACTCCATCTTTCCACCTCCAATTTGGTCTCCCTCTTCTCCTCGTTCCCTCCACCTCCGACACATATATTCTCTTGGTCAATCTTTCCTCACTCATTCTCTCCATGTGCCCGAACCATTTCAAAACACCCTCTTCTGCTCTCTCAACCACGCTCTTTTTATTTCCACACATCTCTCTTACCCTTACGTTACTTACTCGATCAAACCACCTCACACCACATATTGTCCTCAAACATCTCATTTCCAGCACATCCATCCTCCTGCACACAACTCTATCCATAGCCCACGTCTCGCAACCATACAACATTGTTGGAACCACTATTCCTTCAAACATACCCATTTTTGCTTTCCGAGATAATGTTCTCGACTTCCACACATTCTTCAAGGCTCCCAGAATTTTCGCCCCCTCCCCCACCCTATGATCCACTTCCACTTCCATGGTTCCATCTGCTGCCAGATCCACTCCCAGATATCTAAAACACTTCACTTCCTCCAGTTTTTCTCCATTCAAACTCACCTCCCAATTGACTTGACCCTCAACCCTACTGTACCTAATAACCTTGCTCTTATTCACATTTACACTTAACTTTCTTCTTTCACACACTTTACCAAACTCAGTCACCATATGTCACATATGTAATAGAAACATGATTGAAAACATTTGGAACTCCACACAAGGTATCTTGGGATTACGGTTTTTAAGATATAAGTGACCTGATTTACTGAGTTGCTTAGGGTTGTTAATGACTTGCACAAAAACACATCCCAAGTATACTTTGGACAGTAAGGGAAGAGGTGAAAGTTTTATTATTATTAAGTGCACAACCCTTAGAATATGTAGGGTAAGTCTTTGGTTTTACATAATGAAATGTCCATTAGTTTTGTGAACCAAGCTAGCTCTCACCCGTAACTTCCTTTTTTAAAAGAATTCTGCTGACATGACCCCTTTTGGAAAACTTTTGTGAAAAACTCTAGCTAGCAGCTGTTGTTTAAGTTTGGGAGAAAACGAAAGGAGGAAGCTTAGAGTGGATGTGAACAAAAGTAAAGTAATGAGTTGTAGCCAAAGAAGAGGACAACTGATGGTTTGAATGGGGAAGAAGCTGGAGGAATGGGAGTGCTTAAGGTATCACAGAATGAGTGTAGCCATGAGTAAAACCTTGGGAGCTGAAGCGAGTCATTGTTTGGGAAAGAGGCCAAAGTTCCTGGGTACATTGAAGAGTTTGGAAAGAGAAGCAGTGATGGGTATGTTTGAAATTATTGTTGCGAGGCCCCAACACATACATTGGGTAAAACCACAGGTCAGGAAGTCTGGTGATGTTGTAATTGCCTCTTTGTAATTCCCATTTGTGCTGTGTGGAGAGTGAGTTTTTACATTAATAGGGCCCAGTCTCTTCTCCATCCTCTTCTATCACATAACTTTTTGAATTTCTGTTTGCTGTTGACATTATCTGTCTTTACTTCCTTTCAGCCACCACTCACATATTATGAAAATAGTTCTCTTTTTTTTAGGAGTTGCATGTGTATTTTTTTTTTTTTTTTTTTTTTTGCCGCTGTCTCCCGTGTTTGCGAGGTAGCGCAAGGAAACAGACGAAAGAAATGGCCCAACCCACCCCCATACACATGTATATACATACGTCCACACACGCAAATATACATACCTACACAGCTTTCCATGGTTTACCCCAGACGCTTCACATGCCTTGATTCAATCCACTGACAGCACGTCAACCCCGGTATACCACATCGCTCCAATTCACTCTATTCCTTGCCCTCCTTTCACCCTCCTGCATGTTCAGGCCCCGATCACACAAAATCTTTTTCACTCCATCTTTCCACCTCCAATTTGGTCTCCCTCTTCTCCTCGTTCCCTCCACCTCCGACACATATATCCTCTTGGTCAATCTTTCCTCACTCATTCTCTCCATGTGACCAAACCATTTCAAAACACCCTCTTCTGCTCTCTCAACCACGCTCTTTTTATTTCCACACATCTCTCTTACCCTTACGTTACTTACTCGATCAAACCACCTCACACCACACATTGTCCTCAAACATCTCATTTCCAGCACATCCATCCTCCTGCGCACAACTCTATCCATAGTCCACGCCTCGCAACCATACAACATTGTTGGAACCACTATTCCTTCAAACATACCCATTTTTGCTTTCCGAGATAATGTTCTCGACTTCCACACATTCTTCAAGGCTCCCAGAATTTTCGCCCCCTCCCCTACCCTATGATCCACTTCTGCTTCCATGGTTCCATCCGCAGCCAGATCCACTCCCAGATATCTAAAACACTTCACTTCCTCCAGTTTTTCTCCATTCAAACTCACCTCCCAATTGACTTGACCCTCAACCCTACTGTACCTAATAACCTTGCTCTTATTCACATTTACTCTTAACTTTCTTCTTTCACACACTTTACCAAACTCAGTCACCAGCTTCTGCAGTTTCTCACATGAATCAGCCACCAGCGCTGTATCATCAGCGAACAACAACTGACTCACTTCCCAAGCTCTCTCATCCCCAACAGACTTCATCCTTGCCCCTCTTTCCAAAACTCTTGCATTCACCTCCCTAACAACCCCATCCATAAACAAATTAAACAACCATGGAGACATCACACACCCCTGCCGCAAACCTACATTCACTGAGAACCAATCACTTTCCTCTCTTCCTACACGTACACATGCCTTACATCGTCGATAAAAACTTTTTACTGCTTCTAACAACTTGCCTCCCACACCATATATTCTTAATACCTTCCACAGAGCATCTCTATCAACTCTATCATATGCCTTCTCCAGATCCATAAATGCTACATACAAATCCATTTGCTTTTCTAAGTATTTCTCACATACATTCTTCAAAGCAAACACCTGATCCACACATCCTCTACCACTTCTGAAACCACACTGCTCTTCCCCAATCTGATGCTCTGTGTATTTTTATGTCCTCTATTTTTTATTTCCCATTCTTGTCTGGAAGAACTGTTCATTGTCTTTGTATCAGTATATTTTGAAAACTTCAAGATTGTGATCTGGTCACCCCTCACCCTTATGTTTTTCATGATGGGCAAACATAAGGTCCCTTCTTTTCATGGATCTGAGCTCTTAATTCCATTGCCATCTTTGTTGCTCTTCTCTGGACCTTCTCTATTAGCCCTTTGTGCTTTTTAGGGACAGTCACCAAACTTGTGGAGCATATTCTATTTTTGACCTTATGTATAATGTTAGCAGATTGCTGAATAGTTCCATATCATTGAACTTGAATGCAATTCTAAACTCCACCAGTAGAGGATTGGTTTCCCTCTGGCAATAGCATTGGGACAGTCTCTACTATCATTTCCTGTTTGATGATTTCATGTCAAGGCATTCTTTCATTGTGTGTATGTTTGTGTGAGATAGTGCTGGATAGTGGAGGAATAAGTGTTCAATGTCCTCAACATGGAAGTTGCATCTTGGGCATGAGGGATTATGTGACATGTTGAATTGGTGTTTGTACTGTTTTAGAGGTAAGTGGTCTGAATGCAGACCAGAAAATTTAACTTATACATTCCTAGGTGGCATAGTTTCAGGTGAGTGTGTGTGTCTGGTGGGATGGAGTTTCAGATTGGGTTGGGAGGGCACTTGTTTAGTACCTGCCTTGTCATTAGTATGTGTATATTTTTTATCATTTTCACGTTCATGGGGAGAGGAAGATCTGTGGATATAGGTTACTGGAGTATGAAGTATGGATAGTTTTTTTGGTTTCTACTTAGGGATTGGTGGTTGGTTGTGATTTGGTTTGAGTGGGAGGGGTCTAGTGCTGTAGTAAAGAACTCAGTAGGGAGCATACTGAAGTGAGATTTTATTGGAAATATTTTTTCGTCCTTATGCAGGTGTTGAAAGTTTGAGGTTACTGTTCTGCCATTGTTCTGAGAGGGTCTTCTTTTGTTATATGACCAGGGAGGTGTATTACCAGAACTACCCGTCAGGGTATCAAAGGGTTAGTGAAGGCTGCATAGTGAGTCAGCACTTCAGTGTTAAGTTGCACTCCTCTGATCCAGGTAGCTGTCTTTTATTTCTGCCTCACCCACATGTGGACTATTAGCATTCTGTCCAGAAACATACAATCTCTCCTTGTCATACGTGACACTTGACAGCACTTACGCAGCTCATTATAACTCTAGATTATCATTTGGTGAGCACTATGTGCTAGCCCTGTCTTTTGGCAAAATGGTAGGAGCAATGAATATAAGTAGTAAGTAGGAACATTTAGGTAGAAACAATAGGTAGTAGTAGATTTAAGAATATTGGGTGGGTGCATTAGGTAGAAGAAGTCAGTAGGAATAGTAGGTAGGAGCCTCTATCCTAGACTTGTCCTCTGCCAGTGGCCTGTTAAGGGTGAGGCACTAAAGGCTAAGAAGTGGCAATGAAGTTTGCTAGTTATGGAGACTTTATTGCCATAGCCATCCCCTAGAGGGAGTTCCAGAAGGGAACAGGCATCAGAGATATAGATCGATAGATAGACAGACAGACAGACAGATAGACATCACAGATTACCAAGCGGATGAGGCATAGTATAGGGTGGAGCTAAAGAAGTATTTGTAGAGGATGCTGAGGGATTCTCTTCCATGTTCAAAATTGGTGTTTGTTTAACGCTATTGTGTTGGATGTTTGCAGTTTGAGAAGTAAATGTTCATATGTATATTGTATGTGATACCCATCATGGTTAGAGTCCTATTGCATGGAGGTGGCTGACCACTTAGGTTCATTAGAGGGTGTAGGTTGACTTCACATCTGTCTAGTTCCAAGGGAGTGTGCTTCTGAGCTAGCACCTACCCTTGGTTGTATATTTCACCTTTGTCTAGAACACCAAACTTCTTCCTCTAGGAAACATTTTCTCGATGCAGCCCATCCCCAAGAAAAGAGACTGCTTTAACCCCTCCAACTGTTGCCCCCATTGCTCTCACTTCTTTTATTTACAAAGTCTTTGAAACCTTCCTAATCTCTTTCTCAAATATTTAGAACCCCATTTCCTTTATTCAGATCACCAATGGGGTTATGCAGTGCTAAGTCTACAGGTAATCTCTCGTGTGACTTGCTTCTGTCTTCCCTGAATTATTTTGGTGAAACTTTTGTCCTTTGTATCCCTAAACATCTCCATAGCATTTTACAGGATGTGGTATAAAGTGTATGTTTTCTAAACGTTCTTCCTCTAGTTTCTAAGTTTCTCTTTGTTCTCTAATGCATATCTTTCTCTGTGGTTATTCCATTGCAGTAGTTGTCTTATCCTATTTGTAGTTATGTTCCTAAGGGTTCTTTCCTATTGCCTGTTCTTTTTCTTCTCCCAATAAATGATCTCTCTTCTACTTTTAACCCTATTCACTCTTATGCTGACGATTCTACTTTGCATACTTCATCTCGCTTTTCTTTCCTTCCTCCTTGCACTACTCATTCTCATGTTTATCATATTTCCTTACTGAATTTGGATCTGTGCAGTATCTCAGAGTAGAGAAACAGTCACCTAGTTAGATTTAATAGTGCTAAAATACAGTTTCCTCCTCTATCTTTTAAGAATCATTTATTTCCCTTGGTTCAAATTCAGAACTTGACAGTTCAGACATGTTATAACATAAACATGTTAGGCTGCACTATGTCCTTCACTTTCTCGTGGAAACACCACAAGATCAACATCACAAGGTCTACATCCCAAAATGTGGGAGTGTTGTCTATATCTGTCTGTCTATATCTCTAATGCTTGTTCCAACGTGAAATCCCTGAAGGGGGTGGCCACAACAGTAGTCTTCATGGTTATTTTTCTTGTTAGTAGATATTTCATAACTATGGAAGTTTTCTTTGTCCAAGTATGGAATTCTACTCACAAGTGTGGGATGGCTCATCTTCTGCCTCTTTATTGAGTGGAATCAAAAGCCCTCCCAATGCTACTCACGTGTGGGATGGCTCATTGTCTGTCTCGTTATTGAGTGGAATCAAAAGCCCTCCCTGTCATCAATTCCATAATCTCCTCTCATCAGCTTTACCTTTCAATACGCCCCTAATGCTGCTGCTCTCATTGTCTTGTATTAATTTGGTCATAATTCTCAAGAGCTGCTACTTCCCACAGTTTTTGTGTGGAGACTGGCCTCTTGATGATTGGCTATTATGATGCCTCCATCTCACTTCAGACATCTAACTATGGAATTCTCTTCCTTCTATTGTCTTTCCCTCCCCATATAACCTTTCTTTGTGGAATGTGGTGACTGGTATCTTCAGGATTGGCTGTTGTCATGCTTCCATCTCTCTTTGAACTTCTAAGCTATGGAATTCTCTTCCTTCTTTTGTCTTTCCATTTCCATATAACCTTTCTTCCTTTGATAGTCAGGTTTACAAACACCTGAATGGCCTTGATTAGGTTGTGTTTTGCCCATGCCATGTTAGGCTCTTGAAAAAATGGAAAGAGAGTTCACTGTCCTAAAGGGCAAAATAAGTATGTGCTAGGTATAATAGTCCTGTTAGTGTTGTATGGATGCAAAGCTTAGGCCTTGGACCAAAATGTAAGAAGAGAGTAAGTTTTTGAAGACTGTATTTATGAGGAGGATTGATCAAATAAGAAACAGAAAGGTAAGAGAGGTGTGGTATTAAGGGAAGTGCATATTGATAGAGCTGAAGAGAATATGCTAAAATGGTTTGGACACATGGAAAGGACGAGTTGGGAGAGGAGAGCTAAGAGGATTTACAAGTCAGAAGAGGAGGGAACATTGAAAAGAGGGAAACTAAGGAGGATGTGGAAGGTTTAGGGCATGAACATGCAGGAGAGGGTGTGAGGTGTTCAAGGAATGGGGATGAACCAGGTCTTACAAAGCAGTAGGGGGAAACCATGGAAAGGTCCAAGAGGCCTGATTGTGGATAGGGGGTTTCTGGTTTTGGTGCATTATATAAGACACCTAGAGAGTGGATGTGTGTGAAAGATGCTTTGAAAGTTTAGGACCTGAGCATGTGGGAGAGGATGTGCGATTGTGTAAGGGATAGAGTGAATTGGAGTGATGTGGTATATATGAGACATGTTATCAGTGGGCTGAACCAGGAAATATGAAGCAGGCAGGGGAAACCATAGAGAAGCCCTAGGCCTGATTGTAGACAGGGAGATCTGGATTTGGTGCATTATACATGACACAGAGGGTGTATGTGTGTGAATGAGACCATTTCTATGTGTGTTCGTGATGCATATAGGGGAGAAAGAATACTTCATACATATTCACTGCGTGTAATTGAAGGCAGCTAAATGGGGCGGGAGCGGCAGGCTGGAAACCCTCCCCTCCTTGTATTTCAGTTTCTGAAAAGGAGAAACAGTCAAGTGGGGAGTGCTCATCCTCCTGGAAGGGTCAGATTGGGATGTCTGAATGTGTGTGGATGTAACCAAGATGAGAAGAAAGAGAGATTGTTTTTTTTTTTTTGTCGCTGTCTCCCGCGTTTGCGAGGTAGCGCAAGGAAACAGACGAAAGAAATGGCCCAACCCACCCACATATGCATGTATATACATACGTCCACACACGCAAATATACATACCCACACAGCTTTCCATGGTTTACCCCAGACGCTTCACATGCCTTGATTCAATCCACTTACAGCACGTCAACCCCGGTATACCACATCGCTCCAATTCACTCTATTCCTTGCCCTCCTTTCACCCTCCTGCATGTTCAGGCCCCGATCACACAAAATCTTTTTCACTCCATCTTTCCACCTCCAATTTGGTCTCCCGCTTCTCCTCGTTCCCTCCACCTCCGACACATATATCCTCTTGGTCAATCTTTCCTCACTCATTCTCTCCATGTGCCCAAACCATTTCAAAACACCCTCTTCTGCTCTCTCAACCACGCTCTTTTTATTTCCACACATCTCTCTTACCCTTACGTTACTTACTCGATCAAACCACCTCACACCACACATTGTCCTCAAACATCTCATTTCCAGCACATCCATCCTCCTGCGCACAACTCTATCCATAGCCCACGCCTCGCAACCATACAACATTGTTGGAACCACTATTCCTTCAAACATACCCATTTTTGCTTTCCGAGATAATGTTCTCGACTTCCACACATTCTTCAAGGCTCCCAGAATTTTCGCCCCCTCCCCCACCCTATGATCCACTTCCGCTTCCATGGTTCCATCCGCTGCCAGATCCACTCCCAGATATCTAAAACACTTCACTTCCTCCAGTTTTTCTCCATTCAAACTCACCTCCCAATTGACTTGACCCTCATCCCTACTGTACCTAATAACCTTGCTCTTATTCACATTTACTCTTAACTTTCTTCTTTCACACACTTTACTAGACTCAGTCACCAGCTTCTGCAGTTTCTCACATGAATCAGCCACCAGCGCTGTATCATCAGCGAACAACAACTGACTCACTTCCCAAGCTCTCTCATCCCCAACAGACTTCATACTTGCCCCTCTTTCCAAAACTCTTGCATTCACCTCCCTAACAACCCCATCCATAAACAAATTAAACAACCATGGAGACATCACACACCCCTGCCGCAAACCTACATTCACTGAGAACCAATCACACTCCTCTCTTCCTACACGTACACACGCCTTACATCGTCGATAAAAACTTTTTACTGCTTCTAACAACTTGCCTCCCACACCATATATATGTTTGAAAAAAGAAACCTGGATGTTTTGGCTCTGAGTGAAATGAAGCTCAAGGGTAAAGGGGAAGAGTGGTTTGGGAAAGTCATGGGAGTAAAGTCAAGGATTGGTAGGACAAGAGCTAAGGAAGGAGTACCACTAATTTCTGAAGCAGTTTTGGGAGTATGTGATAGAATGTAAGAAAGTAAAATCGAGATTGATGTGGGTAAAACTGAAAGTGGATTGAGAGAGATTGGCGATTATTGGCGCTTATGTACCTAGTCATGAGAAGAAAGATCATGAGAGTCAAGTGTTTTGGGAGGAGCTGAGTGAGTGTGTCAGCAACTTTGATGCCCGAGACTGGGTTATAGTGATGGGTGATTTAAATGCATAGGTGAGTAATGTGGCAGTTGAAGGTATAATTGGTGCACATGAGGTATTCAGTGTTGTAAACGGAAATGATGATGTGGATTTGTGTAGTGAAAAAGACATGATTGGGAATACCTGGTTAAAATGAGAGAGGTACAAAAGTATACGTATGTGTGTAGGAGAGATGATCAAAGGGCATTATTGTATAACATGTTAATTGATAGGCATGTAAAAGAGAGACTTTTGGATGTTAACGTTCTGAGAAGGGCAGCTGGAGGGATGTCTGATCACTGTCCTTTGGAAGCAAAAGTGAAGATTTGTAGAGGTTTTCAAAAAAGGAGAGAGAATGTTGGGGAGAGTAAGTAAGCTTGGAAGGGAGACTTGTGTGAGGAAGTACCAAGAGAGATTGAGTGTAGAATGGCAAAAGATGAGAGCATATGATGAGGATAATGAATGAGGAATGGGATGTATTTAGGGAAGCAGAGATGGCTTGTGTGAAAGATGCATGTGGCATGAGAAAGGTGGGAGGTGGGCTTAGTAGAAAGGGTAATGAGTGTTGGGATGAAGAAGTAAAGTTGTTAGTGAAAGAGAAAAGAGAAGCGTTTGGATGATACTTGCAAGGAAGAAGTGCAAATGACTGGGAGATGTATAAAAGAAAGTGGAAGGAGGTTAAGAGAAAGGTGCAAGGGTTGAAAAAGAGGGCTAATGAGAGTTGGGGTGAGAGAGTATCATTAAACTTTAGGGAGAATAAATAGATGTTTTGGAATGAGGTAAATACTGTTCGTAAGACAAGAACAAATGGGAACATCAGTGAAGGGGGCAAGTGGGGAGGTAATAACAGGTAGTGAGAAGATGGAGTGAGTATGTTGATTTTTTTTTTTTTTTTTTTTTTTTTTTTTTTTTTTTTTTTTTATATACTTTGTCGCTGTCTCCCGTGTTTGCGAGGTATGAAGGCAAGCAAGTATGAATATGTACATGTGTATATATGTATATGTCTGTGTATGTGTGTGTATGCATATGTATATGGCCTTTTTTTGGCTTTTCCTGGCACTACCTTGCAGAAGCAGGGGGTAGCGATGCTGTTTCCTGTGGGACAGGGTAGCACCAGGAATGGATGAAGGCAAGCAAGTATGAATATGTACATGTGTATATATGTATATGTCTGTGTATGTGTGTGTATGCATATGTATATGGCCTTTTTTTGGCTTTTCCTGGCACTACCTTGCAGAAGCAGGGGGTAGCGATGCTGTTTCCTGTGGGACAGGGTAGCACCAGGAATGGATGAAGGCAAGCAAGTATGAATATGTACATGTGTATATATGTATATGTCTGTGTATGTGTGTGTATGCATATGTATATGGCCTTTTTTTGGCTTTTCCTGGCACTACCTTGCAGAAGCAGGGGGTAGCGATGCTGTTTCCTGTGGGACAGGGTAGCACCAGGAATGGATGAAGGCAAGCAAGTATGAATATGTACATGTGTATATATGTATATGTCTGTGTATGTGTGTGTATGCATATGTATATGGCCTTTTTTTGGCTTTTCCTGGCACTACCTTGCAGAAGCAGGGGGTAGCGATGCTGTTTCCTGTGGGACAGGGTAGCACCAGGAATGGATGAAGGCAAGCAAGTATGAATATGTACATGTGTATATATGTATATGTCTGTGTATGTGTGTGTATGCATATGTATATGGCCTTTTTTTGGCTTTTCCTGGCACTACCTTGCAGAAGCAGGGGGTAGCGATGCTGTTTCCTGTGGGACAGGGTAGCACCAGGAATGGATGAAGGCAAGCAAGTATGAATATGTACATGTGTATATATGTATATGTCTGTGTATGTGTGTGTATGCATATGTATATGGCCTTTTTTTGGCTTTTCCTGGCACTACCTTGCAGAAGCAGGGGGTAGCGATGCTGTTTCCTGTGGGACAGGGTAGCACCAGGAATGGATGAAGGCAAGCAAGTATGAATATGTACATGTGTATATATGTATATGTCTGTGTATGTGTGTGTATGCATATGTATATGGCCTTTTTTTGGCTTTTCCTGGCACTACCTTGCAGAAGCAGGGGGTAGCGATGCTGTTTCCTGTGGGACAGGGTAGCACCAGGAATGGATGAAGGCAAGCAAGTATGAATATGTACATGTGTATATATGTATATGTCTGTGTATGTGTGTGTATGCATATGTATATGGCCTTTTTTTGGCTTTTCCTGGCACTACCTTGCAGAAGCAGGGGGTAGCGATGCTGTTTCCTGTGGGACAGGGTAGCACCAGGAATGGATGAAGGCAAGCAAGTATGAATATGTACATGTGTATATATGTATATGTCTGTGTATGTGTGTGTATGCATATGTATATGGCCTTTTTTTGGCTTTTCCTGGCACTACCTTGCAGAAGCAGGGGGTAGCGATGCTGTTTCCTGTGGGACAGGGTAGCACCAGGAATGGATGAAGGCAAGCAAGTATGAATATGTACATGTGTATATATGTATATGTCTGTGTATGTGTGTGTATGCATATGTATATGGCCTTTTTTTGGCTTTTCCTGGCACTACCTTGCAGAAGCAGGGGGTAGCGATGCTGTTTCCTGTGGGACAGGGTAGCACCAGGAATGGATGAAGGCAAGCAAGTATGAATATGTACATGTGTATATATGTATATGTCTGTGTATGTGTGTGTATGCATATGTATATGGCCTTTTTTTGGCTTTTCCTGGCACTACCTTGCAGAAGCAGGGGGTAGCGATGCTGTTTCCTGTGGGACAGGGTAGCACCAGGAATGGATGAAGGCAAGCAAGTATGAATATGTACATGTGTATATATGTATATGTCTGTGTATGTGTGTGTATGCATATGTATATGGCCTTTTTTTGGCTTTTCCTGGCACTACCTTGCAGAAGCAGGGGGTAGCGATGCTGTTTCCTGTGGGACAGGGTAGCACCAGGAATGGATGAAGGCAAGCAAGTATGAATATGTACATGTGTATATATGTATATGTCTGTGTATGTGTGTGTATGCATATGTATATGGCCTTTTTTTGGCTTTTCCTGGCACTACCTTGCAGAAGCAGGGGGTAGCGATGCTGTTTCCTGTGGGACAGGGTAGCACCAGGAATGGATGAAGGCAAGCAAGTATGAATATGTACATGTGTATATATGTATATGTCTGTGTATGTGTGTGTATGCATATGTATATGGCCTTTTTTTGGCTTTTCCTGGCACTACCTTGCAGAAGCAGGGGGTAGCGATGCTGTTTCCTGTGGGACAGGGTAGCACCAGGAATGGATGAAGGCAAGCAAGTATGAATATGTACATGTGTATATATGTATATGTCTGTGTATGTGTGTGTATGCATATGTATATGGCCTTTTTTTGGCTTTTCCTGGCACTACCTTGCAGAAGCAGGGGGTAGCGATGCTGTTTCCTGTGGGACAGGGTAGCACCAGGAATGGATGAAGGCAAGCAAGTATGAATATGTACATGTGTATATATGTATATGTCTGTGTATGTGTGTGTATGCATATGTATATGGCCTTTTTTTGGCTTTTCTTGGCACTACCTCGCAGAAGCAGTGGGTAACGATACTGTTTCCTGCCGGGCAGGGTAGCGCCAGGAATGGATGAAGGCAAGCAAGTATGAATATGTACATGTGTATATATGTATATGTCTGTGTATGTGTGTGTATGCATATGTATATGGCCTTTTTTTGGCTTTTCCTGGCACTACCTTGCAGAAGCAGGGGGTAGCGATGCTGTTTCCTGTGGGACAGGGTAGCACCAGGAATGGATGAAGGCAAGCAAGTATGAATAAATACATGTGTATATATGTATATGTCTGTGTATGTGTGTGTATGTATATGTTGATTTTTTTTTTTTTTTTTTTTTTTTTTTTTATATACTTTGTCGCTGTCTCCCTGTGTTTGCGAGGTATGAAGGCAAGCAAGTATGAATATGTACACCTGCTGCCAAAATTCCCTTGATGCAGTTGGTGAAACCTGGCATCTTTCAGATGTTGAAAACTTGTAGTAATCGTTTTGTTCATTCAGGACTTTGAAAGCATAAGGGACAATGTTATTAGTTCATTGTTGCTGAATGCTCTTTGTGTATTCACAGACAACGCTACAGTTACGAATTTGTCACCATTCAGGTAATCAATTTTAAATTTGTATTAACAGTGTGCATAATACTGATATATTGAGTGAAGGTTTAAAAATAAATATCGGACGCAAAACTACGAGAGTAGTGGACAATACGATGTGACTTCTTAAGGGAATACAACGATATATGGGAAACTTTGGCATAAGAAATTGTGTATCTACTATCTAGCTATAGGTGGAAGATGTATAAAGTAAAGCTTATGTTCATCCCTATATTGTGTGTTAATTCCCAGTTTAATTAAAAAAAGAGAGGCAACTCTGGATACGTGACAGATACATGGCATAGTGACAAGGGTAGGAGGACACAACAGAATTAAATGGGTAACAAATATTAGGGTAATGTATGAGACACACGCACACTAGGTCATTCTCTTGTTCTCTGGATGCATTGTTAGACACAATATAACCTAGCCTACCCTAGTCACAGTGGTCTGGTGTAATGGAAAGTAAGACTACAATTACATGTTGATATTTAGATCATCATAATTATGAAAGTAATGAATTACATGTTAATATTTAGATCATCATGATTATGAAAGTAATGCATTCATTTGAATGTTCATAATTTGTTTGCCAATATGGACAACATCTTGTAAAAATGGAGAAAGAGTAGACTATATTACTGCTTTGGTTTACTTAGATTCAACTATATAATATCTCTTTCAGCATAATTATGCTGTAGGCATGACATGCTATGTGAGTTACACTACCAGTAAGCAGGGGAATATCTCTGTTGTGTCCACTCTGTGAGGTTAAAAACATGGGAACCCTTGACAGCTGTACTACAGAAAACTACTAAACTGGCTTAGCATTGTTCACGAATGACAACAGGGTTATTACAAGACAGATTTCATCTATATCATATTTATGACTATTCCTGGGTAAGATTTCAGACATAGTACTAAATACATGTGTTAGTGTACATTAATAGATACTGAATATGGGAACATATTAACAGGCAACATATGTGAGGTTTCATGGTTTGTTGGGGTGAGCAACATGTGTCCTATCACACCATAGCAGGCCAGAATACATTATAGTTACTATTTTCTTGATAAAGTGTTAGCCAAAGTAACAATCAGAGGAAGAATTATTGGCATAAGTGAAAGTGGTAAATTACCAACTGAAATATTGAGAAAATTGGGAATTAACAAAGACGTGGTATACCTGTGGGTACGAAGATGGCAAGAAGGCAGTTTAGTGATCACCAGAGAACAGGACAACCACATGCGACAACTGCACGTGAAGATCAGGTCATCAGAAATGCTTCTGACGGAGACCATTTCCAGAATGTTGTTGCCATTACAGAAAATTTGCACATCAATGTTTTAGCAGGAATAGTACAACGACGACTGTATGAAGTTGGCATACACCAAAGAATACTTGCTGATAAAGAAACATTAACTGACAAGCATTGTGAAGGACGATTCACCTTTGCGAGGCAGTGCATCAACACCAGTATGGACTGGGAATGTGTCATATTTAATGATGAAAAGATATTTTCTTCAACAACCATGGTAAACAACATTGCTGGTGACAAAATGATACAAGATTTGAGCATGAAAATACATAAGAAACTGTGAGAAGTGGTCATGTGATGTGTAATGTTTGAGGGAGGGTGTTCATTCATAGCGTTGGAGAAATCACACCAATACATGGACGGTTCACAGCTGATCAATACCTAGAGATTTTGAGGAAGTTATGCTACAGTCGTTGCAGGCATATGCATTTCCCTACACTGAAAGATTCATCTTTAAGCTTGACTGATCCCCCATCCACATGGCTCGAGTAGTACAATGCTGGTTTGCTGAGCATCAAGACACCCAGTTGTTAGACTGGCCAAATAAATCCTGTGATTGCAATCCCATTGAAAATTAATGGGCAAACATAGTGAATATGTGGGAAACAGGTGCAGAGAGAACTTCACAAGCCTTGCTACAGTACACAAATCAGGAGTGGGAAGTATTTAGGAGAAAGCCAGATTTTTTTTTTTTTTCTGTCTCCCGCGTTTGCGAGGTAGCGCAAGGAAACAGACAAAAGAAATGGCCCAACCCACCCCCATACACATGTATATACATACGTCCACACACGCAAATATACATACCTACACAGCTTTCCATGGTTTACCCCAGACGCTTCACATGCCCTGATTCAATCCACTGACAGCACGTCAACCCCGGTATACCACATCGATCCAATTCACTCTATTCCTTGCCCTCCTTTCACCCTCCTGCATGTTCAGGCCCCGATCACACAAAATCTTTTTCACTCCATCTTTCCACCTCCAATTTGGTCTCCCACTTCTCCTCATTCCCTCCACCTCCGACACATATATCCTCTTGGTCAATCTTTCCTCACTCATTCTCTCCATGTGCCCAAACCATTTCAAAACACCCTCTTCTGCTCTCTCAACCACGCTCTTTTTATTTCCACACATCTCTCTTACCCTTATGTTACTTACTCGATCAAACCACCTCACACCACACATTGTCCTCAAACATCTCATTTCCAGCACATCCATCCTCCTGCGCACAACTCTATCCATAGCCCACGCCTCGCAACCATACAACATTGTTGGAACCACTATTCCTTCAAACATACCCATTTTTGCTTTCCGAGATAATGTTCTCGACTTCCACACATTCTTCAAGGATCCCAGGATTTTTGCCCCCTCCCCCACCCTATGATCCACTTCCGCTTCCATGGTTCCATCCGCTGACAGATCCACTCCCAGATATCTAAAACACTTTACTTCCTCCAGTTTTTCTCCATTCAAACTTACCTCCCAGTTGACTTGACCCTCAACCCTACTGTACCTAATAACCTTGCTCTTATTCACATTTACTCTTAACTTTCTTCTTTCACACACTTTACCAAACTCAGTCACCAGCTTCTGCAGTTTCTCACATGAATCAGCCACCAGCGCTGTATCATCAGCGGACAACAACTGACTCACTTCCCAAGCTCTCTCATCCCCAACAGACTTCATACTTGCCCCTCTTTCCAAAACTCTTGCATTCACCTCCCTAACAACCCCATCCATAAACAAATTAAACAACCATGGAGACATCACACACCCCTGCCGCAAACCTACATTCACTGAGAACCAATCACTTTCCTCTCCTCCTACACGTACACATGCCTTACATCCTCGATAAAAACTTTTCACTGCTTCTAACAACTTGCCTCCCACATCATATATTCTTAATCCCTTCAACAGAGCATTTCTATCAACTCTATCATATGCCTTCTCCAGATCCATAAATGCTACATACAAATCCATTTGCTTTTCTAAGTATTTCTCACATACATTCTTCAAAGCAAACACCTGATCCACACATCCTCTACCACTTCTGAAACCACACTGCTCTTCCCCAATGTGATGCTCTGTACATGCCTTCACCCTCTCAATCAATACCCTCCCATATAATTTCCCAGGAATACTCGACAAACTTATACCTCTGTAATTTGAGCACTCACTCTTATCCCCTTTGCCTTTGTACAATGGCACTATGCATGCATTCCGCCAATCCTCAGGCACCTCACCATGAGTCATATATATATATTCATGTGAGAAACTGCAGAAGCTGGTGACTGAGTTTGGTAAAGTGTGTGGAAGAAGAAAGTTAAGAGTAAATGTGAATAAGAGCAAGGTTATTAGGTACAGTAGGGTTGAGGGTCAAGTCAATTGGGAGGTGAGTTTGAATGGAGAAAAACTGGAGGAAGTGAAGTGTTTTAGATATCTGGGAGTGGATCTGGCAGCGGATGGAACCGTGGAAGCGGAAGTGGATCATAGGGTGGGGGAGGGGGCGAAAATTCTGGGGGCCTTGAAGAATGTGTGGAAGTCGAGAACATTATCTCGGAAAGCAAAAATGGGTATGTTTGAAGGAATAGTGGTTCCAACAATGTTGTATGGTTGCGAGGCGTGGGCTATGGATAGAGTTGTGCGCAGGAGGATGGATGTGCTGGAAATGAGATGTTTGAGGACAATGTGTAGTGTGAGGTGGTTTGATCGAGTGAGTAACGTAAGGGTAAGAGAGATGTGTGGAAATAAAAAGAGCGTGGTTGAGAGAGCAGAAGAGGGTGTTTTGAAGTGGTTTGGGCACATGGAGAGAATGAGTGAGGAAAGATTGACCAAGAGGATATATGTGTCGGAGGTGGAGGGAACGAGGAGAAGAGGGAGACCAAATTGGAGGTGGAAAGATGGAGTGAAAAAGATTTTGTGTGATCGGGGCCTGAACATGCAGGAGGGTGAAAGGAGGGCAAGGAATAGAGTGAATTGGAGCGATGTGGTATACCGGGGTTGACGTGCTGTCAGTGGATTGAATCAAGGCATGTGAAGCGTCTGGGGTAAACCATGGAAAGCTGTGTAGGTATGTATATTTGCATGTGTGGACGTATGTATATACATGTGTATGGGGGTGGGTTGGGCCATTTCTTTCGTCTGTTTCCTTGCGCTACCTCGCAGACGCGGGAGATAGCGACAAAGTATAAAAAAAAAAATATATATATATATATATATATATATATATATATATATATATATATATATATATATATATATATATATATATTATCCCTGGGGATAGGGGAGAAAGAATACTTACCACGCATTCCTCATGTGTCGTAGAAGGCGACTAGAGGGGACAGGAGCGGGGGGGCCAGAAATCCTCCCCTCCTTGTATTTAACTTTCTAAAATGGGAAACAGAAGGAGGAGTCACGCGGGGAGTGCTCATCCTCCTCGAAGGCTCAGATTGGGTGTCTAAATGTGTGTGGATGTAACCAAGATGTGAAAAAAGGAGAGATAGGTAGTATGTTTGAGGAAAGGAACCTGAATGTTTTGACTCTGAGTGAAACGAAGCTCAAGGGTAAAGGGGGAAGAGTGGTTTGGGAATGTCTTGGGAGTAAAGTCAGGGGTTAGTGAGAGGACAAGAGCAAGGGAAGGAGTAACAGTACTCTTGAAACAGGAGTTGTGGGAGTATGTGATAGAATGTAAGAAAGTAAATTCTAGATTAATATCGGTAAAACTGAAAGTTGATGGAGAGAGATGGGTGATTATTGGTGCATATGCACCTGGGCATGAGAAGAAAAATCATGAGAGGCAAGTGTTTTGGGAGCAGCTAAATGAGTGTGTTAGTGGTTTTGATGCACAAGACCGGGTTATAGTGATGGGTGATTTGAGTGCAAAGGTGAGTAATGTGGCAGTTGAGGGAATAATTGGTATACATGGGGTGTTCAGTGTTGTAAATGGAAATGGTAAAGAGATTGTAGATTTATATGCTGAAAAAGGACTGGTGATTGGGAATATCTGGTTTAAAAAGCGAGATATACATAAGTATACGTATGTAAGCAGGAGAGATGGCCAGAGAGTGTTATTGGATTACATGTTAATTGACAGGCACACGAAAGAGAGACTTTTGGATGTTAATGTGCTGAGAGGTGCAAATGGAGGTATGTCTAATCATTATCTTGTGGAGGCGAAGGTGAAGATTTGTATGGGTTTTCAGAAAAGAAGAGAGAATGTTGGGGTGAAGAGGGTGGTGAGAGTAAGTGAGCTTGGGAAGGAGACTTGTGTGAGGAAGTACCAGGAGAGACTGAGTACAGAATGGAAAAAGGTGAGAACAAAGGAGGTAAGGGGAGTGGGGGAGGAATGGGATGAATTTAGGGAATCAGTGATGGCTTGCGCAAAAGATGCTTGTGGCATGAGAAGCGTGGGAGGTGGGCAGATTAGAAAGGGTAGTGAGTGGTGGGATGAGGAAGTAAGATTATTAGTGAAAGAGAAGAGAGAGGCATTTGGATGATTTTTGCAGGGAAAAAATGCAAATGAGTGGGAGATGGATAAATGGAAGAGGCAGGAGGTCAAGAGAAAGGTGCAAGAGGTGAAAAATAGGGCAAATGAGAGTTGGGGTGAGAGAGTATCATTAAATTTTAGGGAGAATAAAAAGATGTTCTGGAAGGAGTTAAATGAAATGCATAAGACAAGGGAGCAAATGGGAACTTAAGTGAAGGGGGCTAATGGGGAGGTGATAACAAGTAGTGGTGATGTGAGAAGGAGATGGAGTGAGTATTTTGAAGGTTTGTTGAATGTGTTTGATGATAGAGTGGTAGATATAGGGTGTTTTGTTTGAGGTGGTGTGCAAAGTGAGAGGGTTAGGGTATATGATTTGGTAAACAGAGAAGAGGTAGTAAAAGCTTTGCGGAATATGAAAGCCAGCAAGGCAGCAGGTTTGGATGGTATTGCAGTGGAATTTATTAAAAAAGGGGGTGACTGTATTGTTGACTAGTTGGTAAGGTTATTTAATGCATGTATGATTCATGGTGAGGTGCCTGAGGATTGGCGGAATGCTTGCATGGTTCCATTGTACAAAGGCAAAGGGGATAAGAGTGAGTGCTCAAATTACAGAGGTATAAGTTTGTTGAGTATTCCTGGTAAATTATATGGGAGGGTATTGATTGAGAGGGTGAAGGCATGTACAGAGCATCAGATTGGGGAAGAGTAGTGTGGTTTCATAAGTGGTAGAGGATGTGTGGATCAGGTGTTTGCTTTGAAGAATGTATGTGAGAAATACTTAGAAAAGCAAATGGATTTGTATGTAGCATTTACGGATCTGGAGAAGGCATATGATAGAGTTGATAGAGATGCTCTGTGGAAGGTATTAAGAATATATGGTGTGGGAGACAAGTTGTTAGAAGCAGTGAAAAGTTTTTATCGAGGATGTAAGGCATGTGTACGTGTAGGAGGAGAGGAAAGTGATTGGTTCTCAGTGAATGTAGGTTTGCGGCAGGGGTGTGTGATGTCTCCATGGTTGTTTAATTTGTTTATGGATGGGGTTGTTAGGGAGGTGAATTCAATAGTTATGGAAAGAGGGGCAAGTATGCAGTCTGTTGGGGATGAGGGAGCTTGGGAAGTGAGTCAGTTGTTCGCTGATGATACAGCGCTGGTGGGTGATTCATGTGAGGAACTGCAGAAGCTGGTGACTGAGTTTGGTAAAGTGTGTGAAAGAAGAAAGTTAAGAGTAAATGTGAATAAGAGCAAGGTTATTAGGTACAGAAGGGTTGAGGGTCAAGTCAATTGGGAGGTAAGTTTGAATGGAGAAAAACTGGAGGAAGTAAAGTGTTTTAGATATCTGGGAGTAGATCTGGCAGCAGATGGAACCATGGAAGCGGAAGTGAATCATAGGGTGGGGGAGGGGGCGAAAATCCTGGGAGCCTTGAAGAATATGTGGAAGTCGAGAACATTATCTTGGAAAGCAAAAATGGGTATGTTTGAAGAAATAGTGTTTCCACCAATGTTTTATGGTTGCGAGGTGTGGGCTATGGATAGAGTTGTGCGCAGGAGGGTGGATGTGCTGAAATGAGATGTTTGAGGACAATATGTTTTGTGAGGTGGTTTGATTGAGTAAGTATTGTAAGGGTAAGAGAGATGTGTGGAAATAAAAAGATTGTGATTGAGAGAGCAGAAGAGGGTGTTTTGAAATGGTTTGGGCACATGGAGAGAATGAGTGAGGAAAGATTGACCAAGAGGATATATGTGTCGGAGGTGGAGGGAATGAGGAGAAGTAGGAGACCAAATTGGAGGTGGAAAGATGGATTGAAAAAGATTTTGAGTGATTGGGGCCTGAACATGCAGGAGGGTGAAAGGCGTGCAAGGAATAAAGTGAATTGGATCGATGTGGTATACCGGGGTCGACGTGCTGTCAGTGGATTGAATCAGGGCATGTGAAGCGTCTGGGGTAAACCAGGGAAAGTTGTTTGGGGCCTGGATGTGGAAAGGGGGCTGTGGTTTCAGGCATTATTACATGACAGGTAGAGACTGAGTGTGAACGAATGGGGCCTTTGTTGTCTTTTCCTAGTGCTACCTCACACACATAAGGGGGGAGGGGTTTGTTATTCTATGTGTGGCGAGATGGCGTTGGGAATAAATAAAGGCAGACAGTATGAATTATGTACATGTGTATATATGTATATGTCTGTGTGTGTGTATATATGTGTACATTGAGATGTATAGGTATGTATATTTGCGTGTGTGGACGTGTATTTATATACATGTGTATGGGGGTGGGTTGGGCCATTTCTTTCGTCTGTTTCCTTGCGCTATCTCGCAAACACGGGAGACCGGCAAAGGAAAATAAAAATAAATAGATAAATATATATATGTATGTAAGTATGAGAGATGGACAGAGAGCATTATTGAATTATGTGTTAATTGATAGGCACGCAAAAGAGAGACTTTTGGATGTTATTGTGCTGAGAGGTGCAACTGGAGGGATGTCTGATCACTAAATTGTGGAGGCGAAAGTGAAGATTTTCAGAGGATTTCAGAAAAAGAAGATTGAATGTTGGGGTAAGAGAGTGGTGAGAGTAAGTGAGCATGGAAAGGTGACTTCTGTGAGGATGTACCAGGAGAGACTGAGTACAGAATGGAAAAAGTTGAGAACAAAGGATGCAAGGGGAGTGGGGGAGTAATGGGATGCATTTACAGAAGCAGTGATGGATTGTGGAAAAGATTTTTGTGGCATGAGAAGCGTGGGAGGTGGTCAGATTGGAAAGGGTAGTGAGTGGTGAAATGAAGAAGTAAGATCACTAGTGAAAGAGAAGAGAGAGGCATTTGGACGATTTTGCAGGGAAATAATGCAAATGAGTGGGAGATGTATAAAAGAAAGAGGCAGGAACTCAAGAGAAAGGTGCAAGAGGTGAAAAAGAGGGCAAATGAGAGTTGGGGTGAGAGATTATCGTTAAATTTTAGGGAGAATAAAAAGATGTTTTGGAAGGAGGTAAATAAAGTGTGTAAGATAAGGGAACAAATGTTAATATCAGTGAAGTGGGCAAATGGGGAGGTGATAACAAGTAGTGGTGATGTGAGAAGGAGATGGAGTGAGTATTTTGAAGGTTTGTTGAATGTGTTTGATGATAGAGTGGTAGATATAGGGTGTTTGGTCGAGGCGGTGTGCAAAGTTAGAGGGTTAAGGAGAATGATATGGTAAACAGAGAAGAGGTAGTAAAAGCTTTGCGGAAGATGAAAGCCAGCAAGGTTTTGGATGGTATTGCAGTGGAATTTATTAAAAAAGGGGGTGATTGTATTGTTGACTTGTTGGTAAGGTCATTTAATATATGTATGACTCATGGTGAGGTGCCTTAGGACTGGCAGAATGCTTGCTTAGTGCAAAGGGGAAAGGGGATAAGAGTGAGTGCTCAAATTACAGAGGTATAAGTTTTTATCGAGGATGTAAGGCATGTGTACGTGTAGGAAGAGAGGAAAGTGATTGGTTCTCAGTGAATGTAGGTTTGCGGCAGGGGTGTGTGATGTCTCCATGGTTGTTTAATTTGTTTATGGATGGGGTTGTTAGGGAGGTAAATGCAAGAGTCCTGGAAAGAGGGGCAAGTATGAAGTCTGTTGGGGATGAGAGAGCTTGGGAAGTGAGGCAGTTGTTGTTCGCTGATGATACAGCGCTGGTGGCTGATTCATGTGAGAAACTGCAGAAGCTGGTGACTGAGTTTGGTAAAGTGTGTGGAAGAAGAAAGTTAAGAGTAAATGTGAATAAGAGCAAGGTTATTAGGTACAGTAGGGTTGAGGGTCAAGTCAATTGGGAGGTGAGTTTGAATGGAGAAAAACTGGAGGAAGTGAAGTGTTTTAGATATCTGGGAGTGGATCTGTCAGCGGATGGAACCATGGAAGCGGAAGTGGATCATAGGGTGGGGGAGGGGGCGAAAATTTTGGGAGCCTTGAAAAATGTGTGGAAGTCGAGAACATTATCTCGGAAAGCAAAAATGGGTATGTTTGAAGGAATAGTGGTTCCAACAATGTTGTATGGTTGCGAGGCGTGGGCTATGGATAGAGTTGTGCGCAGGAGGATGGATGTGCTGGAAATGAGATGTTTGAGGACAATGTGTGGTGTGAGGTGGTTTGATCGAGTAAGTAACGTAAGGGTAAGAGAGATGTGTGGAAATAAAAAGAGCGTGGTTGAGAGAGCAGAAGAGGGTGTTTTGAAATGGTTTGGGCACATGGAGAGAATGAGTGAGGAAAGATTGACCAAGAGGATATATGTGTCGGAGGTGGAGGGAACGAGGAGAAGAGGGAGACCAAATTGGAGGTGGAAAGATGGAGTGAAAAAGATTTTGTGTGATCGGGGCCTGAACATGCAGGAGGGTGAAAGGAGGGCAAGGAATAGAGTGAATTGGAGCGATGTGGTATACAGGGGTTGACGTGCTGTCAGTGGATTGAATCAAGGCATGTGAAGCGTCTGGGGTAAACCATGGAAAGCTGTGTAGGTATGTATATTTGCGTGTGTGGACGTGTGTATGTACGTGTGTATGGGGGTTGGGCCATTTCTTTCGTCTGTTTCCTCGCGCTACCTCGCAAACGCGGGAGACAGCGACAAAGTATAAAAAAAAAAAAAAAAAAAAAAAAGTTTTTCGAGTATTCCCTGGAAATTATATGGGAGGGTATTGATTGAGAGGGTGAAGGCATGTACAGAGCATCAGATTGGGAAGAGTAGTGTGGTTTCAGATGCGGTATAGGATATGCTTTGAAAACTGTATGTGAGAAATACTTGGAAAAGCAGATGTATTTGTATGTAGCATTTATGGATCTGGAGAAGTCATATGATAAGAGTTGATAGAAATGCTCTGTGGAAGGTATTAAGAATGTATGGTATGGGAGGTAAGTTGTTAGAAGTAGTGAAAAGTTTTTATCAAGGATGTAAGGCATGTGTACGTGTAGGAAGAGAGGAAAGTGATTGGTTCTCAGTGAATGTTGGTTTGCAGCAGGGGTGCATGATGTTTCCATGTTGTTTAATTAGTTTATGGATGGGGCTGTTAGGGAGGTGAATGCAAGAGTTTTGAAAGAGGGGAAGTATGCAGTCTGTTGTGGATGAGAGAGCTTGGGAAGTGAGTCAGTTGTTGTTTGCTGTTGATACAACGCTGGTGGCTGATTCAGGTGAGAAACTGTAGAAGCTGGTGACTGAGTTTGGTAAAGTTTGTGTGAAAGTAGAAAGTTGAGAGTAAATGTGAATAAGAGGAAGGTTATTAGGCACAGTAGGGTTGAGGAACAAGTCAATTGGGAGGTAAGTTTGATTGGAGAAAACTGGAGGAAGTGAAGTGTGTTAGATATCTGGGAGTGGATTTGTCAGCAGATGGAACCATGGAAGCGGAAGTGAATCATAGGGTGGGGGAGGGGGCGCATGTTCTGGAAGAGTTGAAAAATGTGTGGAAGTCGAGAAAGTCATCTTGGAAATTAAAAATGGGTATGTTTGAAGGAAGAGTGGTTGCAGCAATGTTATATGGTTGCCAGGCATGGGCTATAGATAGAGTTGTGTGGGGTAGTGTGGACGTGCTGGAAATGAGATGTTTGTGGACAATATGTGGTGTGAGGTGGTTTGATCGAGTAAGTTTTGAAAAGGTAAGAGAGATGTGTGGTAATAAAAAGAGTGTGGTTGAGAGAGCAGAAGAGGGTGTTTTGAAATGGTTTGGTCACATTTAAAGAATGAGTGAGGAAAGATTGACCAAGAGGATATATGTTTCAGAGGTGGAGGGAACGAGAAGTAGGAGACTAAATTGGAGGTGGAAAGATGGAGTGAAAAAGATTTTGTGTGATCGGGGCCTGAACATGCAAGAGGGTGAAAGGTGTACAAGGAATAGTGCGAATTGGAACGATGTGGTATACCGGGGTCGATGTGCTGTCAGTGGAGCTGTGGTTTCGGTGCATAATTACATGACAGCTAGAGACCGAGTGTGAACAAATGTGGCCTTTGTTGTCTTTTCCTAGCACTACCTCGCGCACATGAGGGGGGAGGGGGTTGTTATTTCATGTGTGGCGGGGTGGCGATGGGAATGAATAAAGGCAGACGGTATGAATTATGGACATGCTTATATATGTATATGTTTTTCTTTCATACTATTTGCCATTTCCCACATTAGCGAGGTAATGTTAAGAACAGAGGACTGGGCCTTTGAGGGAATATCCTCACCTGGCCCCCTTCTCTGTTCCTTCTTTTTTTTGGGGGAAAAAAAAAAAATGAGGGGGGAGGATTTCCAGCCCCCCCAGCTCCCTCCCCTTTTAGTCACCTTCTACGACACGCAGGGAATACGTGGGAAGTATTCTTTCTCCCCTATCCCCAGGGATATGTATATGTCAATGTGTGTATATATCGGTATATGTTGAGATGTATAGGTATGTATATTTATGTGTGTGGACGTGTATGTATATACATGTGTATGTGGGTGGGTAGGCCCATTTCGTTTGTTTCCTTGTGCTACCTCCTTTACCCAGGAAACACTGACAAAGCAAAATAATAATAAGTATAATAATAAATGTTGGGGTGAAGAGGGTGGTGAGAGTAAGTGAGCTTGGGAAGGAGACTTGTGTGAGGAAGTACCAGGAGAGACTGAGTACAGAATGGAAAAAGGTGAGAACAATGGAAGTAAGGGGAGTGGGGGAGGAATGGGATGTATTTAGGGAATCAGTGATGGATTGCGCAAAAGATGCTTGTGGCATGAAAAGATTTGGAGGTGGGTTGATTAGAAAGGGTAGTGAGTGGTGGGATGAAGAAGTAAGATTGTTAGTGAAAGAGAAGAGAGAGGCATTTGGACGATTTTTGCAGGGAAAAAATGCAATTGAGTGGGAGATGTATAAAAGAATGAGACAGGAGGTCAAGAGAAAGGTGCAAGAGGTGAAAAAAAGGGCAAATGAGAGTTGGGGTGAGAGAGTATCATTAAATTTTAGGGAGAATAAAAAGATGTTCTGGAAGGAGGTAAATAAAGTGCGTAAGACAAGGGAGCAAATGGGAACTTCAGTGAAGGGCGCAAATGGGGAGGTGATAACAAGTAGTGGTGATGTGAGAAGGAGATGGAGTGAGTATTTTGAAGGTTTGTTGAATGTGTTTGATGATAGAGTGGCAGATATAGGGTGTTTTGGTCAAGGTGGTGTGCAAAGTGAGAGGGTTAGGGAAAATGATTTGGTAAACAGAGAAGAGGTAGTAAAAGCTTTGCGGAAGATGAAAGCCGGCAAGGCAGCAGGTTTGGATGGTATTGCAGTGGAAGTTATTAAAAAAGGGGGTGACTGTATTGTTGACTGGTTGGTAAGGTTATTTAATGTATGTATGACTCATGGTGAGGTGCCTGAGGATTGGCGGAATGCGTGCATAGTGCCATTGTACAAAGGCAAAGGGGATAAGAGTGAGTGCTCAAATTACAGAGGTATAAGTTTGTTGAGTATTCCTGGTAAAGTATATGGGAGGGTATTGATTGAGAGGGTGAAGGCATGTACAGGGCATCAGATTGGGGAAGAGCAGTGTGGTTTCATAAGTGGTAGAGGATGTATGGATCAGGTGTTTGCTTTGAAGAATGTATGTGAGAAATACTTAGAAAAGCAAATGGATTTGTATGTAGCATTTATGGATCTGGAGAAGGCATATGATAGAGTTGATAGAGATGCTCTGTGGAAGGTA
>NC_092241.1:42567296-42644796 GCF_036320965.1 Panulirus ornatus | reverse complement strand
TTTTTGTAGTTCATTTTGCCGATGCATTTGCAGATCTTCATTTGCTGATGCATTTGCAGATCTTCTATACATTATTGGAGTGATAGTGGTGGATGAATTGTACTTCTAAAGTGATATTTTTCATTATTTGAGTACCTTTGAAATTGTAAGTTTAAGTAAATTTTTTAAACAACTTGAAAAACTGAAAATTTGAGGGTTGTAAAGGAAAATTTTAAATGTTTAAGGGTTAAAGATGTTGGAGAATATAAATAGATATCAGATAGAATGCATATAATGTCCAAATAAGACTTCTTACCCTCAGTAGATGGTTATTTTCACCTCTGTTGTTTTTAAGCAGAATCCTTAGACTTTTGTTTTAGTTAGAAATGATGCAGATGTCAGTATTATTCTGGCACATGTGCATATTATTTTTGAATTTTTGTTTAATACTTACCATGGAATGGTTTATTTCTGCAGATGAGGAAGAAGAGATTCCTCATCAGAGTGATCTCATAGAACAAGCAGCAGAGATGCTATATGGTCTCATCCATGCCCGTTACATCCTTACTAATCGTGGCATTGCACAAATGATTGAGAAATATCAGGCGGGTGACTTTGGACATTGTCCGAGAGTTTATTGTGAAAACCAGGTGAGTTTCATCAGTTACTTTATAGTAGTGTGATTTTCTTGTATATATTTTTTTTAGCAATAATGTACACTACTGAGACATTTAGAACCATTGAATCTTGCTTATTTTGTGAAGCATTCTCATGTACCACTAGTTAGATGATCCCTTTTATGGTTTTCTCTTATAGCATTCTTAGAAGTTGATTCTCCTTTGACATATCCACCCATACTCGCATTTCTTTTTGACATACCTTGCCATCATTGGTCTCATTTGTGTCTGCATTGCACTGCTTTGTGTATAATACCATACATCTATAATGCATACATGTTGTTGTTGTTGTAGATTAGAATTACCCTTCCCTGCCTACAGAGAGACTGACACACCATTACTCTTTATCATTGTAGTACATGACTTTCCTGAAGGGATAGACTCCTACCCAAATATATTTGCAGATGACTCAAAGGTCATAAGGAATGTGAAAAATAAGGAGGATTGCATCAACTTACGTGAGAACCTGGACAGACTTCAGAATTGGTCTGGTATGTGGTTGATGAAATTCAGCCCAAGCTAATAGAAAGTAATGAGGATGGGAAGAATGAAAGATGACTTTAATGTGATTATTATCGAGCAGGAAATAGGCTTCAGTGTTGTGTCTGTGTGTAAGGATTTGGGAGTCTACATTTACCCTAAGCTGTTGTCAGAGAATAGTTAAGGAGACAGACAGCTTGCTGGCAAATATTAGAGTAGCTTTCAAGTATATGGATAAGGAAATATTTTGCAAGGTGTTCGTATCCTACATCAAGCCAGAAGTACAATGTATTGCTCAGATTTGGTCACTGCACCAAAAGAAGCACAAAAAATTGATATAGAGGGTCCAGAGGGAGGCAACAAAAGTGGTACCAGAAATGCAAGAGATTAGTTACAGGGTAAGGCTGGAGGCTCTGAATATGCATGACCTCTTTAGAAGTGAGAAGAGTGAGTGGTGACCTGATCACAACCTTGAGTTTTTAAAAGATTGATGATGATGTGGACAATGAACAGCATTTTTAGAGATATGGGGACAGGGCAACTGGAGAACATGACAGGAAATTAAGTGAGAAACTTGTGAAAAAGGATGTGAAGAAGTACTTTTGTAGTATATTGTGGATGAATGGAATGAAATGACAGAGGATAGGTTAATGTAGACATGTACATTTTGGAAGTTACATCTTAGAAGAGAATTTTCAAGAGATGTAAAATTCCCTGCCCTTACCGTACAGATACCTGATCACAAATTGGCAGTTGCAAATGCTGAACTTTTCTTGTGACTAGCATTTATGCTCTGACTCTGAGTGAAACGAAGCTCAAGGATAAAGGGGAAGAGTGGTTTGGTAAAGTCGTGGGTGTAAAGTCAGGGGTTGGTGAGAAGACAAGAGCTAAGGAAGGAGTAGCAGTACTCCTGAAGCAAGAGTTGTGGGAGTATGTGATAGTGTGAGAAAGTAAATTCTAGATTGATGAGGGTAAAACTGAAAGTCGATGGAGAGAGATGGGTGATTATTAGTGCCTATGCACCTTGTCATGAAAAGAATGATCATGAGAGGCAAGTGTTTTGGGAGCCGCTGAGTGAGTGTATTAGCAGCTTTGATGCACGAGACCAGGTAATAGTTATGGGTCATTTAAATGTGAAGGTGTGTAATGTAGCAGTTGAGGGTATAATTGGAATACATGGGGTGTTTAATGTTGTAAATGGAAATGGTGAAGAGCTTGTGGATTTGTTTGGTGATTGGAAATACCTGCTTTAAAAAGATATGTACACATAAGCATGTAAAAGAGAGACTTTTGGATGTTCATGTACTGAGAGAGGCACCTGGAGGGATATTTGATCACTATCTTGTGGAAGCGAAGGTTAAGATTAGAAGAGGTTTTCAGAAAAGAAGAGAGTGAGTTAGGGTGAGGAGAGTGGTGAAAGTGAGTGAGCTTGGAAAGGAGACTTATGTGAGGAAGTAGCAGGAGAGATAGGGTATAAAATGGTGAAAGGTGTGACCAAATTACGTGAGGGAAATGGGTGAGGAATTGGATATATTTAGGGAAGCAGTGACGGCTTGCACACAAGATGCTTGTGGCATGAGAAAGATGGGAGGTGGGCAGATTAGAAAGGGTAGAGTGGTGAGATGAACAAGTAAGGTCGTTAGTGAAAGAGAAAAGAGAGGACTTTGGACAAGTTGAAAAAGAGGGCGTATATATATATATATATATATATATATATATATATATATATATTATCCCTGGGGACAGGGGAGAAAGAATACTTCCCACGTGTTCCCTGCGTGTCGTAAAATGCGACTAAAAGGGAAGGGAGCGGGGGGCTGGAAATCCTCCCCTCTCATTTTTTTTTTTTTTTTTTAATTTTACAAAAGAAGGAACAGATAAGGGGGCCAGGTGAGGATATTCCCTCAAAGGCCCAGTCCTCTGTTCTTAACGCTACCTCGCCAATGCGGGAAATGGCGAATAGTATGAAAGAAAGAAAGAAAGATATATATATATATATATGTATGGGGGGGGTTGGGCCATTTCTTTCGTCTGTTTCCTTGCGCTACCTCGCAAACGCGGGAGACAGCGACAAAGTATAATATAAATAAATAAATAATATATATATATATATATATATATATATATATATATATATATATTTTTTTTTTCTAAACTATTCGCGATTTCCCGCATTAGCGAGGTAGCGTTAGGAACAGAGGACTGGGCCTTTTTTGGAATATCCTCACCTGGCCCCCTCTGTTCCTTCTTTTGGAAAATTAAAAAAAAAAAACAGAGAGGGGAGGATTTCCAGCCTCCCGCTCCCTCCCCTTTTAGTCGCCTTCTATGACACGCAGGGAATACGTGGGAAGTATTCTTAATATATATATATATATATATATATATATATATATATATATATATATATATATATATATATATATATATATATTTTTTTTTTTATTTTTTTTTATTATACTTTGTCGCTGTCTCCCGTGTTTGCGAGGTAGCGCAAGGAAACAGACGAAAGAAATGGCCCAGCCCCCCCCCCATACACATGTATATACATACGTCCACACACGCAAATATACATACCTACACAGCTTTCCATGGTTTACCCCAGACGCTTCACATGCCCTGCTTCAATCCACTGACAGCACGTCAACCCCGGTATACCACATCGCTCCAATTCACTCTATTCCTTGCCCTCCTTTCACCCTCCTGCATGTTCAGGCCCCGATCACACAAAATCTTTTTCACTCCATCTTTCCACCTCCAATTTGGTCTCCCTCTTCTCCTTGTTCCCTCCACCTCCGACACATATATCCTCTTGGTCAATCTTTCCTCACTCATCCTCTTCATGTGCCCAAACCACTTCAAAACACCCTCTTCTGCTCTCTCAACCACGCTCTTTTTATTTCCACACATCTCTCTTACCCTTACGTTACTCACTTGATCAAACCACCTCACACCACACATTGTCCTCAAACATCTCATTTCCAGCACATCCATCCTCCTGCGCACAACTCTATCCATAGCCCACGCCTCGCAACCATACAACATTGTTGGAACCACTATTCCTTCAAACATACCCATTTTTGCTTTCCGAGATAATGTTCTCGACTTCCACACATTCTTCAAGGCCCCCAGGATTTTCGCCCCCTCCCCCACCCTATGATCCACTTCCGCTTCCATGGTTCCATCCGCTGCCAGATCCACTCCCAGATATCTAAAACACTTCACTTCCTCCAGTTTTTCTCCATTCAAACTCACCTCCCAATTGACTTGACCCTCAACCCTACTGTACCTAATAACCTTGCTCTTATTCACATTTACTCTTAACTTTCTTCTTCCACACACTTTTCCAAACTCAGTCACCAGCTTCTGCAGTTTCTCACATGAATCAGCCACCAGCGCTGTATCATCAGCGAACAACAACTGACTCACTTCCCAAGCTCTCTCATCCCCAACAGACTTCATACTTGCCCCTCTTTCCAAAACTCTTGCATTTACCTCCCTAACAACCCCATCCATAAACAAATTAAACAACCATGGAGACATCACACACCCCTGCCGCAAACCTACATTCACTGAGAACCAATCACTTTCCTCTCTTCCTACACGTACACATGCCTTACATCCTCGATAAAAACTTTTCACTGCTTCTAACAACTTTCCTCCCACACCATACATTCTTAATACCTTCCACAGAGCATCTCTATCAACTCTATTATATGCCTTCTCCACATCCGTAAATTTTTTTTTTTTTTTTTTTATACTTTGTCGCTGTCTCCCGCGTTTGCGAGGTAGCGCAAGGAAACAGACGAAAGAAATGGCCCAACCCCCCCCCATACACATGTATATACATACATCCACACACGCAAATATACATACCTACACAGCTTTCCATGGTTTACCCCAGACGCTTCACATGCCCTGCTTCAATCCACTGACAGCACGTCAACCCCGGTATACCACATCGCTCCAATTCACTCTATTCCTTGCCCTCCTTTCACCCTCCTGCATGTTCAGGCCCCGATCACACAAAATCTTTTTCACTCCATCTTTCCACCTCCAATTTGGTCTCCCTCTTCTCCTCGTTCCCTCCACCTCCGACACATATATCCTCTTGGTCAATCTTTCCTCACTCATTCTCTCCATGTGCCCAAACCACTTCAAAACACCCTCTTCTGCTCTCTCAACCACGCTCTTTTTATTTCCACACATCTCTTTTACCCTTACGTTACTCACTCGATCAAACCACCTCACACCACACACTGTCCTCAAACATCTCATTTCCAGCACATCCATCCTCCTGCGCACAACTCTATCCATAGCCCACGCCTCGCAACCATACAACATTGTTGGAACCACTATTCCTTCAAACATACCCATTTTTGCTTTCCGAGATAATGTTCTCGACTTCCACACATTCTTCAAGGCCCCCAGAATTTTCGCCCCCTCCCCCACCCTATGATCCACTTCCGCTTCCATGGTTCCATCCGCTGCCAGATCCACTCCCAGATATCTAAAACACTTCACTTCCTCCAGTTTTTCTCCATTCAAACTCACCTCCCAACCCTCAACCCTACTGTACCTAATAACCTTGCTCTTATTCACATTTACTCTTAACTTTCTTCTTCCACACACTTTACCAAACTCAGTCACCAGCTTCTGCAGTTTCTCACATGAATCAGCCACCAGCGCTGTATCATCAGCGAACAACAACTGACTCACTTCCCAAGCTCTCTCATCCCCAACAGACTTCATACTTGCCCCTCTTTCCAAAACTCTTGCATTTACCTCCCTAACAACCCCATCCATAAACAAATTAAACAACCATGGAGACATCACACACCCCTGCCGCAAACCTGCATTCACTGAGAACCAATCACTTTCCTCTCTTCCTACACGTACACATGCCTTACATCCTCGATAAAAACTTTTCACTGCTTCTAACAACTTTCCTCCCACACCATATATTCTTAATACCTTCCACAGAGCATCTCTATCAACAATTATCATATGCCTTCTCCAGATCCAGAAATGCTACATACAAATCCATTTGCTTTTCTAAGTATTTCTCACATACATTCTTCAAAGCAAACACCTGATCCACACATCCTCTACCACTTCTGAAACCACACTGCTCTTCCCCAATCTGATGCTCTGTACATGCCTTCACCCTCTCAATCAATACCCTCCCATATAATTTACCAGGAATACTCAACAAACTTATACCTCTGTAATTTGAGCACTCACTCTTATCCCCTTTGCCTTTGTACAATGGCACTATGCACGCATTCCGCCAATCCTCAGGCACCTCACCATGAGTCATACATACATTAAATAACCTTACCAACCAGTCAACAATACAGTCACCCCCTTTTTTAATAAATTCCACTGCAATACCATCCAAACCTGCTGCCTTGCCGGCTTTCATCTTCCGCAAAGCTTTCACTACCTCTTCTCTGTTTACCAAATCATTTTCCCTAACCCTCTCACTTTGCACACCACCTCGACCAAAACACCCTATATCTGCCACTCTATCATCAAACACATTCAACAAACCTTCAAAATACTCACTCCATCTCCTTCTCACATCACCACTACTTGTTATCACCTCCCCATTTGCGCCCTTCACTGAAGTTCCCATTTGCTCCCTTGTCTTACGCACATTATTTACCTCCTTCCAGAACATCTTTTTATTCTCCCTAAAATTTAATGATACTCTCTCACCCCAACTCTCATTTGCCCTTTTTTTCACCTCTTGCACCTTTCTCTTGACCTCCTGTCTCTTTCTTTTATACATCTCCCACTCAATTGCATTTTTTCCCTGCAAAAATCGTCCAAATGCCTTTCTCTTCTCTTTCACTAATACTCTTACTTCTTCATCCCACCACTCACTACCCTTTCTAATCAACCCACCTCCCACTCTTCTCATGCCACAAGCATCTTTTGCGCAATCCATCACTGATTCCCTAAATACATCCCATTCCTCCCCCACTCCCCTTGCTTCCATTGTTCTCACCTTTTTCCATTCTGTACTCAGTCTCTCCTGGTACTTCCTCACACAGGTCTCCTTCTCACGCTCACTTACTCTCACCACCCTCTTCACCCCAACATTCACTCTTCTTTTCTGAAAACCCATACAGATCTTCACCTTAGCCTCCACAAGATAATGATAAGACATCCCTCCAGTTGCACCTCTCAGCACATTAACATCCAAAAGTCTCTCTTTCGCATGCCTGTCAATTAACACGTAATCCAATAACGCTCTCTGGCCATCTCTCCTACTTACATAAGTATACTTATGTATATCTCGCTTTTTAAACCAGGTATTCCCAATCATCAGTCGTTTTTCAGCACATAAATCTACAAGCTCTTCACCATTTCCATTTACAACACTGAACACCCCATGTATACCAATTATTCCCTCAACTGCCACATTACTCACCTTTGCATTCAAATCACCCATCACTATAACCCGGTCTCGTGCATCAAAACCACTAACACACTCATTCAGCTGCTCCCAAAACACTTGCCTCTCTTGATCTTTCTTCTCATGCCCAGGTGCATATGCACCAATAATCACCCACCTCTCTCCATCAACTTTCAGTTTTACCCATATTAATCGAGAATTTACTTTCTTACACTCTATCACATACTCCCACAACTCCTGTTTCAGGAGTATTGCTACTCCTTCCCTTGCTCTTGTCCTCTCACTAACCCCTGACTTTACTCCCCAGACATTCCCAAACCACTCTTCCCCTTTACCCTTGAGCTTTGTTTCACTCAGAGCCAAAACATCCAGGTTCCTTTCCTCAAACATACTACCTATCTCTCCTTTTTTCACATCTTGGTTACATCCACACACATTTAGGCACCCCACTCTGAGCCTTCGAGGAGGCTGAGCACTCCCCGCGTGACTCCTTCTTCTGTTTCCCATTTTAGAAAGTTAATACAAGGAGGGGAGGATTTCTGGCCCCCCCGCTCCCGTCCCCTCTAGTCACTTTCTACGACATGCGAGGAATACGTGGGAAGTATTCTTTCACCCCTATCCCCAGGGATAATATACCTATATATATACATATACACATACACACACATACACATACATACGCACATATACACACACACACACATACATATATATACATATGAAAAATGTAAGAAACAATTTAGAAAACTGAAACTTCTAGCTTGAAATGAATGGAAAAAAATGAATGTCACATAATGGTTCAACCTCTGGCTATGGAAAAAAAGGAAATGTATAATTTATTTACACAAACGTCAATAGCAGTTCTCATCAGTTTAACCACTGTATCAATAAGCTTCAATGTCTAAGCTACATTTTTTTCCAATTTCACTATTTTCCTTCACATTTTCAATTGTGTCTGAAGGTTCTACTTCAAGAGTGATTGTTTTTCCAGTAAGGGTCTTCACATCTTGGTTACATCCACACACATCCGTAAATGCTACATACAAATCCATTTGCTTTTCTAAGTATTTCTCACATACATTCTTCAAAGCAAAGACCTGATCCACACATCCCCTACCACTTCTGAAACCACACTGCTCTTCCCCAATCTGATGCTCTGTACATGCCTTCACCCTCTCAATCAATAGCCTACCCTATTATTTCCAAGGAATACTCAACAAACTTGTACCTCTGTAATTTGAGCACTCACCTTTGTCCCCTTTCCCTTTGTATAATGGTACTATGCAAGCATTCTGCCAATTCTCACGCACCTAACCACGAATAATACATATATTAAATAACCTTACCAACCACTCAACAATACAGTCACCCCCCTTTTTTAATAAATTCCGCTGCAATACCATCCAAACCCGCTGCCTTGCTGGCTTTCATCTTCTGCAAAGCTTTTACACCTCTTCTCAGTTTAACAAATCATTTTCCCTAACCCTCCCACTTTGCACACCACCTCGACCAAAACACCCTATATCTCTCTATCATCAAACACATTCAACAAACCTTCAAAATACTCACTCCATCTAATTCTCACATCACCACTACTTGTTATCACCTCCCCATTAGCCCCCTTCACTGAAGTTCCCATTTGTTCCCTTGTCTTGTGCACTTTATTTACCTCCTTCCAAAACATCTTTTCATTCTCCCAAAAATTTAATGATACTCTCTCACCCCAACTCTCATTTGCCCTCTTTTTCACCTCTTGCACCTTTCCCTTGACCTCCTGCCTCTTTCTTTTATAAATCTCCCACTCATTTGCATTATTTCCCTGCAAAAATTGTCCGAATGCCTCTCTCTTCTCTTTCACTAATAATCTTACTTCTTCATCCTACCACTCACTACCCTTTCTGATTTGTCTACCTCCCACGCTTCTCATGCCAAAAGCATCCTCTGCGCAAGCCATCACTGCTTCCCTAAATACATCCCACTCCTCCCCCACTCCCTTACCTCCTTTGTTCTCACCTTATTCCATACTGAACTCAGTCTCTCCTGGTACTTCCTCACACAAGTCTCCTTCCCAAGCTCACTCACTCACCACTCTCTTCACTCCAACATTCTCTCTTCTTTTCTGAAAACCTCTACAAATCTTCACCTTCGCCTCCACAAGATAATGATCAGACATCCCTCCAGTTGCACCTCTCAGCACATTAACATCCAAAAGTCTCTCTTTCGCACACCTATCAATTAACACGTAATCCAATAATGCTCTCTGGCCATCTCTCCTACTTACATACATATACTAATGTATCTCTCTTTTTAAACCAGGTATTCCCAATCAACAGTCCTTTTTCAGCACATAAATCTACAAGCTCTTCACCATTTCCATTTACAACACTGAACACACTATGTATGCCAATTATTCCCTCAACTGCCACATTACTCACCTTTGCATTCAAATCACCCATCAGTATAACTTGGTCTCGTGCATCACAACCACTAACACACTCATTCAGCTGTTCCCAAAACACTTGCCTCTCATGATCTTTCTTCTCATGCCCAGGTGCATATGCACCAATAATCACCCATCTCTCTCCGTCAACCTTCAGTTTTACCCACATCAATCTAGAGTTTACTTTCTTACACTCTATCACATACTCCCACCACTCCTGTTTCAAGAGTAGTGCTACTCCTTTCCTTGCTCTTGTCCTCTCACTAACCCCTGACTTTACTCCCAAGACATTCCCAAGCCACTCTTCCCCTTTAACCTTGAGCTTCGTTTCACTCAGAGCCAACACATCCAGGTTCCTTTCCTCAAACATACTACCTATCTCTCCTTTTTTGTCATCTTGGTTACATCCACACACATTTAGACACCCCAATCCGAGCCTTTGAGGAGGATGAGCACTCCCTGCGTGACTCCTTCTTCTGTTTCCCCTTTTAGAAAGTTAAAATACAAGGAGGGGAGGGTTTCTAGCCCCCCACTCCCGTCCCCTTTAGTCGCCTTCTATGACACGTGAGAAATGTGTGGGAAGTATTCTTTCTCCCCTATCCCCAAGGATAAATATATATATATATATATATATATATATATATATATATATATATATATATATATATATATATATATATATATATATATATACCACAATGCTCGTCCCCAATCTGATGCTCTGTACATGCCTTCACCCTCTCAATCAACACCCTCCCATATAATTTACTAGGAATACTCAACAAACTTATACCTCTGTAATTTGAGCACTCACTCTTATCCCCTTTGCCTTTGTACAATGGCACTATGCAAACATTCCGCCAGTCCTCAGGCACCTCACCATGAGTCATACATACATTAAATAACCTTACCAACCAGTCAATAATACAGTCACCCCCTTTTTTAATAGATTCCACTGCAATACCATCCAAACCTGCTACCTTGCTGGCTTTCATCTTCCACAAAGCTTTTACTACCTCTTCTCTGCTTACCAAATCATTTTCCCTAACCCTCTCACTTTGCACACCACCTCGACCAAAACACCCTATATCTGCCACTCCATCATCAAACACATTCAACAAACCTTCAAAATACTCACCCCATCTCCTTCTCACATCACCACTTGAGCCCTTCACTGAAGTTCCCATTTGCTCCCTTGTCTTACGCACTTTATTTACCTCCTTTCAGGACATCTTTTTATTCTCCCTAAAATTTAATGATACTCTCTCACCCCAACTCTCATTTGCCCTCTTTTTCACCTCTTGCACCTTTCTCTTGACCTCCTGTCTCTTTTTTCTTTTATACATCTCCCACTCAATTGCATTTTTTCACTGCAAAAATCATCCAAATGCCTCTCTCTTCTCTTTCACTAATAATCCCACTTCTTCATCCCACCACTCACTACCCTTTGTTCTCAATCAGCAAACAACAAGTAACTCACTTCCCAAGCTCTTTCATCCACAACAGACTGCATACTTGCCCCTGTTTCCAAAACTCTTGCATTCACCTCCCTAACAATCCCATCCATAAACAACCAACCATGGAGACATCACACAGCCCTGCCGCAAACCAACCTTCTTCTGAGAACCAATCACTTTCCTCTCTTCCTACACGTACACATGCCTTACATCCTCGACAAAAATTTTCACTGCTTTGAACAACTTGCCTCCCACACCATATATTCGTAATACCTTCCACAGGACATCTCTATCAAGTCTTATCGTATGCCTTCTCCACATCCATAAATACTACATACAAATCCATTTGATTTTCTAAGTATTTCTCGCATACATTCTTCAAAGCAAACACCTGATGCACACATCCTCTACCACTTCTGAAATCACACTGCTCTTCCCTAATCTTATGCTTTGTACCCTCTGTACCCTCCCGTATAGTTTCCTAGGAATACTCAACAAACTTATACGTCTGTGATTTGACCACTCATTTTTATTCCCTTTGCCTTTGTACAGTGGCTCTATGCAAGCATTCCGCCAATCCTCAGGCACCTCACCATGAGTCATACTTACATTAAATAACCTTACCAACCAGTCAACAATACAGTCACTCCCTTTTTTAATAGATTCCACTGCAATACCATCCAAAACTGCTGCCTTGTCTGCTTTAATCTTCCTTAAAGCTTTTATTACCTCTTCTCTGTTTACCAAATCTTTCTCCCTAACACACACACTTTGCACACCACCTCGACCAAAACACCCTATATCTGCCTCTGTATCATCAAATGCATTCAACAAACCTTCAAAGTGCTCACTCCATCTCCTTCTCACATCACCACTCCTTGTTGTCACCTCCCCATTAGCTCCCTTCGCTGATGTTCCCATTTGTTCCTCTGTTTTATTAACTTTATTTACCTCCTTCCAAAACATCTTTTTATTCTCCCTAAAACTCGATGATACTCCCTCACCCCAACTCTCATTTCCCTCTTTTTCACCTCTTGCACCTTTCTGTTGACCTCCTGCCTCTTTCTTTTATACATTTCCCAGTCATTTACATTATTTCCTTCAAAAATCATGTAAATTCCTCTCTCTTCTCTTTCACTAATAATCGTACTTCTTTATACTACCAGTCACTACCCTTTGTAATCAGCCCACCTCCCACTCTTCTCATGCCACAAGCCTCTTTTGTGCAAGCCATCATTGCTTCCCTAAATACACCCCATTCCTCCCCAACTCCCCTTACGTCCTTTGTTTTCACCTTTTTCCATTCTGAACTCAGTCCCTCCTGGTACTTCCTCACACAAGTCTCCTTCCCAAGCTCATTTACTCTCACCACTCTCTTCACCCCAACATTCTCTCTTCTTTTCTGAAAACCTCTACAAGTCTTCACCTTTGCCTCCACAAAATAATGATCAGACATCCCTTCAGTTGTACCTCTCAGCACAAATATTTAGTCAATTACATGGGTTCTAACCCATGTAATTAACTAAATATTTGTGTATTAATGTAAAGGTTTTTCCTCCCTTCAGTCGATGCTGCCAGTAGGATTAAGTGATGTTCCTGGTGAGGCCTTATGTATATTTTTGATAAGGGGCCCTGGATTTTGATGCATTATACAGGACAGCTAGAGAGTGGATGTGAGTGAATGAGACCATTCTTTGCCTGATTCCTAATCTGGGAAACAGTAAACAAGAGGGAAAAAGAAAAAAAAATTTTATTGCAGTATTTTTAATTGAAGAATGTGTGGAAGTCGAGAACATTATGTCGGAAAGCAAAAATGGGTGTGTTTGAAGGAATAGTGGTTCCAACAATGTTCTATGGTTGCGAGGCGTGGGCTATGGATAGAGTTGTGCACAGGAGGATGGATGTGCTGGAAATGAGATGTTTGAGGACAATGTGTGGTGTGAGGTGGTTTGATCGAGTGAGTAACGTAAGGGTAAGAGAGATGTGTGGAAATAAAAAGAGCGTGGTTGAGAGAGCAGAAGAGGGTGTTTTGAAGTGGTTTGGGCACATGGAGAGAATGAGTGAGGAAAGATTGACCAAGAGGATATATGTGTCGGAGGTGGAGGGGATGAGGAGAAGAGGGAGACCAAATTGGAGGTGGAAAGATGGAGTGAAAAAGATTTTGTGTGATCGGGGCCTGAACATGCAGGAGGGTGAAAGGAGGGCAAGGAATAGAGTGAATTGGAGCGATGTGGTATACTGGGGTTGACGTGCTGTCAGTGGATTGAATCAAGGCATGTGAAGCGTCTGGGGTAAACCATGGAAAGCTGTGTAGGTATGTATATTTGCGTGTGTGGACGTATGTATATACATGTGTATGGGGGGGGGTTGGGCCATTTCTTTCGTCTGTTTCCTTGCGCTACCTCGCAAACGCGGGAGACAGCGACAAAGTATAATAAAAGAATATAAAAAAAAAATTTTTTAATTGACTAAATAATCATATATTAATGTAAAGGTTTTTCTTCCCTTCAGCCGATGCTGCCGATAGGATTAAGTGATGTTCCTGGTGAGGCCATGGTGAAGCTCTACTGTCCAAAATGCTGTGATGTATACACACCAAAATCTTCACGTCACCATCATATTGATGGAGCTTACTTTGGTACAGGATTTCCACACATGCTCTTTATGGTCCATCCAGAGTATAGGCCAAAGAGGCCTGCTAACCAGTTTGTACCTCGTCTATATGGTTTTAAGATTCACCCAATGGCATACCAGATTCAGCAACAAGCAGCAGCAAATTTTAAAGCCCCTATGCGAGCCATCAATTATAATAATGGAAAACGTTAAAAATAGCTGTTGACGTATTAATAGACTTTTATTATAATTGATATGATAATACCTAAGCTCACACTGTTACTTTCTTCCTAGCTATTTCTTTTTCCTGTTTGAAAAGTTATCCTTATTTAATTTTAATTTAATGTCAGGCAGAGGTGACATTTAATTGTGACGAAAGTTGTGTTTGTGTATTCCCAACGAGTGGTGCAAATGGATAAAAGTGCCAATACAAAAATTGCAGTAGAGTCCAGATGGGATCAGTCACTAATACTAGGAGTTTGAACTGTTTATAGCATGTTGTAACACAGTGACTGGAAAGACTGACAACTATATGGGAGATGGCTGCATGGCAAGTTGACTGCACACATTCCGGAAGAGACCATTACCTCACTCTTGTTTACCTCTTGGAGCCATGGAGTGATCTTCCCTACCAAGGATCTTGGGTTACCATTGTACAGCATATATGGTACTGACCAGGAATTATGTAAGTTCGGTTTTCTGCATTAGGAAACTTATTCTTAATAAAATGTAAATATATACCACTGTACAGTTTTAGTATGAAAACCCTTTTTCTTTAGTGATATTTAAAGAATGATTTACAAGGATTTAGCTTTAAATGATGTAAGAATTGGATGGGAAGTGGAATATATGAACAACTCTGGAGCATGCCTTATAGAAGGATGATGATATAGGTAAGCTGCATTGCTATCATATGAATGTGGATGGCAAGATATACTAATTGTTGGGGTGATACTTAACCAAGGGGGATTGTTTGTGTAGAGGTTGCTGTGTAAAGGTACATTGTGTGTGATTCATTTAACCAAGAGTCATCCATGAGAAAGTTATTTAGTGTACTAAAGAGCAGTAAACAAGAAAATACACTGACTCCTTTGCTGAATATATTAGGAAGATGTCTCTACTAAAAGTGATGCTGCTTAACATTGTATCTAGGAAAGTATATGATAGCAAAAGAATGGATTTGAGTGGATGTGGCTTTTCTTTGTTCTTGGCACAACCTGTCTGATGTTGGAAATGGCAATCAAGTGGGCCATTGTTTCGTCTGTTTCCTTGTGCTACCTCGCTAACGCGGGAGACAGCAACAAAGCAAAATAAATATATTATTGTGTGGTGTGAGGTGGTTTGATCGAGTGAGTAACGTAAGGGTGAGAGAGATGTGTGGAAATAAAAAGAGCGTGGTTGAGAGAGCAGAAGAGGGTGTTTTGAAATGGTTTGGGCACATGGAGAGGATGAGTGAGGAAAGATTGACCAAGAGGATATATGTGTCGGAGGTGGTGGGAACAAGGAGAAGAGGGAGACCAAATTGGAGGTGGAAGGATGGAGTGAAAAAGATTTTGTGTGATCGGGGCCTGAACATGCAGGAGGGTGAAAGGAGGGCAAGGAATAGAGTGAATTGGAGCGATGTGGTATACCGGGGTTGACGTGCTGTCAGTGGATTGAAGCAAGGCATGTGAAGCGTCTGGGGTAAACCATGGAAAGCTGTGTAGGTATGTATATTTGCGTGTGTGGACATATGTATATACATGTGTATGGGGGGGGGTTGGGCCATTTCTTTCGTCTGTTTCCTTGCGCTACCTCGCAAACGCGGGAGACAGCGACAAAGTATAATTAAAAAAAAATAAAATATATATATATATATATGTATATATATGTTGGGGTGAAGAGGGTGGTGAGAGTGAGCGAGCTTGGGAAGGAGACTTGTGTGAGGAAGTACCAGGAGAGACTGAGTACAGAATGGAAAAAGGTGAGAACAAAGGAGGTAAGGGGAGTGGGGGGGGAATGGGATGTATTTAGTGAAGCAGTGATGGCTTGCGCAAAAGATGCTTGTGGCATGAGAAGCATGGGAGGTGGGTTGATTAGGGAGGGTAGCGAGTGGTGGGATGAAGAAGTAAGATTATTTGTGAAAGAGAAGAGAGAGGCATTTGGACAATTTTTGCAGGGAAAAAATGCAAATGAGTGGGAGATGTATAAAAGAAAGAGACAGGAGGTCAAGAGAAAGGAGCATGAGGTGAAAAATAGGGCAAATGAGAGTTGGGGTGAGAGAGTATCCTTAAATTTTAGGGAAAATAAAAAGATGTTCTGGAAGGAGGTAAATAAAGTGCGTAAGACAAGGGAGCAAATGGGAACTTCAGTGAAGGGGGCAAATGGGGAGGGGATAACAAGTAGTGGTGGTTGAGAATTAGATGGAGTGAGTATTTTGAAGATTTGTTGAATGTGTTTGATGATAGAGTGGCAGATATAGGGTGTTTTGCTTGAGGTGGTGTGCAAAGTGAGAGGGTTAGGGAAAATGATTTGGTAAACAGAGAAGAGGTAGTAAAAGCTTTGCGGAAGATGAAAGCCGGCAAGGCAGCATGTTTGGATGGTATTGCAGTGGAATTTATTAAAAAAGGGGTGACTGTATTGTTGACTGGCTGGTAAGGTTATTTTATGTATGTATGATTCATGGTGAGATGCATGAGGATTGGCAGAATGCGTGCATAGTGCCACTGTACAAAGGCAAAGGGGATAAGAGTGAGTGCTCAAATTACAGGGGTATAAGTTTGTTGGGTATTCCTGGTAAATTATATGGGAGGGTATTGATTGAGAGGGTGAAGGCATGTACAGAGCATCAGATTGGGGAAGAGCAGTGTGGTTTCAGAAGTGGTAGAGGATGTGTGGATCAGGTGTTTGCTTTGAAGAATGTATGTGAGAAATACTTAGAAAAGCAAATGGATTTGTATGTAGCATTTATTGATCTGGAGAAGGCATATGATAGAGTTGATAGAGATGCTCTGTGGAAGGTACTAAGAATATATGGGGTGGGAGGCAAGTTGTTAGAAGCAGTGGAAAGTTTTTATCTAGGATGTAAGGCATGTGTACGTGTAGGAAGAGAGGAAAGTGATTGGTTCTCAGTGAATGTAGGTTTGCGGCAGGGGTGTGGGATGTCTCCATGGTTGTTTAATTTGTTTATGGATGGGGTTGTTAAGGAGGTGAATGCGAGAGTTTTGGAAAGAGGGGCAAGTATGAAGTCTGTTGGGGATGAGAGAGCTTGGGAAGTGAGTCAGTTGTTGTTCGCTGATGATACAGCGCTGGTGGCTGATTCATGTGAGAAACTGCAGAAGCTGGTGACTGAGTTTGGTAAAGTGTGTGAAAGAAGAAAGTTAAGAGTAAATGTGAATAAGAGCAAGGTTATTAGGGACAGTAGGGTTGAGGGTCAAGTCAATTGGGAGGTATGTTTGAATGGAGAAAAACTGGAGGAAGTAAAGTGTTTTAGATATCTGGGAGTGGATCTGGCAGCGGATGGAACCATGGAAGCGGAAGTGAATCATAGGGTGGGGGAGGGGGCGAAAATCCTGGGAGCCTTGAAGAATGTGTGGAAGTCGAGAACATTGTCTCGGAAAGCAAAAATGGATATGTTTGAAGGAATAGTGGTTCCAACAATGTTGTATGGTTGCGAGGCGTGGGCTATAGATAGAGTTGCGCAGAGGAGGGTGGATGCACTGGAAATGAGATGTTTGAGGACAATGTGTGGTGTGAGGTGGTTTGATTGAGTAAGTAATGTAAGGGTAAGAGAGATGTGTGGAAATAAAAAGAGTGTGGTTGAGAGAGCAGAAGAGGGTGTTTTGAAATGGTTTGGGCACATGGAGAGAATGAGTGAGGAAAGATTGACCAAGAGGGTATATGTGTCGGAGGTGGAGGGAACGAGGAGAAGTGGGAGACCAAATTGGAGGTGGAAAGATGGAGTGAAAAAGATTTTGAGTGATCAGGGTCTGAACATGCAGGAGGGTGAAAGGAGGGCAAGGAATAGAGTGAATTGGAGCGATGTGGTATACTGGGGTTGACGTGCTGTCAGTGGATTGAATCAGGGCATGTGAAGCGTCTGGGGTAAACCATGGAAAGCTGTGTAGGTATGTATATTTGCGTGTGTGGACGTATGTATATACATGTGTATGGGGGTGGGTTGTGCCATTTCTTTCGTCTGTTTCCTTGCGCTACCTCGCAAACGCGGGAGACAGCGACAAAGTATAATATATAATATAATATATAGAAAATAGTGAAATTGGAAAAGAATGTAGCTTAGACATTGAAGCTTATTCTTTCATTGAAATGCGAACAAAGGGAGCATTTTTTTTTTTTTTTCAAAGTGATAGAGATGGAAAGCAAAAAGGTGTTTTTCATGAATGTACTGAAAAAGTTGAGGTCCAGATAAACTTTTGGTCTGTCAAGGCTTTATTATGGCGGATGACCAACTACCTACCCTCATGTATCCAAGATATGGTTGTACTTTGTGTAATGAAGACAATTGAGAAACATCATAAGCCAATATTCCAGTTTCATGATAAGAGAAGTGGACCAGGCAGTATCATACAGTGGTTAGATTGATGAAAACTACTATTGACGTTTATGTAAATAAATTATACATTCCCCTTTTCCATAGCCAGAGGTTGAACCATTATGTGATTCTTCATTTTTCATTTCATTTCAGGCTAGAAGTTTCAGTTTTCTAAATTATTTCTTACATTTTTCATATGTATATATATATATATATATATATATATATATATATATGTGTGTGTGTGTATGTGTGTATGTGTGTATATATATATATATATATATATATATATATATATATATTTTTTTTTTTTTTTTTTTTCCCAAAAGAAGGAACTGAGGGGGCCAGGTGAGGATATTCCAAAAAAGGCCCAGTCCTCTGTTCTTAACGCTACCTCGCTATCGCGGGAAATGGCGAATAGTATGAAAAAAAAAAAAAAAATATATATATATATATATATATATATTATTGGGAGGTGAGTTTGAATGGAGAAAAACTGGAGGAAGTGAAGTGTTTTAGATATCTGGGAGTGGATCTGTCAGCGGATGGAACCATGGAAGCGGAAGTGGATCATAGGGTGGGGGAGGGGGCGAAAATTTTGGGAGCCTTGAAAAATGTGTGGAAGTCGAGAACATTATCTCGGAAAGCAAAAATGGGTATGTTTGAGGGAATAGTGGTTCCAACAATGTTGTATGGTTGCGAGGCGTGGGCTATGGATAGAGATGTGCGCAGGAGGATGGATGTGCTGGAAATGAGATGTTTGAGGACAATGTGTGGTGTGAGGTGGTTTGATCGAGTAAGTAACGTAAGGGTAAGAGAGATGTGTGGAAATAAAAAGAGCGTGGTTGAGAGAGCAGAAGAGGGTGTTTTGAAATGGTTTGGGCACATGGAGAGAATGAGTGAGGAGAGATTGACCAAGAGGATATATGTGTCGGAGGTGGAGGGAACGAGGAGAAGAGGGAGACCAAATTGGAGGTGGAAAGATGGAGTGAAAAAGATTTTGTGTGATCGGGGCCTGAACATGCAGGAGGGTGAAAGGAGGGCAAGAAATAGAGTGAATTGGAGTCATGTGGTATACAGGGGTTGACGTGCTGTCAGTGGATTGAAGCAAGGCATGTGAAGCGTCTGGGGTAAACCATGGAAAGCTGTGTAGGTATGTATATTTGCGTGTGTGGACGTGTGTATGTACATGTGTATGGGGGGGGGGGTTGGGCCATTTCTTTCGTCTGTTTCCTTGCGCTACCTCGCAAACGCGGGAGACAGCGACAAAGTATAAAAAAAAAAAAAAAAAAAAAAAATATATATATATATATATATATATTATCCCAGGGGATAGTGGTGAAAGAATACTTCCCATGCATTCCTCACGTGTTGTAGAAGGCGACTAGAGGGGACGGGAGTGGGGGGGCCAGAAATCCTCCCCTCCTTGTATTTTAACTTTCTAAAAATAGGAAACAGGAGTCACGCGAGGAGTGCTCATCCTCCTCGTAGACTCAGATTGGGTTGTCTAAATGTGTGTGGATGTAACCAAGATGTGAAAAAAGGAGAGATAGGTAGTATGTTTGAGGAAAGGAACCTGGATGTTGTGGCTCTGAGTGAAACGAAGCTCAAGGGTAAAGGGGAAGAGTGGTTTGGTAATGTCTTGGGAGTAAAGTCAGGGGTTAGTGAGAGGACAAGAGCAAGGTAAGGAGTAGCAGTACTCCTGAAACAGTTGTGGGAGTATGTGATAGAATGTAAGAAAGTAAATTCTCGATTAAAATGGGTAAAACTGAAAGTTGATGGAGAGAGATGGGTGATTATTGGTGCATATGCACCTGGGCATGAAAAGAAAGATCATGAGAGGCAAGTGTTTTGGGAGCAGCTGAATGAGTGTGTTAGTGGTTTTGATGCACAAGACCAGGTTATAGTGATGGGTGATTTGAATGCAAAGGTGAGTAATGTGGCAGTTGAGGGAATAATTGGTGTGCATGGGGTGTTCAGTGTTGTAAATGGAAATGGTGAAGAGCTTGTAGATTTATGTGCTGAAAAAGGAATGTTGATTGGGAATACCTGGTTTAAAAAGAAAGATATACATAAGTATACGTATGTAAGTAGGAGAGATGGCCGTAGAGCATTATTGGATTACGTGTTAACTGATAGGTGGACGAAAGAGACACTTTTGGATGTTAATGTGCTGAGAGGTGCAACTGGAGGTATGTCTGATCATTATCTTGTGGAGGCGAAGGTGAAGATTTGTAGAGGTTTTCAGAAAAGAAGAGAGAATGTTGGGGTGAAGAGAGTGGTGAGAGTAAGTGAGCTTGGGAAGGAGACTTGTGTGAGGAAGTACCAGAAGAGACTGAGTGCAGAATGGAAAAAGGTGAGAACAAAGGAGGTGAGGGGAGTGGGGGAGGAATGGGATGTGTTTAGGGAAGCAGTGATGACTTGCTCAAAAGATGCTTGTGACATGAGAAGCGTGGGAGGTGGGCAGATTAGAAAGGCTAGTGAGTGGTGGAATGAAGAAGTAAGATTGTCAATGAAAGAGGAGAGATAGGCATTTGGACGATTTTTGCAGGGAAATAATGCAAATGAGTGGGAGATGTATAAAAGAAAGAGGCAGGAGGTCAAGAGAAAGGTGCAAGAGGTGAAAAAGAGGGCAAATGAGAGTTGGGGTGAGAGAGTATCATTAAATTTTAGAGAGAATAAAAAGTTGTTTTGGAAGGAGGTAAATAAAGTGCATAAGACAAGGGAACAAATGGGAACTTCACTGAAGGGGGCTAATAGGGAGGTTATAACAAGTAGTGGTGATGTGAGAAGGAGATGGAGCGAGTATTTTGAAGGTTTGTTGAATGTGTTTGATGATAGAGTGGCAGATATTGGGTGTTTTGGTTGAGGTGGTGTGCAGAGTGAGTGGGTTAGGGAGAATGATTTAATAAACCGAGAAGAGGTAGTAAAAGCTTAGCGGAAGATGAAAGCCAGGAAGGTGGCTGGTTTGGATGATATTGCAGTGGAATTTAGAAAAAAGGGGGTGACTGTATTGTTGACTGGTTGGTAAGGTTATTTAATGTATGTATGACTCATGGTGAGGTGCCTGAGGATTGGCGGAATGCTTGCATAGTGCCATTGTACAAAGGCAAAGGGGATGAAAGTGAGTGCTCAAATTACAGAGGTATAAGTTTGTTGAGTATTCCTGGTATATTATATGGGAGGGTATTGATTGAGAGGGTGAAGGCATGTACAGAGCATCAGATTGGGTAAGAGCAGTGTGGTTTTAGAAGTGGTAGAGGATGTGTGGATCAGGTGTTTACTTTGAAGAATGTATGTGAGAAATACTCAGAAAAGCAAATGGATTTGTATGTAGCACTTACGGATCTGGAGAAAGCATATGATAAGAGTTGATAGAGATGCTCTGTGGAAGGTATTAAGAATATATGGTGTGGGAGGCAAGTTGTTAGAAGCAGTGAAAAGTTTTTATCGAGGATGTAAGGCATGTGTACGTGTAGGAAGAGAGGAAAGTGATTGGTTCTCAGTGAATGTAGGTTTGCGGCAGGGGTGTGTGATGTCTCCATGGCTGTTTAATTTGTTTATGGATGGGGTTGTTAGGGAGGTGAATGCAAGAGAAAGAAAGAGGGGCAAGTATGCAGTATGTTGTGGATGAGAGAGCTTGGGAAGTGAGTCAGTTGTTGTTCACTGATGATAAAGCGCTGGTGGCTGATTCATGTGAGAAACTGCAGAAACTGGTGACTTAGTTTGGTAAAGTGTGTGAAAGAAGAAAGCTGAGAGTAAATGTGAATAAGAACAAGGTTATTAGGTACAGTAGGGTTGAGGGTGAAGTCAATTGGGAGGTAAGTTTGAATGGAGAAAAACTGGAGGAAGTGAAGTGTTTTAGATATCTGGGAGTGGATTTGGCTGGAGATGGAGCCATGGAAGTGGAAGTGAATCATAGAGTGGGGGAGGGGGCAAAAGTTCTGGGAGCGTTGAAGAATGTGTGGAAGTCGAGAACATTATATCGGAAAGCAAAAATGTGTATGTTTGAAGGAATAGTAGTTCCAAGAATGTTATATGATTGCGAGGCGTGGGCTATAGATAGAGTTGTGCAGATGAGGGTGGATGTGCTGGAAATGAGATGTTTGAGGACAGTATGTGGTGTGAGGCGGTTTGATCGAGTAAGTAATGATAGGGTAAGAGAGATGTGTGGTAATAAAAAGAGTGTGGTTGAGAGAGCAGAAGAGGGTGTTTTGAAATGGTTTGGTCACATGGAGAGAACGAGTGAAGAAAGATTGACCAAGAGGATATATTTGTCAGAGGTAGAGGCAATGAGGAGAAGTGGGAGACCAAATTGGAGGTGGAAAGATGAAGTGAAAAAGATTTTGAGTGATCGGGGCCTGAACATGCAGGAGGGTGAAAGGCGTGCAAGGAATAGAGTGAATTGGAATGATGTGGTATAATGGGAATTGACGTGCTGTCAATGGATTGAACCAGGGCATGTGAAGCGTCTGGGGTAAACCATGGAAAGTTGTGTGGGGCCTGGATGTGGAAAGGGAGGTATGGTTTCGGTGCATTATTACATGACAGCTAGAGACTGAGTGTGAACGAATGTGGCCTTTGTTGTCTTTTCCTAGCTCTACCTTGGGCACATGAGTGGGGAGGGTGTTGTTATTTCATGTGTGGCGGGGTGGCGATGGGAATGACTAAAGGCAGACAGTATGAATCATGTACATGTGTATATATGTATATGTCTGTGTTTGTTTATGTATGTATATGTTGAGATGTATAGGTATGTATATTTGCATGTGTGGACGTTATGTATATTCATGTGTGTGTGGGTGGGTTGAGCCATTCTTTCGTCTGTTTCCTTGCGCCACCTCGCTAATGTGGGAGACAGCAACAAAGCAAAATAAATAAATGATATATGTATATATTCCTATGAGTCTACGGGGAAAATGAAACACTTTAAGTTCCCAAGTGCAGTTTCATGTAATAGTCACATCATCAGGGGAGATACAAGAAAGAAATATCATTCAGCTGTTATACAACAAAGAGACTTAGATAGGTACGCCATTTGGTAAACATGGTAAACATGGCTTCATATCTACGTCTTTGTTGTATATCTGCTGACTTGTATTTCTTTCTTGTATGTCCCCTGATGATGTGATTATTACATGAAAGTGCACTTGGGATCTTATCGCCTTTCATTTTCCCCGTGGACTCATAGGATTATACTTGATCACGTGCAAAATTGTGGTCCTAGAGAGAGAGAGAGAGAGAGAGAGAGAGAGAGATTATATGGGCCATTCGTACGTTTCCTGGTGCTACCTCTGACGTGGGAAACAGCAATTAAGTATAATGATAACGATATGTACTATTCGCCATTTCCCGCATTAGTGAGGTAGTGTTAGGAACAGAGGACTGGGCCTTTGAGGGAATATCCTCTCCTGGCCCCCTTCTCTGTCCCTTCTTTTGGGAAAAAAAAAAAAAAAAAAAGAGAGGGGAGGATTTCCAGCCCCCCCGCTCCCTCCCCTTTTAGTTGCCTTCTATATATATATATATATATATATATATATATATATATATATATATATATATATATATATATATATATATATATATATATATATATATATGACCACACTAGTCCATGATGAAAGTTATGACAGCAAAGTCACACTTCAGTAGTTGATATAATTTTGTTTGATGTAATTTTTCTGTATTCTCTACGTGTGGCAGAACATATTTCACGGAGATAATCTACCTCACCAGGTGCAAACACTTAATGTAGTTATTTAAATCTCAACATCATGCCAAAATTACCATCAGGCATCTACCAACATGAGAAGACACAGAGTGAAAAAGATTTTGGGCGATTTGGGCTTGAAGAAACCGCAGGGTGAGAGGCATGTAAGAAATAGAGTGAATTGCAATGATGTGGTATACCATGGTCGATGTGCTGTCAAAGGAATGAATGAGGGCATGTGAAAAGTCTAGGGTGAACTATGGAAAGGTCTGTGGGGCCTGGATGTGGATAGGGAGCTGTGGTTTCGGTGCACTACACATGACAGCTTCAGACTGTGTGAACAGATGTGGCCTTTATTGTCTTCCTGGCGCTACCTTGCTGAAGGAGGGGGTAGCAATACTGTTTCGTGTGAGACATGGTAGTGCCAAGAATGGATCAAGGCAAGCAAGTATTTGGACGATTTTTGCAGGGAAAAAATGCAATTGAGTGGGAGATGTATAAAAGAAAGAGACAGGAGGTCAAGAGAAAGGTGGAAGAGGTGAAAAAGAGGGCAAATGAGAGTTGGGGTGAGAGAGTATCATTAGATTTTAGGGAGAATAAAAAGATGTTCTGGAAGGAGGTAAATAAAGTGCGTAAGACAAGGGAGCAAATGGGAACTTCAGTGAAGGGCGCAAATGGAGAGGTGATAACAAGTAGTGGTGATGTGAGAAGGAGATGGAGTGAGTATTTTGAAGGTTTGTTGAATGTGTTTGATGATAGAGTGGCAGATATAGGGTGTTTTGGTTGAGGTGGTGTGCAAAGTGAGAGGGTTAGGGAAAATGATTTGGTAAACAGAGAAGAGGTAGTAAAAGCTTTGCGGAAGATGAAAGCCGGCGAGGCAGCAGGTTTGGATGGTATTGCAGTGGAATTTATTAAAAAAGGGGGTGACTGTATTATTGACTGGTTGGTAAGGTTATTTAATGTATGTATGACTCATGGTGAGGTGCCTGAGGATTGGCGGAATGCGTGCATAGTGCCATTGTACAAAGGCAAAGGGGATAAGAGTGAGTGCTCAAATTACAGAGGTATAAGTTTGTTGAGTATTCCTAGTAAATTATATGGGAGGGTATTGATTGAGAGGGTGAAGGCATGTACAGAGCATCAGATTGGGGAAGAGCAGTGTGGTTTCAGAAGTGGTAGAGGATCTGTGGATCAGGTGTTTGCTTTGAAGAATGTATGTGAGAAATACTTAGAAAAGCAAATGGATTTGTATGTAGCATTTATTGATCTGGAGAAGGCATATGATAGAGTTTATTGATAGAGATGCTCTGTGGAAGGTATTAAGAATATATGGTGTGGGAGGCAAGTTGTTAGAAGCAGTGAAAAGTCTTTATCGAGGATGTAAGGCATGTGTATGTGTAGGAAGAGAGGAAAGTGATTGGTTCTCAGTGAATGTAGGTTTGCGGCAGGGGTGTGTGATGTCTCCATGGTTGTTTGATTTGTTTATGGATGGGGTTGTTAGGGAGGTGAATGCAAGAGTTTTGGAAAGAGGGGCAAGTATGAAGTCTGTTGGGGATGAGAGAGCTTGGGAAGTGAGTCAGTTGTTGTTCGCTGATGATACAGCGCTGGTGGCTGATTCATGTGAGAAACTGCAGAAGCTGGTGCCTGAGTTTGGTAAAGTGCGTGAAAGAAGAAAGTTAAGAGTAAATGTGAATAAGAGCAAGGTAATTAGGTACAGTAGGGTTGAGGGTCAAGTCAACTGGGAGGTAAGTTTGAATGGAGAAAAACTGGAGGAAGTAAAGTGTTTTAGATATCTGGGAGTGGAACTGGCAGTGGATGGAACCATGGAAGCGGAAGTGGATCATAGGGTGGGGGAGGGGGCGAAAATCCTGGGAGCCTTGAAGAATGTGTGGAAGTCGAGAACATTATCTCGGAAAGCAAAAATGGGTATGTTTGAAGGAATAGTGGTTCCAACAATGTTGTATGGTTGCGAGACGTGGGCTATGGATAGAGTTGTGCGCAGGAGGATGGATGTGCTGGAAATGAGATGTTTGAGGACAATGTGTGGTGTGAGGTGGTTTGATCGAGTAAGTAACATAAGGGTAAGAGAGATGTGTGGAAATAAAAAGAGCGTGGTTGAGAGAGCAGAAGAGGGTGTTTTGAAATGGTTTGGGCACATGGAGAGAATGAGTGAGGAAAGATTGATCAAGAGGATATATGTGTCGGAGGTGGAGGGAACGAGGAGAAGTGGGAGACCAAATTGGAGGTGGAAAGATGGAGTGAAAAAGATTTTGTGTGATCGGGGCCTGAACATGCAGGAGGGTGAAAGGAGGGCAAGGAATAGAGTGAATTGGTTCGATGTGGTATACCGGGGTTGACGTGCTGTCAGTGGATTGAATCAGGGCATGTGAAGCGTCTGGGGTAAACCATGGAAAGCTGTGTAGGTATGTATATTTGCGTGTGTGGACGTATGTATATACATGTGTATGGGGGTGGGTTGGGCCATTTCTTTCGTCAGTTTCCTTGCGCTCCCTCGCAAACGCGGGAGACAGCGACAAAGCAAAAAAAGAATATATATATATATATATATATATATATATATATATATATATATATATATATATATATATATCTTTCTTTTCTTTCAAGCAATTCGCCATTTCCCGCATTAGCGAGGTAGCGTTAAGAACAGAGGTTTGGACCTTTCAGGGAATATCCTCACCTGGCCCCCTTCTCTGTCCCTTCTTTTTTTTGGGGGGGGGGGGGACGAGAGGGAGGATATCCAGCCTACCACTCCCTCCGCTTTTAGTCGCCTTCTACGACACGCAGGGAATACGTGGGAAGTGGGAAGTATTCTTTCTCCCCTATCCCCAGGGATAATATATATATATATATTTATTTTTTTTTTTTTGTTGCTGTCTCCCGCGTTTGCGAGGTAGCGCAAGGAAACAGACGAAAGAAATGGCCCAACCCACCCCCATACACATGTATATACATACGTCCACACACGCAAATATACATACCTACACAGCTTTCCATGGTTTACCCCAGACGCTTCACATGCCCTGATTCAATCCACTGACAGCACGTCAACCCCGGTATACCACATCGCTCCAACTCACTCTATTCCTTGCCCTCCTTTCACCCTCCTGCATGTTCATGCCCCGATCACACAAAATCTTTTTCACTCCATCTTTCCACCTCCAATTTGGTCTCCCTCTTCTCCTCGTTCCCTCCACCTCCGACACATATATCCTCTTGGTCAATCTTTCCTCACTCATTCTCTCCATGTGACCAAACCATTTCAAAACACCCTCCTCTGCTCTCTCAACCACGCTCTTTTTATTTCCACACATCTCTCTTACCCTTACGTTACTTACTCGATCAAACCACCTCACACCACACATTGTCCTCAAACATCTCATTTCCAGCACATCCATCCTCCTGCGCACAACTCTATCCATAGTCCACGCCTCGCAACCATACAACATTGTTGGAACCACTATTCCTTCAAACATACCCATTTTTGCTCTCCGAGATAATGTTCTCGACTTCCACACATTCTTCAAGGCTGTTGGAGGTTTGTATGTTCTATGAAGGTGCGCATTCATGTGCACTTTATTCATATATATATATATATATATATATATATATATATATATATATATATATATATATATATATATATATATATATATATATATTTATTAATTATTTATTTTGCTTTGTCGCTGTCTCCCGCGTTAGCAAGGTAGCGCAAGGAAACAGACGAAAGAATGGCCCAACCCACCCACATACACATCTATATACATACACATCCACACACGCAAATATACATACCTATACATCTCAACGTATATATATATATATATATATATATATATATATATATATATATATATATATATATATATATATTATTATTATTAATATTATTTTGCTTTGTCGCTGTCTCCCGCATTACCGAGGTAGTGCAATGAAACAGATGAAAGAATGGCGCAACCCACCCACATACACATGTATGTACATACATATCCACACGTGCACATATACATACCTATACATGTCAACATATACATATACGCACAGAGACATATACATACACACACATGTACATAATTTATACTATCTGCCCTTATTCATTTCTGTCACCACCCTGCCACACATGAAATGACAACCCCATCCCCCCGCATGTGCGTGAAGTAGCGCTAGGAAAAGACAACAAAGGCCACATTCGTTCACACTCAGTCTCTAGCTGTCATGTATAATGCACTGAAACCACAGCTCCCTATCCACATCCAGGTCCCACAGAGCTTTCCATGGTTTACTCCAGACACCTCACATGCACTGGTTCAATCCATTGACAGCACGTCGACCCCAGTATACCACATCGTTCCAATTCACTTTATTCCTTGCACGCCTTTCACCCTCCTGCATGTTCAGGCCCCGATCACTCAAAATCTTTTTCACTCTATATCTTTCCACCTCCAATTTGGTCTCCCACTTCTCCTCGTTCCCTCCACCTCTGACACATATATCTTCTTGGTCAATCTTTCCTCACTCATCCTCTCCATGTGACCAAGCCATTTCAAAACACCCTCTCCTGCTCTCTCAACCACACTCTTTTATCACCACACATCTCTCGTACCCTATTATTACTTTCTCGATCAAACCCCCTCACACCACATATTGTCCTCAAACATCTCATTTCCAGCACATCGACCCTTCTGTGCACGACTCTATCTATAGCCCACGCCTCGCAACCATATAACATTCTAATAACCACTATTCCATCAAATATACCCATTTTTGTTTTCCGAGATAATGTTCTCGACTTCCACACATTCTTCAACGCTCCCAGAACTTTCGCCCCCTCCCCCACCCTATGGTTCACTTCCGCTTCCATGGTTCCATCTGCTACCAAATCCACTCCCAGATATCTAAAACACTTCACTTCCTCCAGTTTTTCTCCATTCAAACTTACCTCCCAGTTGACTTGTCCTTCAACCCTACTGTACCTATTAACCTTGCTCTTATTCACGTTTACTCTCAGCTTTCTTCTTTCACACACTTTACCAAACTCAGTCACCAGCTTCTGCAGTTTCTCAAATGGATCAGCCACCAGCGCTGTATCATCAGCGAACAACAACTGACTCGCTTCCCAAGCTCTCTCATCCACAACAGACTGCATACTTGCCCCTCTTTCCAAAACTCTTTGATTCACCTCCCTAACAACCCCATCCATAAACAAATTAACCACAGAGATATCACACACCCCTGCCGCAAACCAACGTTCACTGAGAACCAATCACTTTCCTCTCTTCCTACACGTACACATGCCTTACATCCTGGATAAAAACTTTTCTGCTTCTAACAACTTGCCTCCCACACCATATATTCTTAATACCTTCTACAGAGCATCTCTATCAACTATCATATGCCTTCTGCAGATCCGTAAATACTACATACAAATCCATTTGCTTTTCCAAGTATTTCTCACATGCATTCTTCAAAGCAAACATGTGATCCACACATCCTCTACAACTTCTGAAACCACACTGCTCTTCCCCAATCTGATGCTCTCTATATGCCTTCACCCTCTCAGTCAATACCCTCCCATATAATTTACCAGGAATACTCAGTGAACTTATGCCTCTGTAATTTGAGCACTCTTTTTTATCCCCAATGCCTTTGTACAGTTGCACTATGCAAGCATTCCTCCAATCCTCAAGCAGCTCACCATGAGTCATACATACATTAAATAACCTTACTAACCAGTCAAAAATACAGTCACCCCCTTTTTTTAATAAATTCTACTGCAATACCATCCAAATGCGTTGCCTTGCCGGCTTTCATCTTCTGCAAAGCTTTTACTACCTCTTCTCTGTTTTTCCAAATCATTCTCCCTAACTCTCTCACTTTGCACACCACCTGGACCAAAACACCCTATGTCTGCCACTCTATCATCAAACACATTCAACAAACCTTCAAAATACTCACTCCATCTCCTTCTTACATCACCACTACTTGTTATCACCTCCCCATTAGCCCATTCACTGAAGTTCCCATTAATGCCTCTCTCTTCACTTTCACTAATAATCTTACTTCTTCATTCCACCACTCACTATTCTTTCTAAGCTGCCCACCTCCCATGCTTCTCATGTCACAAGCATCTTTTGTGCAAGCCATCACTGCTTCCCTAAATACATCCCATTCCTCCCCCACTCCCCTTACCTCCTTCGTTCTCACCTTTTTCCATTCTGTACTTAGTCCCTCCTGGTACTTCCTCTTACAAGTCTCCTTCCAAAGCTCACTTACTCTCACCACTCTCTTCACCCCAACATTCACTCTTCTGAAAACCTCTACAAATCTTCACCTTCGCCTCCACAAGATAATGATCAGGCATCCCTCCAGTTGCACCTCTCAACACATTAACATCCAAAAGTCTCTCTCGCACACCTATTACTTAACACGTAATCCAATAACGCTCTATGGCCATCTCTCCTACTTACATAAGCATACTTATGTATATCTTTCTTTTTAGACCAGGTATTCCCAATCACCAGTCTTTTTTCAGCACATAAATGTACAAGCTGTTCACCATTTCCAGTTACAACACTGAACACTCCATGTACACCAATTATTCCCTCAACTGCCACATTACTCACCTTTGCATTCTTAAATCACCCATCACTATAACCCGGTCTCGTGCATCAAAACTACCAACGCACTCACTGAGCTGCTCCCAAAACACTTGCCTCTCATGATCTTTCTTCTCATGCCCAGGTGCATATGCACCAATAATCACCCATCTCTCTTCATCAACTTTAGTTTTACTCGTATCAATGTAGGGTTTACTTTCTTACACTCTATTACATATTCCCACCACTCCTGTTTCAGGAGTAGTACTACTCCTTCCCTTGCTCTTGTCCTCTCACTTACCCCTGACTTTATTCCCAAGACATTCGTTTCACTCAGAGCCAAAACATCCAGGTTCCTTTCCTCAAACATAGTACCTGTCTCTCCTTTTTTCTCATCTTGGTTACATCCACACATATTTAGACACCCCAATCTGAGCCTTCGAGAGGGGTGAGCACTCCCCGCATGACTCCCTCTGTTTCTTTTTTTAGAAAGTTAAAATACAAGGATGGGAGGGTTTGCAGCCCCCCACTCCCGTCCCCTTTAGTCGACTTCCATGACATGTGAGGAATGCATGGGAAGTATTATTTCTCCCCTATCCCCAGGATGTACAGAGCATCAGATTGGGGAAGAGCAGTGTGGTTTCAGAAGTGGTAGAGGATGTGTGGATCAGGTGTTTTTGCTTTGAAGAATGTATGTGAGAAATACTTAGAAAAGCAAATGGAGTTGTATGTAGCATTTATGGATCTAGAGAAGGCATATGATAGAGTTGATAGAGATGCTCTGTGGAAGGTATTAAGAGTATATGGTGTGGGAGGCAAGTTGTTAGAAGCAGTGAAAACTTTGTATCGAGGATGTAAGGCATGTGTATGTGTAGGAAGAGAGGAAAGTGATTGGTTCTCAGTGAATGTAGGTTTGTGGCAGGGGTGTGTGATGTCTCCATGGTTGTTTAATTTGTTTATGGATGGGGTTGTTAGAGAGGTGAATGCAAGAGTTTTGGAAAGAGGGGCAAGTATGCAGTCTGTTGGGGATGAGAGAGCTTGGGAAGTGAGTCAGTTGTTGTTCGCTGATGATACAGTGCTTGTAGCTGATTCATGTGAGAAACTGCAGAAGCTGGTGACTGAGTTTGGTAAAGTGTGTGAAAGAAGAAAGTTGAGAGTAAATGTGAATAAGAGCAAGGTTATTAGGTACAGTAGGGTTGAGGGTCAAATCAATTGGGAGGTAAGTTTGAATGGAGAAAAACTGGAGGAAGTAAAGTGTTTTAGACATCTGGGAGTGGATCTGGCAGCGGATGGAACCATGGAAGCAGAAGTGAATCATAGGGTGGGGGAGGGGGCGAAAATTCTGGGAGCCTTGAAGAAAGTTTGGAAGTCGAGAACATTATCTCAGAAAGCAAAAATGGGTATGTTTGAAGGAATAGTGGTTCCAACAATGTTGTATGGTTGCGAGTCGTGGGCTATGGATAGAGTTGTGTGCAGGAGGGTGGATGTGCTGGAAATGAGATGTTTGAGGACAGTATGTGGTGTGAGGTGGTTTTATTGAGTAAGTAATGTAAGGGTAAGAGAGATGTGTGGAAATAAAAAGAGTGTGGTTGAGAGAGCAGAAAAGGTGTTTTGAATTGGTTTGGTAACATGGAGAGAATGAGGGAGGAAAGATTGACCAAGAAGATACATGTATCAGAGGTGGAGGGAATGAGGAGAAGTGGGAGACCAAATTGGAGGTGGAAAGATGGAGTGAAAAAGATTTTGAGTGATCGGGGCCTAAACATGCAGGAGGGTGAAAGGCGTGCAAGGAATAGAGTGAATTGGAAGGATGCAGTATACCGGGGTCGACATGCCATCAGTGGATTGAACCAGGGCATGGGAAACGTCTGGGGTAAACCATGGAAAGTTCTGTGGGGCCTGGATGTGGAAAGGGAGCTGTGGTTTCAGTGCATTATTACATGACAGCTAGAGACTTAGTGTGAACGAATTGGCCCTTTGTTGTCTTTTCCTAGCACTACCTCGCACACATGAGGGGGGGAGGGGGTTGTTATTCCATGTGTGGCGAGGTGGCGATGGGAATAAATTAAGGCAGACAGTATGAAGTATGTACATGTGTATATATATATAAGTCTGTGTGTGTATTTATATGTATACATTGAGATGTATAGGTATGTATATTTGCGTATGTGGACGTGTATGTATATACATGTGTATGGGGGTGGGTTGGGCCATTTCTTTCGTCTGTTTCCTTGCGCTACCTCGCAAATGCGGGAGACAGCGACAAAGCAAAATTAAATAAAAAAAATAATATATATATATATATATATATATATATATATATATATATATATATATATATATATATATATATATATATATATATTATCCCTGGGGATAGGGGAGAAAGAATACTTCCCACGTATTCCCTGCATGTCGTAGAAGGCGACTAAAAGGGGAGGGAGCGGGGGGCTGGAAATCCTCCCCTTTCACTTTTTTTTTTTTTTTTTAATTTTCCAAAAGAGGGAACAGAGAAGGGGCCCAGGTGAGGATATTCCCTCAAGGGCCTAGTCCTCTGTTCTCAACGCTACCTCGCTAATGCGGGAAATGGCGAATAGTATGAAAGAAGAAAAATATATATATATATATATATATATATATATATATATTGTTCTCACCTTTTTCCATTCTGTACTCAGTCTCTCCTGGTACTTCCTCACACAAGTCTCCTTCCCAAGCTCACTTACTCTCACCACCCTCCTCACCCCAACATTCACTCTTCTTTTCTGAAAACCCATACAAATCTTCACCTTAGCCTCCACAAGATAATGATCAGACATCCCTCCAGTTGCACCTCTCAGCACATTAACATCCAAAAGTCTCTCTTTCGCGCGCCTGTCAATTAACACGTAATCTAGTAACACTCTCTGGCCATCTCTCCTACTTACATAAGTATACTTATGTATATCTCGCTTTTTAAACCAGGTATTCCCAATCATCAGTCCTTTTTCAGCACATAAATCTACAAGCTCTTCACCATTTCCATTTACAACACTGAACACCCCATGTATACCAATTATTCCCTCAACTGCTACATTACTCACCTTTGCATTCAAATCACCCATCACTATAACCCGGTCTCGTGCATCAAAACCACTAACACACTCATTCAGCTGCTCCCAAAACACTTGCCTCTCATGATCTTTCTTCTCATGCCCAGGTGCATATGCACCAATAATCACCCATCTCTCTCAATCAGCTTTCAGTTTTACCCATATTAATCTAAAATTTACTTTCTTACATTCTATCACATACTCCCACAACTCCTGTTTCAGGAGTACTGCTACTCCTTCCCTTGCTCTTGTCTTCTCACTAACCCCTGACTTTACTCCCAAGACATTCCTAAACCACTCTTCCCCTTTACCCTTGAGCTTCGTTTCACTCAGAGCCAAAACATCCAGGGGAGGAATGGGATGTATTTAGGGAATCAGTGATGGATTGCGCAAAAGATGCTTGTGGCATGAGAAGAGTGGGAGATGGGTTGATTAGAAAGGGTAGTGAGTGGTGGGATGAAGAAGTAAGAGTATTAGTGAAAGAGAAGAGAGAGGCATTTGGACGATTTTTGCAGGGAAAAAATGCATTTGAGTGGGAGATGTATAAAAGAAAGAGACAGGAGGTCAAGAGAAAGGTGGAAGAGGTGAAAAAAAGGGCAAATGAGAGTTGGGGTGAGAGAGTATCATTAAATTTTAGGGAGAATAAAAAGATGTTCTGGAAGGAGGTAAATAAAGTGCGTAAGACAAGGGAGCAAATGGGAACTTCAGTGAAGGGCGCAAATGGGGAGGTGATAACAAGTAGTGGTGATGTGAGAAGGAGATGGAGTGAGTATTTTGAAGGTTTGTTGAATGTGTTTGATGATAGAGTGGCAGATATAGGGTGTTTTGGTCGAGGTGGTGTGCAAAGTGAGAGGGTTAGGGAGCATGATTTGGTAAACAGAGAAGAGGTAGTAAAAGCTTTGCGGAAGATGAAAGCCGGCAAGGCAGCAGGTTTGGATGGTATTGCAGTGGAATTTATTAAAAAAGGGGGTGACTGTATTGTTGACTGGTTGGTAAGGTTATTTAATGTATGTATGACTCATGGTGAGGTGCCTGAGGATTGGCGGAATGCGTGCATAGTGCCATTGTACAAAGGCAAAGGGGATAAGAGTGAGTGCTCAAATTACAGAGGTATAAGTTTGTTGAGTATTCCTGGTAAATTATATGGGAGGGTATTGATTGAGAGGGTGAAGGCATGTACAGAGCATCAGATTGGGGAAGAGCAGTGTGGTTTCAGAAGTGGTAGAGGATGTATGGATCAGGTGTTTGCTTTGAAGAATGTATGTGAGAAATACTTAGAAAAGCAAATGGATTTGTATGTAGCATTTATGGATCTGGAGAAGGCATATGATAGAGTTGATAGAGATGCTCTGTGGAAGGTATTAAGAATATATGGTGTGGGAGGCAAGTTGTTAGAAGCAGTGAAAAGTTTTTATCGAGGATGTAAGGCATGTGTACGTGTAGGAAGAGAGGAAAGTGATTGGTTCTCAGTGAATGTAGGTTTGCGGCAGGGGTGTGTGATGTCTCCATGGTTGTTTAATTTGTTTATAGATGGGGTTGTTAGGGAGGTGAATGCAAGGGTTTTGGTAAGAGGGGCAAGTATGAAGTCTATTGGGGATGAGAGAGCTTGGGAAGTGAGTCAGTTGTTGTTCTCCGATGATACAGCGCTGGTGGGTGATTCATGTGAGAAACTGCAAAAGCTGGTGACTGAGTTTGGTAAAGTGTGTGAAAGAAGAAAGTTAAGAGTAAATGTGAATAAGAGCAAGGTTATTAGGTACAGTAGGGTTGAGGGTCAAGTCAATTGGGAGGTGAGTTTGAATGGAGAATAACTGGAGGAAGTAAAGTGTTTTAGATATCTGGGAGTGGATCTGGCAGCGGATGGAACCATGGAAGCGGAAGTGGATCATAGGATGGGGGAGGGGGCAAAAATTCTGGGAGCCTTGAAGAATGTGTGGAAGTCGAGAACATTATCTCGGAAAGCAAAAATGGGTGTGTTTGAAGGAATAGTGGTTCCAACAATGTTGTATGGTTGCGAGGCGTGGGCTATGGATAGAGTTGTGCGCAGGAGGATGGATGTGCTGGAAATGAGATGTTTGAGGACAATGTGTGGTGTGAGGTGGTTTGATCAAGTAAGTAACGTAAGGGTAAGAGAGATGTGTGGAAATAAAAAGAGCGTGGTTGAGAGAGCAGAAGAGGGTGTTTTGAAATGGTTTGGGCACATGGAGAGAATGAGTGAGGAAAGATTGACCAAGAGGATATATGTGTCGGAGGTGGAGGGAACGAGGAGAAGAGGGAGACCAAATTGGAGGTGGAAAGATGGAGTGAAAAAGATTTTGTGTGATCGGGGCCTGAACATGCAGGAGGGGGAAAGGAGGGCAAGGAATAGAGTGAATTGGAGCGATGTGGTATACTGGGGTTGACGTGCTGTCAGTGGATTGAATCAGGACATGTGAAGCGTCTGGGGTAAACCATGGAAAGCTGTGTAGGTATGTATATTTGCGTGTGTGGACGTATGTATATACATGTGTATGGGGGTGGGTTGGGCCATTTCTTTCGTCTATTTCCTTGCGCTACCTCGCAAACGCGGGAGACAGCAACAAAGCAAAAAAAAATATATATATATATATATATATATATATATATATATATATAGACTTCCCACGTATTCCCTGCCTGTCGTAGAAGGGAACTAAAAGGGGAGGGAGCGGGTGGCTGGAAGTCCTCCCCTCTTTTTTTTTTTTCCCAAAGGAAGGAACAGAGAAGGGGGCCAGATGAGGATATTCCCTCAAAGGCCCAGTCCTCTGTTCTTAACACTACCTCGCTAATGTGGGAAATGGCAAATAGTACGAAAGAAAGAATTTTTTTTTTTTTTTTTTTTTTTGCTGTCTCCCGTGTTTGCGAGGTAGCGCAAGGAAACAGACGAAAGAAATGGCCCAACCCACCCCCATACACATGTATATACATACGTCCACACACGCAAATATACATACCTACACAGCTTTCCATGGTTTACCCCAGACGCTTCATATGCCCTGATTCAATCCACTGACAGCACGTCAACCCCGGTATACCACATCGATCCAATTCACTCTATTCCTTGCCCTCCTTTCACCCTCCTGCATGTTCAGGCCCCGATCACACAAAATCTTTTTCACTCCATCTTTCCACCTCCAATTTGGTCTCCCACTTCTCCTCGTTCCCTCCACCTCTGAGACATATATCCTCTTGGTCAATATTTCCTCACTCATTCTCTTCATGTGCCCAAACCATTTCAAAACACCCTCTTGTGCTCTCTCAACCACTCTCTTTTTATTTCCACACATCTCTCTTACCCTTACGTTACTTACTCGATCAAACCACCTCACACCACACATTGTCCTCAAACATCTCATTTCCAGCACATACATCCTCCTGCACACAACTCTATCCATAGCCCACGCCTCGCAACCATACAACATTGTTGGAACCACTTTTCCTTCAAACATACCCATTTTTGCTTTCCGAGATAATGTTCTCGACTTCCACACATTCTTCAAGGCTCCCAGGATTTTTGCCCCCTCCCCCACCCTATGATCCACTTCCGCTTCCATGGTTCCATCCGCTGCCAGATCCACTCCCAGATATCTAAAACACTTTACTTCCTCCAGTTTTTCTCCATTCAAACTTACCTCCCAATTGACTTGACCCTCAACCCTACTGTACCTAATTACCTTGCTCTTATTCACATTTACTCTTAACTTTCTTCTTTCACACACTTTACCAAACTCAGTCACCAGCTTCTGCAGTTTCTCACATGAATCAGCCACCAGCGCTGTATCATCAACGAGCAACAACTGACTCACTTCCCAAGCTCTCTCATCCCCAACAGACTTCATACTTGCCCCTCTTTCCAAAACTCTTGCATTCACCTCCCTAACAACCCATCCATAAACAAATTAAACAACCATGGAGACATCACACACCCCTGCCGCAAACCTACATTCACTGAGAACCAATCACTTTCCTCTCTTCCTACACGTACACATGCCTTACATCCTCGATAAAAACTTTTCACTGCTTCTAACAACTTGCCTCCCACACCATATATTCGTAATACCTTCCACAGAGCATCTCTATCAACTATATCATATGCCTTCTCCAGATCCGTAAATGCTACATACAAATCTATTTGCTTTTCTAAGTATTTCTCACATACATTCTTCAAAGCAAACACCTGATCCACACATCCTCTACCACTTCTGAAACCACACTGCTCTTACCCAATCTGATGCTCTGTACATGCCTTTACCCTCTCAATCAATACCCTCCCGTATAATTTACCAGGAATATTCAACAAACTTATACCTCTGTAATTTGAGCACTCACTCTTATCCCCTTTGCCTTTGTACAATGGTACTATGCACGCATTCCGCCAATCCTCAGGCACCTCACCATGAGTCATACATACATTGAATAACCTTACCAACCAGTCAATAATACAGTCACCCCCTTTTTTAATAAATTCCACTGCAATACCATCCAAACCTGCTGCCTTGCCGGCTTTCATCTTCCGCAAAGCTTTTACTACCTCTTCTCTGTTTACCAAATCATTTACCCTAACCTCTCACTTTACACACCACCTCGACCAAAACACCCTATATCTGCCACTCTATCATCAAACACATTCAACAAACCTTCAAAATACTCACTCCATCTCCTCCTTACATCACCACTACTTGTTATCACCTCCCCATTTGTGCCCTTCACTGAAGTTCCCATTTGCTCCCTTGTCTTACGCACTTCATTTACCTCCTTCCAGAACATGTATATTATATATATTATATATATATATTATATATTATATATATATATATTATATATTATATATATATATATATATATATATATATATATATATATATATATATATATATATATATATATATTATATATACACATTTTTTATATTTATTATACCTCGTCGCTGTCTCCTGCGTTAGCGAGTTAGCACAAGGAAACAAACGAAAGAATGGCCCAACCCATCCATATACACATGTATATACATACACATCCACACGCACATATACATACCTATACATCTCAACATATACATATATATACACACAGAGACATATTCATAAAAACACACGTACATAATTCATACTATCTGCCCTTATCCATTCCTGTCGCCACCCCGCCACACATTAAATGACAACCCACTACCCCTGCATGTGCGTGAGGTAGCGCTGGAAAAGATAACAAAGGCCACATTCGTTCACACTCAGTCTCTAGCCATCACGTATAATGCATCAAAATCACAGCTCGCTTTCCACATCCAGGTCCCACAAAACTTTCCATGGTTTACACCAGACACTTCACATGCCCTGGTTCAATCCATTGACAACATGTTGACCCTGGTATCCCACATCGCTCCAGTTCACTCTATTCCTTGTACGCCTTTCACCCTACTGCATGTTCAGGCCCCGATCACTCAAAATCTTTTTCACTCCATCTTTCCACCTCCAATATGGTCTCCCACTTCTCCTCGTTCCCTCCACCTCTGACACATATATCCTTTGTCAATCTTTCCTCACTCATTCTCTCCATGTGACCAAACCATTTTAAAACACCCTCTTCTGCTCTCTCAACCACACTCTTTTTATTACCTCACATCTCTCTTACCCTTGCATTACTTACTTGATCAAACCACCTCACACCACATATTGTCGTCAAACATATTTCCAGCTCATCCACCCTCCTCCGCACAACTCTATCTATAGCCCACGCCCCACAACCATATAACATTGTTGGAACCACTATTCCTTCAAACATGCCCATTTTTGCTTTACAAGATAACATTCTCGACTTCCACATATATATAAAAAAAATATATATATAGGGGATAGGGGAGAAAGAATACTTCCCACGTATTCCCTGCGTGTCGTAGAAGGCGACTAAAAGGGAAGGGAGCGGGGGGCTGGGAATCCTCCCCTCTCGTTTTTTTTTTTTTTTTTAATTTTCCAAAAGAAGGAACAGAGAAGAGGGCCAGGTGAGGATATTCCCTCAAAGGCCCAGTCCTCTGTTCTTAACGCTACCTCGCTGTCGCAGAAGGTGGTGAATGGTATGAAAAAAAAAATATATATATATATATATATATATATATATATATATATATATATATATATATATATATATATATGGATGGTATTGCAGTGGAATTTATTAAAAAAGGGGGTGACTGTATTGTTGACTGGTTGGTAAGGTTATTTAATGTATGTATGACTCATGGTGAGGTGCCTGAGGATTGGCGGAATGCGTGCATAGTGCCATTGTACAAAGGCAAAGGGGATAAGAGTGAGTGCTCAAATTACAGAGGTATAAGTTTGTTGAGTATTCCTGGTAAATTATATGGGAGGGTATTGATTGAGAGGGTGAAGGCATGTACAGAGCATCAGATTGGGGAAGAGCAGTGTGGTTTCAGAAGTGGTAGAGGATGTGTGGATCAGGTGTTTGCTTTGAAGAATGTATGTGAGAAATACTTAGAAAAGCAAATGGATTTGTATGTAGCATTTATGGATCTGGAGAAGGCATATGATAGAGTTGATAGAGATGCTCTGTGGAAGGTATTAAGAATATATGGTGTGGGAGGAAAGTTGTTAGAAGCAGTGAAAAGATTTTATCGAGGATGTAAGGCATGTGTACGTGTAGGAAGAGAGGAAAGTGATTGGTTCTCAGTGAATGTAGGTTTGCGGCAGGGGTGTGTGATGTCTCCATGGTTGTTTAATTTGTTTATAGATGGGGTTGTTAGGGAGGTGAATGCAAGAGTTTTGGAAAGAGGGGCAAGTATGAAGTCTGTTGTGGATGAGAGAGCTTGGGAAGTGAGTCAGTTGTTGTTCGCTGATGATACAGCGCTGGTGGCTGATTCATGTGAGAAACTGCAGAAGCTGGTGACTGAGTTTGGTAAAGTGTGTGGAAGAAGAAAGTTAAGAGTAAATGTGAATAAGAGCAAGGTTATTAGGTACAGTAGGGTTGAGGGTCAAGTCAATTGGGAGGTGAGTTTGAATGGAGAAAAACTGGAGGAAGTGAAGTGTTTTAGATATCTGGGAGTGGATCTGGCAGCGGATGGAACCATGGAAGCGGAAGTGGATCATAGGGTGGGGGAGGGGGCGAAAATTCTGGGGGCCTTGAAGAATGTGTGGAAGTCGAGAACATTATCTCGGAAAGCAAAAATGGGTATGTTTGAAGGAATAGTGGTTCCAACAATGTGGTATGGTTGCGAGGCGTGGGCTATGGATAGAGTTGTGCGCAGGAGGATGGATGTGCTGGAAATGAGATGTTTGAGGACAATGTGTGGTGTGAGGTGGTTTGATCGAGTGAGTAACGTAAGGGTAAGAGAGATGTGTGGAAATAAAAAGAGCGTGGTTGAGAGAGCAGAATAGGGTGTTTTGAAGTGGTTTGGGCACATGGAGAGAATGAGTGAGGAAAGATTGACAAAGAGGATATATGTGTCGGAGGTGGAGGGAACGAGGAGAAGAGGGAGACCAAATTGGAGGTGGAAAGATGGAGTGAAAAAGATTTTGTGTGATCAGGGCCTGAACATGCAGGAGGGTGAAAGGAGGGCAAGGAATAGAGTGAATTGGAGCGATGTGGTATACCGGGGTTGACGTGCTGTCAGTGGATTGAATCAAGGCATGTGAAGCGTCTGGGGTAAACCATGGAAAGCTGTGTAGGTATGTATATTTGCGTGTGTGGACATATGTATATACATGTGATTGGGGGGGGTTGGGCCATTTCTTTCGTCTGTTTCCTTGCGCTACCTTGCAAACGCGGGAGACAGCGACAAAGTATAATAAAAAAAAAAAAATAATATATATATATATATATATATATATATATATATATATATATATATATATATATATTATCCCTGGGGATAGGGGAGAAAGAATACTTCCCACGTATTCCCTGCGTGTCGTAGAAGGCGACTAAAAGGGGAGGGAGCGGGGGGCTGGAAATCCTCCCCTCTCATTATTTTTTTTTAATTTTCCAAAAGAAGGAACAGAGAAGGGGGCCAGGTGAGGATATTCCCTCAAAGGCCCAGTTCTCTGTTCTTAACGCTACCTCGCTAATGCGGGAAATGGCGAATAGTTTGAAAGAAAAAGAAAGAATATATATGTATAATTTTTTTTTCTTTCTTGCATATTCACCATTTCCCGCATTAGTGAGGTAGTGTTAAGAACAGAGGACTGAGCCTTAGAGGGAATATCCTCACTTGGCCCCCTTCTCTGTTTCCTCTTTTGGAAAATGATAAAAATGGGAGGGGAAGGTTTCCAGTTTTCTGTTCCCACCCCTTTTAGCTGCCTTTTATGACATGCATTGAATATTTGGGAAGTATTCTTTCTCCCCTGTCCCCAGATATATATATATATATCTATATATATATATATATATATATATATATATATATATATATATATATATATATATTTTCCCTGGGGATAGGGGACAAAGAATACTTCCCACGTATTCCCTGCGTGTCGTAAAAGGCGACTAAAAGGGGAGGGAGCGGGGGGCTGGAAATCCTCCCCTCTCGTTTTTTTTTTTTTTAGTTTTCCAAAAGAAGGAACAGAGAATTGGGCCAGGTGAGGGTATTCCCTCAAAGGCCCAGTCCTCTGTTCTTAACGCTACCTCGCTAATGCGGGAAATGGCGAACAGTTTGAAAGAAAAGAATATATATATATATATATATATATATATATATATATATATATATATATATATATATATATTTCCTACAGTACCTCGCAAATGCAGGAGACAGCGACAAAGTATAATAAATAAAAAAATAAATATTTCCTACATATTCGCCATTTCCCATGTTAGCGAGGTAGCATCAAGAACATAGGACCAAGCCTAAGAGGAAAAATCCTACTTGGCCCCCATCTTTGTTCCTTCTTTTGGAAATGTAAAAACTGGTGGGGAGGATTTCCAACCTCCCCTGCTCCCTCCTTTTTAGTTGCCTATTATGACGCACAGGTAATACGTGGGAAGTATTCTTTCTCTCCTATCCCAGGGATATATATATATATATATATATATATATATATATATATATATATATATATATATTATATTTATATATATATATATATATATATATATATATATATATATATATATATATATATTATATTATTTGTATTTTATTTTGCTTTGTCACTGTCTCCCGCGTTACATATGTGCATCTTTTCTGCACTTACTACAGAAAAGACATCCAGAACTTTTAAACACCCTAATATTCTTTTCTTTTCTTTTGCAAGTACTTCATATTCTTGTTCCAACTCTTCTTTGGTCAGCCTTTGCATGTCTTGCTCACCTCACAAAGGGTCCATTCTTTTCATGGATCTTTTACCTTGATTAACCCATTTAGTGTGCAGTTGATTATATTAGGATTTGCCAGTGTGCTATTTTCTTTGTGATGAAAAAGAAATAATTGAGACAACCTTTGCTAATTTAGGAAAATGCATTATTTATCAATTCGTAGTTCTGGGAAAAAATATTTGCTGGATTGACCAATCCAAAGTTTGCCAAAGAAATTTTTTTTTTGTTTGCATGATTACATGCATAAAAAATTATCAGAATTTTTTTTTTAATTCAAGACTGATAATTCCTAGTTTAGGAATAACATTATCTGCAATACTAGCCAGTCTCAAGTATGATCATTGTGGACATGGCATTGGGTGCTAATGGCTGTGTTGGGTGTTGCAGATTTGGCGAGTTCCTAGATAAGGCTTACAGCTACCAGCTATAGTTATTATCAGGTTTCTGGGGCTTCAAGGCAGCTCCAATGATTCATCCTTTGTTGGTTTGCCATCTGTGGCCAGCCAACAGTACCTGCTGTGTCAAGGAAATCATGTTGTTTCAATTGCGAACAACAGAACTCTCCTATCTTTCTTATGAGTGAGGACAGTAGTACCGAAAGGGTTGAATACTTTATTGTACTTATTCAATTTTTCATTCAGTACTGTATGTAGGTAGTGCTTCCTTACTGAAAGGTTAGCCCATACTCTGTAACAGCTAACCACATGTACTAGATCCAAGATTTACTCTTTAATATCTAAAGAGTAGGATACATTGTTTCTTCCAGTAACTATCTGCAGCTTAAAAGTATACTACTTCTTTTACTTACTTGTTATGAAGAAGTAGAGTTTGGCCTCTCTGTTATGGATGGTTTTCTTTAACCACATTCAGTGCCCTTGTTTAAGGTCTGATTCACTTTCCTAAACTCTGCTCAAGGATTTATATCTTTTCCCTTCTTTTTCTAAGTTTATATGATCTGCCCAAAATGTATGCAGGAAAGTATGTCATCACTTTTACATCTTTTTGTGTGTCTGTCTTAACACACTTTCTTGTTAACACGTTAACTCTAGAACAATACATAAACAGAAACTTTATAATTTTACATCTTAGACACCCTATGTGGAGAGGATGAAACAATTAGGTTTGGGGGTACAATATTTCATTTTTGCATATTAGCTGGAAGGTGTGATTGTTTTTGCTAGTGCTGTAACAAGGGACTGCTGAATGAGGGGAATTTCTGTCTTAACACACTTTCTTGTTACCACAATAACTCTTAAAACAATACATAAATAATAACTTTATAATTTTACACCTTAGGCACCCACCTGTGAGATGAAACAATTAGATTTAGGGACATAATATTTCATTTTTGCATATTAGCTGGGAAGTGATTGTTTTTGCTAGTTCTGTAACTCGGGACTGCTGAATGAGGGGAAGTTCAAACGGATAACGTATTTGTATAATGCAAATTTCATGCCATACAAATTTCTGAAGCTTAATGAACTCATTAACATCATAATTTTTATTGTGGCCTTATTTCTAACTTGACGGGACATCAAGCTATGCAATGCCTTTTGTCCTTTATTTATACTTAATCTGTTTCTTGTGTATTTTTGAATTTGGGAGTATAATGGTCACAGACTTTTAAGCTGTGAACATTCTCCAGCCCTTTAAGTTCTTAAATCCATCAGCATCATTCTCAAGCACAGTATTTTCTAAAGGATTTTGCACACTAGTTTCGATGTCAACAGTTCAGTGAATAATTATATTTTATCGTTCAAGTAAATAGAACAAGAAGAAATGAAGGAGAAATTAAAAGCTGAATACTAAGGTCACATAGCTAGAAAAATAAAAAATTGTGGTATTTTTTAGTCCTGATTCAGTTAGACCAGGGATTTACTGTGAATATGAAAAAAAGTCAGTGGCATAAAGAACAAGCCACCTGTCACAACAGTGTTTCCAAGAGAGAAAAAAGGTATAGGAATGTACAATACTTCCTCATACTTTTATTGTATATCCCCTCTTTTATATTCTTACTAAGGCATTTGGTACACTTAGTAAGATAAACAAACCCATTGCATTTGTTAACATGTTGGAAGCATTGCTTTTGGTCCTTTGACATTGAAATTGTTTACATGATTGATAAGATTTAATTTTAGGGTAAATTCTAGATGTTTTTCTTTATTTAATGTAGGATATTGCATACACTTCGGTGACAGTATTCCTACAATCATAAACTGAATAGAAAAAATATTTCCTGTTTAACCAGTGTGGTAAATCATTGTTGAATTCTTTGGTTTAATTTTTCAAATATGGCAGTTGGGCCTTTGACTTATTGAGTTTGTGTGGAGAGGATAGTTAAGACTTCGGAGAAGATTCTCATCCTCTGTCTCTGTCTCTCTCTCTCAAGAACAAAATTATGGTTAATAAAGAACCATGGGAACATATTACTGTGCCAAAATGTCATTGTTGGATGATACACTCGATTCTTTTTATTATGTACTTACATTTCCTGCTATAGTGAGGTAATTTCCCATTACTTTTACATGTGTATTATGAGGTAGAAAAACTTTATGAAGGAGGCTGTAATGAGACTAAAAGTAATTCAAATATATGGCATTACTATTTGTTACTGTAATTAGTTTATTTACATTTTTCTAGTTGTATTATGAACAAAAACTTTGATACAACACTGACTAATTTATAAAAAGAGAAGCCTTTTACAGTGTTAAAGTACTCTCAGCTAACCCTTTTCAGTAATGGACATCAGTATTTATGTTGATCACATGGAAAGCGAATATGTGGGAATGATTTAGAACACATCTCTTTAGTGCAAATGGAATAGGTATAATCTACACCTGGAAATTCTGGAAAGCATGGTTTCCATTTTGCCCTCAAAAAAATTCTGTACCGGCATGTCAGACTTGGAAGCCTGCTGAATATATCATTGAAACAGAGGTGCAATAAGCACAATAAAAGAAGATATATTAAAACATTTACAGCTCAAGACTTTAATGCATTGCCTGCTGCCATCACAAACACTATAAGCTGTGCAATGGAGAAATTAAATGGCCATGGATACGTACTAACAGCTTAGAAGAGCAACCAGTGGTTTCATAGGCCCTCTGGCCATGGCCATTAGCAGCCTGCTCATCTAATAGTTAAATTTAACAGCTTGGACATGCATCAAGCTGTAGGGGTAAAGGTTAACATAAATTGTACCATGAAATTATGGAATACATCTATGATGCTGATAAAATGCTAATGTCAGATATTCTGGTAAACTTGGTCATGGACAGGTCCACTAAACATTGATTTGTTTTTAACTTTATGAAAGGAAGTGCTAATAGAAAAACAATTTTTTAAAAGGGGCACATGAAGTAAAATTATTAGGGTTAGTTCTTGATTATTATGGATAATTTTAGATAACAGCATGTCAGAAATATCAAATATCTTCGTAAATTAGGATGTAATTTTTTCCGGTGGTCACAGTAAATAAGGTGGGATACAGTAGCACATAGTACACTGGACTAATCACTTTCCTGAGAGGATGGTGGTACACAAGTTTGGTAAGTAAATGAGAGAATGTTTAGCTTTTATTTTTGCAGTAAATAAATATTGATGTCCACACACCATGTTTTTGTAGTGATGGTATCATTAATGAGTTCAAGTTGTCATGATGTCAATATTTATCAAAAAAGTTTTCACATATATTGTTTAAATGTAAGTTTATTATTGCCAGGCATGTCACTGCAATATTGTGAATATTTGTGTGAGGTAGGAGTTGTAGACTTCATACTTGTTGGGTCAGATGATGTGTTTTCGGCAAGGTAAAGTTAAGCTTGCAGAACTGAAGAGTTGTATGAATCAGAGTGTTGTCAAATACTCGTATCTATATTTGATTTTTTGTGATGAGAATTTAGTTTGTGAATTTTTCTTTTTTAACTGCTACTACGATCAAAACAACCAAACAGAAGACAGTCACAGAAGTGATTGCTTAGCTTGAAGCAGTGCTGTACCGTGTTTGAATACATTGTTCAGATATCACATTTCTATCCATATTAATATGACTGCGAGTCTTGGTGCTTTTAACTAACACTGTAATTCAATGCCTGTGGAGCATTTCAGAATTACATGCACAAAGCCTTCTTCACTTGCTCACTTAGTATGGATGTGTCTGATGTTACACATTCTTCATATATGAAGGGGAACCAATGCACAGTAGTAATACTCTTCCCTCAAAACTTGAGATGCAGGTCTAAGCTTTTAGCCATGGGAGATTCATTGAGCTTGGTGTACTAGGTTGGTCACTTTGTCTTGAAACAACCATGCAGAGGAACTCTGCTTGCCTGTGAGGTTGCCACCCTACAGAAGTGGAAGTTGATGCAAATGATACTTCTTTGTATCAGCTCATAGAACAAGTTTGAAACCATTTTAATTTTGTATTGTGAATGTGAAAGGTTTAAAGCTCTTTAAATCATATACCTGTAAAATGGTTAAATGATGCATTGGAAAGCATTGTGAAAAGAAAATAGAAATCGTTTGATTGTAATAGATATAAAATAATTTTTTTCTAGAACATGAAGTTGGAGAGAAATATAAAGACTGCTCGATCTCAAAGTATAGAAATCAGAGATAACGGATACTGATTTCATTAGAGAAAATGAGCAGATTTTAGGAATGAGAAAAAGGAATGAAAGAATAAGTCAAATATACATGTGAACAGACTTCAGAATGCTGATAAATGGAATTTTACATAATAATAGATCAGGTAAGGAGCAAGAGAGGGAGAGAGAAAGTAGATACAAGAATGCAAAAGAGAACCAAAAGTGCGGTAAACAGCTGAGATGATGATGAATGTAAATGTATAAACTGCAGTTGAGTGAATAAGGGGAAGTATTAAAGTAGAAGTAGAGGTTAAGAAAAACTGAGTGATAGCAGATAAAATAATGGATCAGAGTAGGAAAGTGTGCTGTATCACCAGAAACAAGTATAGTAATGGTAATTGGCAATGAAATTCAGACAAAATCTGGTGAAGTGATACCCAATGGTCATAAAGGTAAGAAGGAACTTTAGATTGCATCACAGAATGTTAAGTGTCAAGAGGTCATTGTGGACAATAGGAAATGCTGAAAGCTGTGATATAATTAATAAGTTCTCTTGTGCTATTCATATGAGAGAATTTTTAATGTACACAAGCTTTGGATGAATGCAGTTGACATGACTTCAGAAAAAAAATGGCTGGATCATTATATTGTACCAGTAAACTTATATTGTTGAGTGTCTGGATACTTGGTAATCACTGTCTTACCTTTATTTGTTGAGGTAAGATTTTTCAAAATTACATTTAATGATGAATTACTGTTGTGACAAAAAAAGAGCAGAACAGACAAGCTTGATTATTACTAGCTAGTTTTCTATGTAAATTGCAAAATATATATGATTTCTAAGAACTATTGTCTTCCTTTCCTGATGTTTCATATTTATGTAAACATTGTTGATGCTTTCATAAGCAAACATACATACTCTTTTAAGTGATTTTCTTTCTCCTCATTCTCATTGAAAAAGTTAAAGAAAATACTGAATTTCTTAAAGTACATGTACAACACAATAAATACTTCTATTTGGCATTTGCCAATGTATTCACTTGGTAAATTGTCATCACAGGGTTTGTAGAATATTATTATATTGCTGAGTACTGTACATGTACTGAAATTATTACAATATTTTTATAGTATGTCACATGTCAGATCTCAACTTTTTCTGAATGAATTTAAATGTCCCACTTAAGCAATGAAAACTTTCTTTACACCATTGCTAATTCTTAAAAGTGAATGTTTCTTGCAGCCCTGTGTTATGAACCTCTATGCCAGATCCCTTTCTGCATATTACAGTTCACAGGGCTTTAAGGAATGCCAAAGCATTTAGGAAAATATGATGAGACTAAGCAGTTTTGCACACAATGGTTGGTCATGCTAAGGATAAAATAAGTCAAATAACTTGTACTGCTCTACTATTATTCATGAAATGAAGAAAGACTGGTAGTTTAACCCCTCTAGCACTGGCACATATTTTCCTACCCATAACCACAGACATTAAATTTAAATTATTTTCTTTTACATGGCATGCAGTAGTACTTGTTTTCGTAGTTTACTAATTTAAGGCCAACACAATGGAATTAATGAGCTGCAGTTACAGTGTTGCACACAATTAATGATACAAATGGGACTTGACTTTCTGTGGTTTACTACTTTCTTACTTTACTTGTACCACCTGTGTGGTATATGTGAAGGATCATGCCATCTCTGTATTTCCAAATCATTTAAGCATACCCTCTTCAGCTCTTGTACTTACTTAAGAATACTTAGTACTACACCTCTCTCTTACCTATTCAATCAACCCTCCTCACACATAACCCTCTTCCCTTCATTTTTAACAAGACCAAGCCTCATTTCTATACAACACCAATGGGACTACTAACATTCTCAAACATTATCATCATCACCCTTAAAGATGGTGACCACTTTTTCCATGTGTTCCTCACTGTGCCTAGAACCATTGCTCCCTCACACACCCTATGGTTAACTTCAGGTATCTAAAACATTCCACTCTCTCCAAGTTCCATGTTCAAACTCGCACTCCAAATAACCTGTCTCTCTCCACTGCTAAACCTATTAACCTTGCTTTTATTCAATTTTCCTCAACTTTCTCATTTCACACACACTATCCCAAACTCAGACTTCAGTACTTTCTTCCACAAATCTGCCACAAGTGCTGTGTTATCAGTACAGGTTGAGTATCCCTTATCTGAAATGCCTGGGACTAGAAGTGTTTTGGATTTTGGAATATTTGCATACATACAGGATCATTATTTTCTTACTTATTCTCACACAGCAGAAAATAAGAAAAACACTGTAATGCACATAGGTCTGGTGGTGATGATGGTTTGTAACAAATTGGTACTAACAGTGTTAGAGCCCAGCATGGACAACTGAGGTAAGGTGTGGACGTGCTGTCAATAGATTGAACCAGGGCATGTGAAGCGTCTGGGTTAAACCATGGAAAGTTTTGTGGGACCTGGATGTGGAAAGGGAGCTATGGTTTCGGTGTATTATTCATAACAGCTAGAGACTGAGTGTGAACGAATGTGGCCTTTGTTGTCTTTTCCTAGTGCTGCCTCGTGCACATGTGGGGGAGGGGGTTGTCATTTCATGTGTAGTAGGGTGGCGACGGAAATGACTAAGGGCAGACAGTATGAATTATGTACATGTGTATATATGTATGTCTGTGTGTGTATATATACGTATATGTTGAGATGTATAGGTATGTATACGTGTGTGTGTGTGTACGTGTATGTATATACATGTGTATGTGGGTGAGTTGGGCCATTCTTTCGTCTGTTTCCCTGCACTACCTCGCTAATGTGGGAGACAGCGACAAAGTATAATAAATGAATAAATATACATACAGGATGGTATGGAAACAAATGAGTTAGAGCTGAGACATACCTCAACATTTTGACCATTCAAATCAGCATCTGTTGAGGAAGACTGTTGAACGCTCAAAACGATGAGGTAAGACTGTTGACAGTCAAAACGATGAGGTATGTCTCAGCTCCAACCTATTTGTTTCCCTACCATCCTATTTTCCACATGTGTTATGATGGATAATAGGTAATGAGATATCTCAGGAATGAGACCCAAGTCTAAATACAAAATCCATTTATGTTTCATATACAACTTATACACATAGCTTGAAGGTACTGTATACAATATTTTTAATAATTCTTAGCATGAAACAAAGTTTGTGTAACACTGAACCATCAGAAAGCTGTCACAATGTCAGCTGATCATGTGGACTCTGTGGATGTTTGGCATCACCTTTCTTCCTTACTGTGAATTTATATGCTACTGATAGCAATCATTTTCTGACATTCTCACACAGCAGAAAATAAGAAAAAACACAGTAATGCACATAGGTCTGGTGGTGATGATGGTTTGTAACAAATTGGTGCTAGCAGAGTGTTAGAGCCCAGCATGGACAACTGAGGTCAGGTGTGGAATTTTCCACTTGTAACATCATGTCGCTGCTCAAAAATTGTGGGACTTTCAAGTTAGGGATGCTCAACCAGTACACAAATGACTCACCTCCCAGGTCCCCCATCTCAACAGACTGCATACCTGCTCCTCTCTCCAAGACACTTTCATTCATCTCCATAAACAAAAGAATCAGCCATGGAGACATCACACACCCCAGCTGCAAACCCACCGTCACCTTGCACTACTCACCTTCCTATCTTCCTATTAGCACCCATGCCCTCTCTCTTAATGAAAATCCTACACTTCTGCAAGTTTCCCTCCCACACAATGTTTATAACACTTCCACAAAACAATCCTATCACATGCATTCTCCAGAGCCATGACTGCCACTTTATTTCTGTTTCTTCAAAGCAAACACCTGATCCATACACCCTCTAACACTTATGAAGCCACACATATCTTCAATATATACAATATACTTTTGGTTCTAATATATTTATTTATTTATTTTGTTTTGTCACTGTCTCCCGCATTAGTGAGGTAGTGCAAGGAAACAGATGAAAGAATAGCCCAACCCACCCACGTACACATGTATGTACATACACGTCCACACACGCAAATATACATACCTATACATCTCAACGTATATATACATATATATACACACAAAGACATATACATATATACACATGTACATAATTCATACTGTCTGCCTTTATTCATTCCCATCACCACCCCGCCACACATGAAATAACAACCCCATCCCCCCCCTCATGTGCGCGAGGTAGCGCTAGGAAAAGACAACAAAGGCCACATTCGTTCACACTCAGTCTCTAGCTGCCATGTAATAATGCACCAAAACCACAGCTCTCTTTCCACATCCAGGCCCCACAGAACTTTCCATGGTTTACCCCAGACGTTTCACATGCCCTGGTTCAATCCATTGACAGCACGTTGGCCCCGGTATACCACATTCTTCCAATTCACTCTATTCCTTGCATGCCTTTCACCCTCCTGCATGTTCAGGCCCCGATCACTCAAAATCTCTCTCACTCCATCTTTCCACCTCCAATTTGGTCTCCCACTTCTCCTCGTTCCCTCCACCTCTGACACATATATCCTCTTTGTCAGTCTTTCCTCACTCATTCTCTCCAAGTGACCAAACCATTTCAAAACACCCTCTTCTGCTCTCTCGACCACACTCTTTTTATTACCACACACCTCTCTTACCCAATTATTAATTACTCGATCAAACCACCTCACACCACATACTGTCCTCAAACATCTCATTTCCAGCACATCCACCCTCCTCCGCACAATTCTATCCACAGCCCACGCCTTGCAACCATACAACATTGTTGGAACCACTATTCCTTCAAACATACCCATTTTTGCTTTCCGAGATAATGTTCTCGACTTACACTCTTCAACGCTCCCAGAATTTTCGCCCTCTCCCCCACCCTATGATTCACTTCTGCTTCCATGGTTCCTTCCGCTGCCGAATCCACTCCCAGATATCTAAAACACTTCACTTCCTCCAGTTTTTCTCCATTCAAACTTACCTCCCAATTGGCTTGACCCTCAACCCTACTGTACCTAATAACCTTGCTCTTATTCACATTTACTCTCAAATTTCTTCTTTCACACACTTTACCAAACTCAGTCACCAGCTTCTGCAGTTTCTCACATGAATCAGCCACCAGTGCTGTATCATCAGTGAACAACAACTGACTCACTTCCCAAGCTCTCTCATCCACAACAGACTGCATACTTGCCCCTCTTTCCAAAACTCTTGCATTCACCTCCCTAACAACCCCATCCATAAACAAATTAAACAACCATGGAGACATCACACACCCCTGCCGCAAACCTACATTCACTGAGAACCAATCACTTTCCTCTCTTCCTACACGTACACATGCCTTACATCCTCGATAAAAACTTTTCACTGCTTCTAACAACTTGCCTCCCACACCATATATTCTTAATACCTTCCACAGAGCATCTCTATCAACTCTATCATATGCCTTCTCCAGATCCATAAATGCTACATACAAATTCATTTGCTTTTCTTAGTATTAATCACATACGTTTTTCAAAGCAAACACCTGATCCACACATCCTCTACCACTTCTGAAACCACACTGCTCTTCCCCAATCTGATGCTCTGTACATGCCTTCACCCCTCTCAGTCAATACCCTCCCATATAATTTCCCAGGAATACTCAACAAACTTATACCTCTTTAATTTGAGCACTCACCTTTGTCCCCTTTGCCTTAGTACAATGGCACTATGCAAGCATTCGGCCAATCCTCAGGCACCTCACCATGAGTCATACACAGATTAAATAACCTTACCAACCAGTCAACAATACATTCGCCCCCTTTTTTAATAAATTCCACTGCAATACCATCCAAACCCGCTGCCTTGCCGGCTTTCATCTTCCGCAAAGTTTTTATTACCTCCTCTCTGTTTATGAAATCATTTTCCCTAACCCTCTCACTTTGCACATCCACCTTGACCAAAACACCCTATATCTGCCACTCTATCATCAAACACATTTAACAAACCTTCAAAATACTCGCTCCATCTCCTTCTCACATCACCACTACTTGTTATCACCTCCCCATTCTTCACTGAAGTTCCCATTTGTTTCCTTGTCTTACGCACTTTATTTACCTCCTTCTAAAACATTTTTAATTCTCCCTAAAATTTAATGATTCTCACCCTAAATCTCATTTGCCCTCTTCTTCACCTCTTGCACCTTTCTCTTGACCTCCTGCCTCTTTCTTTTGTACATCTCCCACTCATTTGCATTATTTCCCTGTAAAAATTGTCCAAATGCCTTTCTCTTCTCTTTTTCACTAATACTCTTACTTCTTCATCCCACCATTCACTACCCTTTCTAATCTGCCCACCTCCCACGCTTCTCATGCCACAAGCATCTTTTGCGGAAGCCATTACTGCTTCCCTAAATACATCCCATTCCTCCCCCACTCCCCTTACGTCCTTTGTTCTCACCTTTTTCCATTCTGTACTCAGTCTCTCCTGGTACTTCCTCACACAAGTATCCTTCCCAAGCTCACTTACTCTCACCACTCTTTTCACCCCAACATTCTCTCTTCTTTTCTGAAAACCTCTACGAATCTTCACCTTCACCTCCACAAGATAATGATCAGACATCCCTCCAGTTGCACCTTTCAGCACATTAACATCTAAAAGTCTCTCTTTCACGCGCCTATCAATTAACACGTAATCCCTGGGGATAAGGGAGAAAGAATATGTCGTAGAAAGCGACTAAAGGGGATGGGGGTGGGGCCTAGAAACCCTCCCCTCCTTGTATTTTAACTTTCTAAAAGAGGAAACAGAAGAAGGAGTCATGTGGGGAGTGCTCATCCTTCTTGAAGGCTTAGACTGGGGTGTTTAAATGTGTGTAGATGTAACCAAGATGAGAAAAAAAAGGAGAGATAGGTAGTATGTTTGAGTATGTATGAGTGAAACGAAGCTCAAGGGTAAAGGGGAAGAGTGGTTTGGGAATGTCTTAGAAGTAAAGTCAGGGGTTGGTGAGAGGACAAGAGGAAAGGAAGGAGCAGCATTACTCCTCAAGCAGTTGTTGTGGGAGTATGTGATAAGAGTGTAAGACAGTAAACTCTAGATTGATATGGGTAAAACTGAAAGTTGATGGAGAGAGATAGGTGATTATTGGTGCTTATGCACCTGGTCATGAGAAGAAAGATCATGAGAGACAAGTGTGTTGGGAGCAACAGAGTGAGTGTATTAGCAGCTTTGATGTACAAGACCGGGTTATAGTGATGAGTGATTTGAATGCAAAGGTGAGTAATGTGGCAGTTGAGGGTATAATTAGTGTACATGGGATATTCAGTGTTGTAAATGGAAATGGTGAAGAGCTTGTAGATTTGTGTGCTGAAAAAGGACTGGTGATTGGGAATACCTGGTTTAATGAGAGATATACATAAGTATACCTATGTAATAAAGAGAGATGGCCAGAGAGCATTATTGTATTACATGTTAATTGATAGGCACATAAGAGAGACTTTTGGATGTTAATGTACTGAGAGGGGATGTCTGATCAATATCTTGTGGAGGCAAAGGTGAAGATATGTAAAGGTTTTCAGAAAAGAATAGAAAATGTTAGGGTGAAGAGAGTGGTGAGTGTAAGTGAGCTTGGAAAGGAAGCTTGTGTGGGGAAGCACCAGGAGAGATTGAGTGCAGAATGGAAAAAGTGAGACCAAGTGACATAAGGGGAGTGGGGGAGGAATGGGATGTATTTAGTGAAGCAGTGATGGCCTGCACAAGAGATGCCTTTGGCATGAGAAAGGCGGGAGGTGGGCAGATTAGAAAGGGTAGTGAGTGGTGGGATGAAAAAGTAAGATTGTTAATGAAGGAGAAAAGAAAAGCATTTGGAGGATTTTTCAGGGAAATAGTGCAAATGACTGGGAGATGTATAAAAGAAAGAGGCAAGAGGTCAAGAGAGAGGTGCAAGAGGTGAAAAAGAGGGTAAATGAGAGTTAGGGTGAGAGAGTATCATCAAATTTAAGGGAGAATAAAAAGATGTTTTGGAAGGAGGTAAATCAAGTGCGCAAGACAAGAGAACAAATGGGAACATAAGTGAAGGGTGCAAATGGGGAGGTAATAACAAGTAGTGGTGAAGTGAGAGGGAGATAGAGTGAGTATTTTGAAGGTTTGTTGAATGCGTTTGATGATAGAGTGGCAGATATAGGGTGTTTTGGTAGAGATGGTGTGCGAAGTGAAAGGGTCAGGGAGAATGATTTGATAAACAGAGAAGAGGTAGTGAAAGCTTTGCCGAAATATGAAAGCCGGCAAGGTGACGGGTTTGGATGGTATTGCAGTGGAATTTATTAAAAAAAAGGGGGTGACTGTGTTGATGATTGGTTGGTGAGGATATTCAGTGTATGTATGGCCCATGGTGAAGTGCCTGAGGATTGGTGGAATGCATGCATAATGCCATTGTACAAAGGTAAAGAGGATAAAGGTGAATGTTCAAATTACAGAGGTATAAGTTTGTTGAGTATTCCTGGAAAATTATATAGGAGGTTATTGATTGAGAGGGTGACGGCATGTACAGAGCATCAGATTGTTGTTTCAGAAGTGGTAGAGGATGTGTGGATCAGGTCTTTGCTTTGAAGTATGTATGTGAGAAATACTTAGATAAACAGATGGATTTGTATGTAGCATTTATGGATCTGGAGAAGGCATATGATACAGTTGATAGAGATGCTGTGTGGAAAGTGTTGAGAGTATATGGTGTGGGAAGTAAGTTGCTAATATCAGTGAAAAGTCTTTATTGAGGATGTAAGGCATGTGTACGAGTAGGAAGAGAGGAAAGTGATTGGTTCCCAGAGAATGTTGGTTTGCGGCAGAGGTGCGTGATGTCTCCATGGTTGTTTAATTTGTTTATGGATGGGGTTGTTAGGGAGGTGAATGCAAGAGTTTTGGAGGGAGGGGCAAGTATGCAGTCTTTTGTGGATGAGAGGGCTTGGGAAGTGAACTAGTTGTTTGCTGATGATACAGCACTGGTGGCTGACTTGGGTGAGAAACTGCAGAAGCTGGTGACTGAGTTTGGTAAAGTGTGCAAAAGAAGAAAGCTGAGAGTAAATGTGAATAAGAGCAAGGTTATTAGGTACAGTAGGGTTGAGGGACAAGCCAATTGGGAGGTAAGTTTGAATGAAGAAAAACTGGAGGAACTTTAGATATCTGGGAGTGGATTTGGCAGCGGATGGAACCATGGAAGCGGAAGTGAGTCACAGGGTGGGGGGAGGGTGCGAAGGTACTGGGAGCATTGAAGAATGTGTGGAAGGCAAGAACGTTATCTTGGAAAGCAAAAATGGGTATGTTTGAAGGTATAGTTATTCCAACGATGTTATATGGTTGTGAGGCATGGGCTATAGGTAGGGTTATGGAGACAAGGGTGAATGTGTTTGAGACAAGATGTTTGAGGAGAATATGTGGTGTGAGGTGGTGTCATCGAGTAAGTAATGAAAGGGTAAGAGAGATGTGTGGTTGAGAGAGCAGAAGAGGGTGTATTGAAATGGCTTGGTTACATGGAGAGAATGAGTGAGGAAAGATTGACAAAGAGGATACATGTGTCAGAGGTGGAGGGAACGTGGAGAAGTGCGAGACCAAATTGGAGGTGGAAGGATGGAGTGAAAAAGATTTTTAGCAATCAGGGCCTTAACATACAGGAGGGTGAGAGGCATGCAAGGAATAGAGTGAATTGGAACAATGTGGTATACCAGGGTCGGCATGCTGTCAATGGATTGAACCAGGGCATGTGAAGCGTCTGGGGTAAACCATGGAATGTTTTGTGGGGCCTGGGTGTGGAAAGGGAGCTGTGGCTTTGGTGCATTACACATGACAGCTAGAGACTGAGTCTGAAAGAAAGTGGCCTTTGTTGTCTTTTCCTAGTGCTACCTCGCACGTATGCAGGGGAGAGGGGATGCTATTTCATGTGTGGCGGTGGGAATAGATGAAAGCAGCATGTATGAATATGAACATGTGTATATATATGTATATGTCTGTGTATGTGGGTGGGTTGGGCCATTCTTTCGTCCGTTTCCTTGTGCTACCTCGCAAACGCAGGAAATAGTGACAAAGTATAATGAATGAAACATATAAAAAAATATATATTTATATATATATATTCTTCAAAGCAAACACCTCTACCACTTCTGAAACCATACTGCTCTTCCCCAATCCAATGCTCTTTACATGCCTTCACCCTCTCAATCAATACCCTCCCATATAATTTCCCAGGAATACTCAACAAAGTTATACCTCTGTAATTTGAACACTCACCTTTATTCCCTTTGCCTTTATACAATGGCACTATGCATGCATTTCGGCAATCCTCAGGCACTTCACCATGAACCATACATACATGAACATTCTCACCAACCAGTTAACAACACAGTCACCCCCTTTTTTTAATAAATTTCACTGCAATGCCATCCAAACTTGCTGCCTTGCCTGCTTTCATCTTCCGCAAAGCTGTCACTACCTCTCCTCTGTTTACCAAACCATTGTCCCTAACCCTCTCACTTCGCACACCACCTCGACCAAAAGACCACTGCCACTCTATCATCAAACCCGTTCAACAAACCTCAAAATACTCACTCCATCTTCTCACTTCACCATTACTTGGTATTTCCTTCCCATTAGCCCCCTTCACCGATGTTCCCATTTGTTCTCTTGTCATACACACTTTATTTACCTCCTTCCAAAACTTCTTTTTATTTTCCCTAAAATTTAGTGATACTCTCACTCCAACTCTCATTCACCTCTTGCACCTTTCTCTTGACCTCCTACCTCCTCGTGTTATACATTTCCCAGTCATTTGCACCATTTCCCTGCAAAAATCATCCAAATGCCTCTCTCTTCTCTTTCACTAACAATCTTACTTCATCCCACCACTCACTACTCCAAGTATGTGTATACTTAGAAAACAGATGGTTTTGTATGTAGCATTTATAGATCTGGGGAAGGCATATGATAGAGTTGATAGATGCTCTCTGGAAGGTATTAAGAGTATATGGTGAGGTAAGTTGCTAGAAGCAGTGAAGTTTTTATTGAGGATGTAAGGCATGTGTACGAGTAGGAAGAGAGGAAAGTGATTGGTTCCCAGGGAATGTTGGTTTGTGGCAGGGGTGTGTGATGTTTCCATGGTTGTTTAATTTGTTTATGGATGGGATTGTTAGGGAGGTGAATGCTAGAGTTTTGGAGAGAGGGGCAAGTATGCAGTCTGTTGTGGATGAGTGGCCTTGGGAAATGGTCAGTTGTTGTTCACTGATGATACAGCGCTGGCGGCTGATTCTGGTGAGAAACTGCATAAGCTGGTGATCGAGTTTGGTGGGGGAGGGGGTGAAGGTTCTGGGATCATTGAAGAATGTGTGGAAGGCAAGAACATTATCTCGCTGAGAAATAATGGGTATGTTTGAAGAAATAGTGGTTCCATGCAAGGCATGGGCTATAGAGAGGGTTGTGTGGAGGAGAGTGGATGTGTTGGAAATGTAATATTTGAGGACAATATGTGGTGTGAGGTGGTTTGATTAAGTAATGAAAGGGTAAGAGAGCTGTGTGGTGATAAAATGAATGTGATTGAGAGAGCAGAAGAGGGTGTGTTGAAGTGGTTTGGTCACATGGAGAGAATGAGTGAGGAAAGATTGACAAAGAGGATACATGTGTCAGAGATGGAGGGAACAAGAAGTGGGAGACCAAATTGGAGGTGGAAAGATGGAGTGAAAAAGATTTTGAGTGATTGGGGCCTGAACATACAGGAGGGGGAAAGGCATGCAAGAATAGAGTGAATTGGAACAATGTGGTATACCGGGGTCGACGTGCTCTCAATGGATTGAACCAGGGTAAAACATGGAAAGTTTTGTGAGGTTTGGATGTGGAAAGGGAGCTGTAGCTGTGGCTTTGATGCATTACACGTGACAGCTAGAGACTGTGTGTGAATGAATATGGCCTTTGTTTTCTTTTCCTAGTGCTACCTCATGTGCGTGGGGGGAAGGTAGTGGTGTTTTTCATGTGTGGTGGGGTGGCGACGGGAATAAATGAAGGCAGCACATATGAATATGTATATGTGTATATGTATACGTCGAATTATATAGGTATGTATGTGTGTGTGGGCGTGCATGTATATACATGTGTATGTGGGTGGGTTGGGCCATTCTTTTGTCTGTTTCCTTGTGTGACCTCGTTAATGCAGGAGACCGCGACTAAGTATAATAAAGAAATAAAAAAAGAAATATATATATATATATATATATATATATATATATATATATATATATATATATATATATATATATATATTTTTTTTTCATACTATTTGCCATTTCCCGCGTTAGCGAGGTAGCGTTAAGAACAGAGAACTGGGCCTTAGAGGGAATATCCCCACCTGACCCCCTTCTCTGATCCTTTTTTTGCTTTGTCGCTGTCTCCCGCGTTTGCGAGGTAGCGCAAGGAAACAGACGAAAGAAATGGCCCAACCCATCCCCATACACATGTATATACATGCACGTCCACACACACAAATATACATACGTACACAGCTTTCCATGGTTTACCCCAGACGCTTCACATGCCCTGATTCAATCCACTGACAGCACGTCAACCCCGGTATACCATATCGATCCAGTTCACTCTATTCCTTGCCCTCCTTTCACCCTCCTGCATGTTCAGGCCCCGATCACACAATATCTTTTTCACTCCATCTTTCCACCTCCAATTTGGTCTCCCACTTCTCCTCGTCCCCTCCACCTCTGACACATATATCCTCTTGGTCAATCTTTCCTCACTCATTCTCTCCATGTGCCCAAACCATTTCAAAACACCCTCTTCTGCTCTCTCAACCACGCTCTTTTTATTTCCACACATCTCTCTTACCCTTACGTTACTTACTCGATCAAACCACCTCACACCACACATTGTCCTCAAACATCTCATTTCCAGCACATCTACCCTCCTGCGCACAACTCTATCCATAGCCCACGCCTCGCAACCATACAACATTGTTGGAACCACTATTCCTTCAAACATACCCATTTTTGCTTTCCGAGATAATGTTCTCGACTTCCACACATTCTTCAAGGCTCCCAGGATTTTCGCCCCCTACCCCACCCTATGATTCGCTTCCGCTTCCATGGTTCCATCCGCTGCCAGATCCACTCCCAGATATCTAAAACACTTTACTTCAGTTTTTCTCCATTCAAATTTACCTCCCAATTGACTTGACCCTCAACCCTACTGTACCTAATAACCTTGCTCTTATTCACATTTACTCTTAACTTTCTTCTTTCACACACTTTACCAAACTCAGTCACCAGCTTCTGCAGTTTCTCACATGAATCAGCCACCAGCGCTGTATCATCAGCGAACAACAACTGACTCACTTCCCAAGCTCTCTCATCCACAACAGACTTCATACTTGCCCCTCTTTCCAAAACTCTTGCATTCACCTCCCTAACAACCCCATACATAAACAAATTAACCATGGAGACATCACACACCCTGCCGCAAACCTACATTCACTGAGAACCAATCACTTTCCTCTCTTCCTACACGTACACATGCCTTACATCCTCAATAAAAACTTTTCACTGCTTCTAACAACTTGCCTCCCACACCATATATTCTTAATACCTTCCACAGAGCATCTCTATCAACTCTTATCATATGCCTTCTCCAGATCCATAAATGCTACATACAAATCCATTTGCTTTTCTAAGTATTTCTCACGTACATTCTTCAAAGCAAACACCTGATCCACACATCCTCTACCACTTCTGAAACCACACTGCTCTTCCCCAATCTGATGCTCAGTACATGCCTTCACCATCTCAATCAATACCCTCCCATATAATTTACCAGTAATACTCAACAAACTTATACCTCTGAAATTTGAGCACTCACTCTTATCCCCTTTGCCTTTGTACAATGGCACTATGCACACATTCCGCCAATCCTCAGGCACCTCACCATGAGTCATACATACATTAAATAACCTTACCAACCAGTCAATAATACAGTCACCCCCTTTTTTAATAAATTCCACTGCAATACCATCCAAACCTGCTGCCTTGCCGGCTTTCATCTTCCACAAAGCTTTTACTACCTCTTCTCTGTTTACCAAATAATTTTCTCTAACCCTCTCACTTTGCACACCACCTCGACCAAAACACCCTATATCTGCCACTCTATCATCAAACACATTCAACAAACCTTCAAAATACTCACTCCATCTCCTTCTCACATCATCACTACTTGTTATCACCTCCCCATTTGCACCCTTCACTGAAGTTCCCATTTGCTCCCTTGTCTTACGCTTTTTATTTACCTCCTTCCAGAACATCTTTTTATTCTCCCTAAAATTTACTGATAGTCTCTCACCCCAACTCTCATTTGCCCTCTTTTTCACCTCTTGCACCTTTCTCTTGACCTCCTGTCTCTTTCTTTTATACATCTCCCACTCAATTGCATTTTTTCCCTGCAAAAATCGTCCAAATGCCTCTCTTCTCTTTCACTAATAATCTTACTTCTTCATCCCACCACTCACTACCCTTTCTAATCAACCCACCTCCCACTCTTCTCATGCCACAAGCATCTTTTGCGCAATCCATCACTGATTCCCTAAATACATCCCATTCCTCCCCCACTCCCCTTACTTCCATTGTTCTCACCTTTTTCCATTCTGAACTCAGTCTCTCCTGGTACTTCCTCACACAAGTCTCCTTCCCAAGCTCTCTTACTCTCACCACCCTCTTCACCCCAACATTCACTCTTCTTTTCTGAAAACCCATCCAAATCTTCACCGTAGCCTCCACAAGATAATGATCAGACATCCCTCCAGTTGCACCTCTCAGCACATTAACATCCAAAAGTCTCTCTTTCGCACGCCTGTCAATTAACACGTAATCCAATAACGCTCTCTGGCCATCTCTCCTACTTACATAAGTATACTTATGTATATCTCACTTTTTACACCAGGTATTCCCAATCACCAGTCCTTTTTCAGCACATAAATCTACAAGCTCTTTACCATTTCCATTTACAACACTGAACACCCCATGTATACCAGTTATTCCCTCAACTGCCACATTACTCACCTTTGCATTCAAATCACCCATCACTATAACCCGGTCTCATGCATCAAAACCACAAACACACTCATTCAGCTACTCCCAAAACACTTGCCTCTCATGATCTTTCTTCTCATGCCCAGGTGCATATGCACCAATAATCACCCATCTCTCTCCATTAACTTTCAGTTTTACCCATATTAATCGAGAATTTACTTTCTTACATTCTATCACATACTCCCACAACTCCTGTTTCAGGAGTAGTGCTACTCCTTCCCTTGCTCTTGTCCTCTCACTAACCCCTGACTTTACTCCCAAGACATTCCCAAACCACTCTTCCCCTTTACCCTTGAGCCTCGTTTCACTCAGAGCCAAAACATCCAGGTTCCTTTCCTCAAACATACTACCTATCTCTCCTTTTTTCACATCTTGGTTACATCCACACACATTTAGACACCCCAGTCTGAACCTTCGAGGAGGATGAGCACTCCCCGCGTGACTTCTTCTTCTGTTTCCCATTATAGAAAGTTAAAAAAAATACAAGGAGGGGAGGATTTCTGGCCCCCCGCTCCCGTCCCCTCTAGTCGTTCTATATATATATATATATATATATATATATATATATATATATATATATATATATATATATATATATATCCCTGGGGATAGGGGAGAAAGAATACTTCCCACGTATTCCCTGCGTGTCGTAGAAGGCGACTAAAAGGGGAGGGAGCGGGGGGCTGGAAATCCTCCCCTCTCGTTTTTTTTTTAATTTTCCAAAAGAAGGAACAGAGAATTGGGCCAGGTGAGGGTATTCCCTCAAGGCCCAGTCCTCTGTTCTTAACGCTACCTCGCTAATGCGGGAAATGGCGAATAGTTTGAAAAAAGAAATATATATATATATATATATATATATATATATATATATATATTTTTTTTTTATTATACTTTGTCGCTGTCTCCCGCGTTTGCAAGGTAGCGCAAGGAAACAGACGAAACAAATGGCCCAACCCCCCCCCCATACACATGTATATACATACGTCCACACACGCAAATATACATACCTACACAGCTTTCCATGGTTTACCCCACACGCTTCACATGCCTTGCTTCAATCCACTGACAGCACGTCAACCCCGGTATACCACATCGCTCCAATTCACTCAATTCCTTGCCCTCCTTTCACCCTCCTGCATGTTCAGGCCCCGATCACACAAAATATTTTTCACTCCATCTTTCCACCTCCAATTTGGTCTCCCTCTTCTCCTTGTTCCCTCCACCTCCGACACATATATCCTCTTGGTCAATCTTTCCTCACTCATCCTCTCCATGTGCCCAAACCACTTCAAAACACCCTCTTCTGCTCTCTCAACCACGCTCTTTTTATTTCCACACATCTCTCTTACCCTTACGTTACTCACTTGATCAAACCACCTCACACCACACATTGTCCTCAAACATCTCATTTCCAGCACATCCATCCTCCTGCGCACAACTCTATCCATAGCCCACGCCTCGCAACCATACAACATTGTTGGAACCACTATTCCTTCAAACATACCCATTTTTGCTTTCCGAGATAATGTTCTCGACTTCCACACATTCTTCAAGGCCCCCAGGATTTTCGCCCCCTCCCCCACCCTATGATCCACTTCCGCTTCCATGGTTCCATCCGCTGCCAGATCCACTCCCAGATATCTAAAACACTTCACTTCCTCCAGTTTTTCTCCATTCAAACTCACCTCCCAATTGACTTGACCCTCAACCCTACTGTACCTAATAACCTTGCTCTTATTCACATTTACTCTTAACTTTCTTCTTCCACACACTTTTCCAAACTCAGTCACCAGCTTCTGCAGTTTCTCACATGAATCAGCCACCAGCGCTGTATCATCAGCGAACAACAACTGACTCACTTCCCAAGCTCTCTCATCCCCAACAGACTTCATACTTGCCCCTCTTTCCAAAACTCTTGCATTTACCTCCCTAACAACCCCATCCATAAAGGTGAAGATTTGTATGGGTTTTCAGAAAAGAAGAGTGAATGTTGGGGTGAAGAGGGTGGTGAGAGTAAGTGAGCTTGAGAAGGAGACCTGTGTGAGGAAGTACCAGGAGAGACTGAGTACAGAATGGAAAAAGGTGAGAACAATGGAAGTAAGGGGAGTGGGGGAGGAATGGGATGTATTTAGGGAATCAGTGATGGATTGCGCAAAAGATGCTTGTGGCATGAGAAGAGTGGGAGGTGGGTTGATTAGAAAGGGTAGTGAGTGGTGGGATGAAGAAGTAAGAGTATTAGTGAAAGAAAAGAGAGAGGCATTTGGTCGATTTTTGCAGGGAAAAAATGCAATTGAGTGGGAGATGTATAAAAGAAAGAGACAGGAGGTCAAGAGAAAGGTGCAAGAGGTGAAAAAAAGGGCAAATGAGAGTTGGGGTGAGAGAGTATCATTAAATTTTAGGGAGAATAAAAAGATGTTCTGGAAGGAGGTAAATAAAGTGCGTAAGACAAGGGAGCAAATGGGAACTTCAGTGAAGGGCGCAAATGGGGAGGTGATAACAAGTAGTGGTGATGTGAGAAGGAGATGGAGTGAGTATTTTGAAGGTTTGTTGAATGTGTTTGATGATAGAGTGGCAGATATAGGGTGTTTTGGTCGAGGTGGTGTGCAAAGTGAGAGGGTTAGGGAAAATGATTTAGTAAACAGAGAAGAGGTAGTGAAAGCTTTGCGGAAGATGAAAGCCGGCAAGGCAGCAGGTTTGGATGGTATTGCAGTGGAATTTATTAAAAAAGGGGGTGACTGTATTGTTGACTGGTTGGTAAGGTTATTTAATGTATGTATGACTCATGGTGAGGTGCCTGAGGATTGGCGGAATGCGTGCATAGTGCCATTGTACAAATGCAAAGGGGATAAGAGTGAGTGCTCAAATTACAGAGGTATAAGTTTGTTGAGTATTCCTGGTAAACTATATGGGAGGGTATTGATTGAGAGGGTGAAGGCATGTACAGAGCATCAGACTGGGGAAGAGCAGTGTGGTTTCAGAAGTGGTAGAGGATGTGTGGATCAGGTGTTTGCTTTGAAGAATGTATGTGAGAAATACTTAGAAAAGCAAATGGATTTGTATGTAGCATTTATGGATCTGGAGAAGGCATATGATAGAGTTGATAGAGATGCTCTGTGGAAGGTATTAAGAATATATGGTGTGGGAGGAAAGTTGTTAGAAGCAGTGAAAAGTTTTTATCGAGGATGTAAGGCATGTGTACGTGTAGGAAGAGAGGAAAGTGATTGGTTCTCAGTGAATGTAGGTTTGCAGCAGAGGTGTGTGATGTCTCCATGGTACTTCCTCACACAGGAGACCTGTGTGAGGAAGTACCAGGAGAGACTGAGTACAGAATGGAAAAAGGTGAGAACAATGGAAGGAAGGGGAGTGGGGGAGGAATGGGATGTATTTAGGGAATCAGTGTTGGATTGCGCAAAAGATGCTTGTGGCATGAGAAGAGTGGGAGGTGGGTTGATTAGAAAGGGTAGTGAGTGGTGGGATGAAGAAGTAAGAGTATTAGTGAAAGAGAAGAGAGAGGCATTTGGACGATTTTTGCAGGGAAAAAATGCAATTGAGTGGGAGATGTATAAAAGAAAGAGACAGGAGGTCAAGAGAAAGGTGCAAGAGGTGAAAAAAAGGGCAAATGAGAGTTGGGGTGAGAGAGTATCATTAAATTTTAGGGAGAATAAAAAGATGTTCTGGAAAGAGGTAAATAAAGTGCGTAAGACAAGGGAGCAAATGGGAACTTCAGTGAAGGGCGCAAATGGGGAGGTGATAACAAGTAGTGGTGATGTGAGAAGGAGATGGAGTGAGTATTTTGAAGGTTTGTTGAATGTGTTTGATGATAGAGTGGCAGATATAGGGTGTTTTGGTCGAGGTGGTGTGCAAAGTGAGAGGGTTAGGGAAAATGATTTGGTAAACAGAGAAGAGGTAGTGAAAGCTTTGCGGAAGATGAAAGCCGGCAAGGCAGCAGGTTTGGATGGTATTGCAGTGGAATTTATTAAAAAAGGGGGTGACTGTATTGTTGACTGGTTGGTAAGGTTATTTAATGTATGTATGACTCATGGTGAGGTGCCTGAGGATTGGCGGAATGCGTGCATAGTGCCATTGTACAAATGCAAAGGGGATAAGAGTGAGTGCTCAAATTACAGAGGTATAAGTTTGTTGAGTATTCCTGGTAAACTATATGGGAGGGTATTGATTGAGAGGGTGAAGGCATGTACAGAGCATCAGATTGGGGAAGAGCAGTGTGGTTTCAGAAGTGGTAGAGGATGTGTGGATCAGGTGTTTGCTTTGAAGAATGTATGTGAGAAATACTTAGAAAAGCAAATGGATTTGTATGTAGCATTTATGGATCTGGAGAAGGCATATGATAGAGTTGATAGAGATGCTCTGTGGAAGGTATTAAGAATATATGGTGTGGGAGGAAAGTTGTTAGAAGCAGTGAAAAGTTTTTATCGAGGATGTAAGGCATGTGTACGTGTAGGAAGAGAGGAAAGTGATTGGTTCTCAGTGAATGTAGGTTTGCAGCAGGGGTGTGTGATGTCTCCATGGTTGTTTAATTTGTTTATGGATGGGGTTGTTAGGGAGGTAAATGCAAGAGTTTTGGAAAGAGGGGCAAGTATGAAGTCTGTTGGGGATGAGAGAGCTTGGGGAAGTGAGTCAGTTGTTGTTCGCTGATGATACAGCGCTGGTGGCTGATTCATGTGAGAAACTGCAGAAACTGGTGACTGAGTTTGGTAAAGTGTGTGGAAGAAGAAAGTTAAGAGTAAATGTGAATAAGAGCAAGGTTATTAGGTACAGTAGGGTTGAGGGTCAAGTCAATTGGGAGGTGAGTTTGAATGGAGAAAAACTGGAGGAAGTGAAGTGTTTTAGATATCTGGGAGTGGATCTGGCAGCGGATGGAACCATGGAAGCGGAAGTGGATCATAGGGTGGGGGAGGGGGCGAAAATTCTGGGGGCCTTGAAGAATGTGTGGAAGTCGAGAACATTATCTCGGAAAGCAAAAATGGGTATGTTTGAAGGAATAGTGGTTCCAACAATGTTGTATGGTTGCGAGGCGTGGGCTATGGATAGAGTTGTGCGCAGGAGGATGGAGGTGCTGGAAATGAGATGTTTGAGGACAATGTGTGGTGTGAGGTGGTTTGATCGAGTGAGTAACGTAAGGGTAAGAGAGATGTGTGGAAATAAAAAGAGCGTGGTTGAGAGAGCAGAAGAGGGTGTTTTGAAGTGGTTTGGGCACATGGAGAGGATGAGTGAGGAAAGATTGACCAAGAGGATATATGTGTCGGAGGTGGAGGGAACAAGGAGAAGAGGGAGACCAAATTGGAGGTGGAAAGATGGAGTGAAAAAGATTTTGTGTGATCGGGGCCTGAACATGCAGGAGGGTGAAAGGAGGGCAAGGAATAGAGTGAATTGGATCGATGTGGTATACCGGGGTTGACGTGCTGTCAGTGGATTGAATCAGGGCATATGAAGCGTCTGGGGTAAACCATGGAAAGCTGTGTAGGTATGTATATTTGCGTGTGTGGACGTATGTATATACATGTGTATGGGGGGGGGGGGGTTGGCCCATTTCTTTCGTCTGTTTCCTTGCGCTACCTCGCAACGCGGGAGACAGCGACAAAGTGTAATAAAAATAAAATATATATATATATATATATATATATATATATATATATATATATATATATATATATATATATATATTATTATTATTATTATTATTATTATTATTTTTTATTTTGCTTTGTTGCTGTCTCCCGCGTTAGCGAGGTAGCGCAAGGAAACAGATGAAAGAATGACCCAACCCACCAACATATACGCAAATATACATACAACACACGCAAATATACATACCTATACATCTCAACGCATACATACACACACACACATATATATATATATATATATATATATATATTATCCCTGGGGATAGGGGAGAAAGAATACTTCCCACGTATTCCCTGCATGTCGTAGAAGGCGACTAAAAGGGGAGGGAGCGGGGGGCTGGAAATCCTCCCCTCTCACTTTTTTTTTTTTTTAATTTTCCAAAAGAGGGAACAGAGAAGGGGCCCAGGTGAGGATATTCCCTCAAGGGCCTAGTCCTCTGTTCTCAACGCTACCTCGCTAATGCGGAAAATGGCGAATAGTATGAAAGAAATATATATATATATATATATATATATATATTTTTTTTTTTTTTTTTTTTAAACTATTCGCCATTTCCCGTGTTAGCGAGGTAGCGTTAAGAACAGAGGACTGGGCCATTGAGGGAATATCTTCACCTGGCCCCCTTCTCTGTTCCTTCTTTTGGAAAAAAAAAAAAAATTGAGAGGGGAGGATTTCCAGCCCCCTGCTCTCTCCCCTTTTAGTCGCCTTCTACGACACGCAGGGAATACGTGGGAAGTATTCTTTCTCCCCTATCCCCAGGGAAAATATATATATATATATATATTTTTTTTTTTTTTTATACTTTGTCGCTGTCTCCTGCGTTTGCGAGGTAGCGCAAGGAAACAGACGAAAGAAATGGCCCAACCCCCCCCATACACATGTATATACATACGTCCACACACGCAAATATACATACCTACACAGCTTTCCATGGTTTACCCCAGACGCTTCACATGCTTTGATTCAATCCACTGACAGCACGTCAACCCCGGTATACCACATCGCTCCAATTCACTCTATTCCTTGCCCTCCTTTCACCCTCCTGCATGTTCAGGCCCCGATCACACAAAATCTTTTTCACTCCATCTTTCCACCTCCAATTTGGTCTCCCTCTTCTCCTCGTTCCCTCCACCTCCGACACATATATCCTCTTGGTCAATCTTTCCTCACTCATTCTCTCCATGTGCCCAAACCACTTCAAAACACCCTCTTCTGCTCTCTCAACCACGCTCTTTTTATTTCCACACATCTCTCTTACCCTTACGTTACTCACTCGATCAAACCACCTCACACCACACATTGTCCTCAAACATCTCATCTCCAGCACATCCATCCTCCTGCGCACAACTCTATCCATAGCCCACGCCTCGCAACCATACAACATTGTTGGAACCACTATTCCTTCAAACATACCCATTTTTGCTTTCCGAGATAATGTTCTCGACTTCCACACATTCTTCAAGGCCCCCAGAATTTTCGCCCCCTCCCCCACCCTATGATCCACTTCCGCTTCCATGGTTCCATCCGCTGCCAGATCCACTCCCAGATATCTAAAACACTTCACTTCCTCCAGTTTTTCTCCATTCAAACTCACCTCCCAATTGACCTGACCCTCAACCCTACTGTACCTAATAACCTTGCTCTTATTCACATTTACTCTTAACTTTCTTCTTCCACACACTTTACCAAACTCAGTCACCAGCTTCTGCAGTTTCTCACATGAATCAGCCACCAGCGCTGTATCATCAGCAACTTACTTCACCATATACTCTTAATACCTTGTAGAGAGCATCTGTCAACTCTATCATATGCCTTCCCATACTTGCCCTCCTGTCTCTTTCTTTTATACATCTCCCACTCATTTACATTATTTCCATGCAAAAATTGTCCAAATGCCTCTCTCTTATCTTTCACTGAGTCTCATCTGGTACTTCCTCACACAAGTCTCCTTCCCAAGCTTACTTACTCTCACCACTCTCTTCACCTCAACATTCTCTCTTCTTTTCTGAAAACCTCTACAAATCTTCACCTTTGCCTCCATAAGATAATGATGAGACATCCCTCCAGTTGCACCTCTCAGCACATTAACATCCAAAATTCTCTCTTTTGCATGCCTATCAATTAATACGTAATCCAATAATGCTCTCTGGCCATCTCTCCTACTTACATACTTATACTTATGTGTATATCTCTTTTTAAACCAGGTATTCCTAATCACCAGTCCTTTTTCAGCACATAAATCTACAAGCTCTTCACCATTTACAACACTGAACACCCCATGTACACCAATTATTCCCTCAACTGCTTCATTACTCACCTTTGCATTCAAATCGCCCATCGCTATAACCTGGTCTCATGTATCAAAACTACTAACACACTCACTCAGCTGCTCCCAAAACACTTGCTTCTCATGATCTTTCTTCTCATGCCCAGGTGCATATGCACCCATCTCTCTCCCTCCACTTGCAGTTTTACCCATATCAGTCTAGAGTTTACTTTCTTACACTCTATCACAAACTCCCACCACTCCTGTTTCAGGAGTAGTGCTACTCCTTCCCTTGCTCTTGTCCTCCCACTAACCCCTGACTTTACTCCCAAGACATTCCTAAACCACTCTTCCCCTTTACCCTTGAGCTTCGTTTCACTCAGAGCCAAAACATCCAGGTTCCTTTCCTCAAACATACTACCTATGTCTCCTTTTTTCTTGGTTACATCCACACACATTTAGACACCCCAATCTGAGCCTTCGAGGAGGATGAGCACTCCCCTAATGTAACCTAACCTTTTAGAAAGTTACAGTACAAGGAGGGGAGGGTTTCCAGCCCCCCTCCCCCCCCCAGTCACCTTCTACAACACATGAGGAATGCGTGGGAAGTATTCTTTCTCCCCTATCCCGTATTCTAGTCAATACACCCGACCACTGACCACCCATAACTGGCAAAAACATAAAATTAATCTTCATATCTGAAGGTGTGAATTGTGCATCTGAATATGTATCATGCAAATTACGGGATATAATCTATAGTGCACCTCTGTTCAGTATGTGCATCCTTAATAAGGCAGCTTTACTGATAAAGCTGGGTTGATATATATCTTTATTTTGTTCAAGACCGTTACATGAGTTATTCCTATATATTATTTTACCCTCCTGACATATAGTAATAAATCATAGATTCTGGGTATAAAACATTTCTTTAAATATTTATTTATTAAGCATGCAATATATAAATAATTCTTGTACAACCATAGTAGTTGAAAGATCGATTTAAAAGGCATAAAATGAAAAAGAATTATATATGATACAACTAAGGAAATAAAGGAAGGAAGATTAAGTGTACATGTATTATGTCCATTTTGAAGGAATGATTTTGATAGTTTTCATTGGCCATATAAAATCTATCCAATGAAAAATATAAGACTTTAGAACAACGATAGCCGAGTCACTGGGCTATGGATAGCATTCTGCCGAATTATTTTTTTGAGCTTCACTTTAATGAAATAATGTACATATGTAAAGATCAAAGATCATGAAAACCTTGTACTCGCCCAAAATGTGTCTCATAAATATGCATATAAAAGTAACGAATAATATAATATACATATCTATTATCCAGAATTTGTTGTACAAGATCTTATATTCTCAATATATAAACTAATATAATTCTATGCCATAAAAACAACAAAAATAACAAAGAATACAATCATTATTCCGAAGACTTTAATCATCAACATTCGATTAGAGGAAACTGACTTAAAGTACTTGAGAAGTTCTGAGTGAGCAGCCTCAACATTTAATTCAGCATCTTCCACATTGGCATCAATTCTGTGAAGAAAAAAAAAAAATATTAGTTGTATGGGCAAAAGTTATTCTAAAGATCTGAATAAAGTTGCAATTAAAAAAAAAAAAATGAATTGAACTGCTGTAACCAATGAAAAGAGGTTTACTTCTGCTATGCAAGCATGGGCTCACTTTATGGATCTTTTTTTTTTTTTTTTTTTTTTTTTTTTGCCGGTCTCCCGCGTTTGCGAGGTAGCACAAGGAAACAGACGAAAGAAATGGCCCAACCCACCCCCATACACATGTATTTACATACGTCCACACACGCAAATATACATACCTACACAGCTTTCCATGGTTTACCCCACACGCTTCACATGCCCTGATTCAATCCATAGACAGCACGTCAACCCCGGTATACCACATCGATCCAATTCACTCTATTCCTTGCCCTCCTTTCACCCTCCTGCATGTTCAGGCCCCGATCACACAAAATCTTTTTCACTCCATCTTTCCACCTCCAATTTGGTCTCCCACTTCTCCTCGTTCCCTCCACCTCCGACATATATATCCTCTTGGTCAATCTTTCCTCACTCATTCTCTCCATGTGCCCAAACCATTTCAAAACACCCTCTTCTGCTCTCTCAACCACGCTCTTTTTATTTCCACACATCTCTCTTACCCTTACGTTACTTACTCGATCAAACCACCACACACTGTCCTCATATATCTCATTTCCAGCACATCCATCCTCCTGCGCACAGCTCTATCCATAGCCCACGCCTCGCAACCATACAACATTGTTGGAACCACTATTCCTTCAAACATACTCATTTTTGCTTTCCGAGATAATGTTCTCGACTTCCAAACATTCTTCAAGGCTCCCAGGATTTTTGCCCCCTCCCCCACCCTATGATCCACTTCCGCTTCCATGGTTCCATCCGCTGCCAGATCCACTCCCAGATATCTTAAACACTTTACTTCCTCCAGTTTTTCTCCATTCAAACTTACCTCCCAATTGACTTGACCCTCAACCCTACTGTACCTAATTACCTTGCTCTTATTCACATTTACTATTAACTTTCTTCTTTCACACCCTTTACCAAACTCAGTCAAAAATGTAAGCCCCCAAAATTTTATATCAAAAGGAGACATTAATTTCTATGTCATCAGCAAAACACACACGAAGCCCTAAAACCAAAAGTATGGACACTCATAAATGTTCATATTGCTTTACAAATCTCAGCTCATAAAGCAATTAAGGTACCTCAACTTCATAAGTAACAAGAAAGTCCAGCATTTAACACTGAAGTTGAAGATGACACTCAGAAGACAGAGAGGAATAGGAGAATTGGTCCTCCTTCTAAGAGAAAACTTTAAGTTTCAAGAAACTGGTAGATGACCCTTTAGACAATATTTAAAGGGAAAAACGAGCTGTGTTAGAGATGCATGGTGGTACTGATATTAAATAATCTTCCAAAGAACGATCTAGATCAAAAGTGCATTGATAATGAAGGAAAAAATCAACATGGTATATAAAGCAGTAAATTTACACAAACCCATCTCCAAGAAGGTGATACTAATAATGGGTGATTTCATTATAAAGAGGTAGATTGGTGGTATTTGGATTCTCATAGTTCACAGTCTGTGTTCAAGAAAATTTCCCACAGTGAACACATGGATGAGAAGGGCTAATATAACTCCATTACTAGGTTGTGTCTTCACACATACTAGCATGAGTATTGAGAATATCATGTGATATATCTATGCATATAATCATTTAAAGCCCAAGTTTGATTATATGGTAAATGAAGAACTTGAAAAAGCAAAGATGAAACAATAATTAAATGGATATAAATGTGGAAACTATTATTATACTATTAAAAAAATAGTGGAAACTACAAAAATGTAAAAATGTTCTATGTTAGCATAAATTGGGAAATGGCTTTTGGGATATGCTAAGGAGATATAGGCAGTACTCCAATCAGTCAGATGTAAGATCAAGGAATGAATACTGCAGGAACAAAGAAACAAAAAACATTAGGTAAGTCAAGCGAAAATCCTAAACTATTTCAAAAATTCAACTGGAGTAATTTGTCAGTTAAAGAGAAGCTAGTCAGGCTTGAGGACTCAGCAAGAAGAGTTGTATAGGAAAATGTAATATGTGGGAAGAGCTAAACAAAAAGCTCAAAAGTGTTTTCACAGAGGATGAGATGGAATGGGGAGGAGGTTTTGGAAGGCACTGAGGTATTCAAAAAGATATTAAAAGAACACTAGAAGGACTTGACTCACATAAGGCCCATGGTCCTGATAAATTTCACCGTATGCACTGAAGATGCGTGCAGACTTACCAGACAAACCTCTAGAAATAACTGTTCAAGATGTTAGTGGAGACAACCAAAATAACAAGGGGAGTGAAAACAGCCATACATTATACTAATCTATGAAAAGATTGTTTATGGATGGGGTTGTTAGGGAGGTAAATGCAAGAGTTTTGGAAAGAGGGGCAAGTATGAAGTCTGTTGGGGATGAGAGAGCTTGGGAAGTGAGTCAGTTGTTGTTCGCTGATGATACAGCGCTGGTGGCGGATTCATGTGAGAAACTGCAGAAGCTGGTGACGGAGTTTGGTAAAGTGTGTGGAAGAAGAAAGTTAAGAGTAAATGTCAATAAGAGCAAGGTTATTAGGTACAGTAGGGTTGAGGGTCAAGTCAATTGGGAGGTGAGTTTGAATGGTGAGAGGCTGGAGGAAGTGAAGTGTTTTAGATATCTGGGAGTGGATCTGTCAGCGGATGGAACCATGGAAGCGGAAGTGGATCATAGGGTGGGGGAGGGGGCGAAAATTTTGGGAGCCTTGAAAAATGTGTGGAAGTCGAGAACATTATCCCGGAAAGCAAAAATGGGTATGTTTGAAGGAATAGTAGTTCCAACAATGTTGTATGGTTGCGAGGCGTGGGCTATGGATGGAGTTGTGCGTAGGAGGATGGATGTGCTGGAAATGAGATGTTTGAGGACAATGTGTGGTGTGAGGTGGTTTGATCGAGTAAGTAACGTAAGGGTAAGAGAGATGTGTGGAAGTAAAAAGAGCGTGGTTGAGAGAGCAGAAGAGGGTGTTTTGAAGTGGTTTGGGCACATGGAGAGAATGAGTGAGGAAAGATTGACCAAGAGGATATATGTGTCGGAGGTGGAGGGAACGAGGAGAAGAGGGAGACCAAATTGGAGGTGGAAAGATGGAGTGAAAAGGATTTTGTGTGATCGGGGCCTGAACATGCAGGAGGGTGAAAGGAGGGCAAGGAGTAGAGTGAATTGGAGCGATGTGGTATACAGGGGTTGACGTGCTGTCAGTGGATTGAATCAAGGCATGTGAAGCGTCTGGGGTAAACCATGGAAAGCTGTGTAGGTATGTATATTTGCGTGTGTGGACGTGTGTATGTACATGTGTATGGGGGGGGTTGGGCCATTTCTTTCGTCTGTTTCCTTGCGCTACCTCGCAAACGCGGGAGACAGCGACAAAGTATAAAAAAAAAAAAAAAAAAAAAAAAAAAAAATGAAAAGAACAAGAGGCAGTAAACTATAAACTATTCTTTCTGATGTGTATGGTCTGTAAGATTCTGTAACAAAAATTCAGAAAGCAAATGGACGACTTTCAGGCTGTGTGGATAGTTTATGTCTAGACTGCTAGAGACCATTTGACACCCCTGCAAAGGAGGCTAATTAAGAAGCTAGATAACCATACCGGAATAAAGGAAGACTCCTTCAATGGATAAAAAATTACCTTTGTGGAAAGGAACAAAGGACAAATGTCAAAGGAGCATCCTCAAAATGGGATGAGGTCACAAGCAGAGTGCTACATAGTTCTGTTCTGGGACCATTACTCTTAATCTATGTGAATGACTTGTCATAAAATATGGATTCCAGCCTGAATATGCTTGAAGGTCAAGAGGGTAGTGAAAAGTATAAAGGACTGCATCAACTTGTAAGACTTCACAGACTTCAAAGTTGGTCTGATACACGGTTGATGAATTTGAACTCATGTAATTGTTAAGTAATAAGGATGTGCAACATTTTAAGAAGGCCTTGATATGATTATTGTCCAACAGAGAATAAGATGTAGGAATCTTGTGTAAGACATGGGAATCACCATTGTCCTTAACCTGTTGCCCAAGTCCCACCTTAGGAAAACTGTTAAGACCAACTGTCTGCTAGCAAATATTAGAATTTCAATCGAATCTTACATAATTATATGCACAAAAAGGTGGGCAACAAAGATGTCACCATAATTAAGACAGCACCATTACAAGGAATGGCTAAAGGTTTAAAATTAGACCTGATCACCTTCAAGTTTTTAAAACAGATCAATAACATGGATAGTGAAGAGTTCTTTAAGAGTATAGAGACAGGGCAAACAGAGGTCATATCATGAAATTAAGTATGAAACTCGTTAAAAAAATGTTCAAGAGTGTACAACTCCCTTCCCATAAAATACAAAAAATTACACAAATACACATTAATAATAATAATAATAATAATAATAATAATAATAATAATTTTTCATTATTATTATCATACTTAACTGCTGTTTCCCACATCAGCAAAGTAGCGCAAGGAAACACGAAGAATGGCCCAACCACTTACGTACACACATTTTTTTTATTTTTTTATTTTTTTGCTTTGTCGCTGTCTCCCGCGTTTGCGAGGTAGCGCAAGGAAACAGATGAAAGAAATGGCCCAACCCACCCCCATACACATGTATATACATACACGTCCACACATGCAAATATACATACCTATACATCTCAATGTACACATATATATATACACACACAAACATATACATATATACCCATGCACACAATTCACATTGTCTGCCTTTATTCATTCCCATCGCCACCTCGCCACACATGGAATACCATCCCCCTCCCCCCTCATGTGTGTGAGGTAGCGCTAGGAAAAGACAGCAAAGGCCCCATTCGTTCACACTCAGTCTCTAGCTGTCATGCAATAATGCCCGAAACCACAG